>NW_024386801.1:1106132-1529980 GCF_900408965.1 Simochromis diagramma | reverse complement strand
GCTTTTTCAGCTAGTTTTTGCATACAGCTTCAGCTTTAAGCATCCACACTGCATTTTCGCAGGAAATGCAAATTTTTCTAGTTGGTGATATAGGTTACAAGCAAGTCTGGCGCTGAACAGAAATTGTCGCGCTATGCTCCTTTGTTTATTGTGCATAATAGTGAATTGTCCTGACACAATATTGTGTTCGCTTCTGTTATTATGGTACATTGACAAAAACATATACTTTTATTCACAGGATAAAACAGTTGTTTTGTATCACTAATTGCCCAGTGCGATTACAGCATACAATATTATTGTCACTGCTACATTTCTGTAACGCGTACCAGAAATTATTTCCACTGCTAATTAATTACCGTTGAGCTCAAAGGTCCTATTAATAAACGGTTAACGAATGTGTATTTATGACGACGATTTGTGAGACTGGTAAACTTATGATATGTACGATGGTCTTTACTTTCTACACGGTGCATTTCAAGGTCCTGCACCCATCCGTCGGTAAACTGTACCTGGGCTTGTTGCAGTGACCGGAAGTTACTAAACTTCACGAGTGTATGCACTCACTCCAAGAAGCGTATAATTATAAATATGCATATAAATATGCTAAGATGAGATAGCTGACTTCATCTAACTAGCAAATGTTTTCCAGGCTACGTTGGTGATGCAGTTTTTTTTAAATGTGTATGATATTTTTGTCATGCGATTTTAAAGCCGGTCCTACAAGCGCATCCAAGAATAACATGCAGCTTATCTCAGAACTGTTGGTGAAAAATTATTCTTGGAGCTAGGTTTAATTGAGCTGCATTTTAAAGAGGTGCAATTTCACAATTTGTGTATATTTTCTACGTTCACTATTTTGTCATGTGTTGAGAAAAACACAGATTTAAAAATGACATGGTCTAATATTTACATTTAGCATAACTGCAACATGCTTTTTTTCGGGGTTTTTTAAAGACTCGAAAGGACTTGAAATTCAAAATTTCAGACTTGTGACTTTACTTGGACTTTTACACCAGTGACTTGAGACTCGACTCTGACTTGCCTGACATTACTTGAGACTTGACTTGAGACTTGAGGATAAAGACTTGAGACTTACTTGAGACTTGCAAAACAATGACTTGGTCCCACCTCTGCAGAATAGATATCAGAGCCTTAAACAGGCTGACTTCTGTTAAATGGGTCAAACTGGGCAGAAAGTCTACAAACACATAACATCCTTATAGAATATGATGTAACACTATAGATCAACTTAGCTCAGAATATATAAAGCATATAAACAGTTTACAGCAATATGATGCAACAAACACAGCAGTGCTACTGATCCAAAATACTCAAAGCTTCATAGAACTGAAACAAACATTTATTTTTAGCTCCATTCTGCTGCTGATACATACTTTAGCTTTCTGAACATTAAACTTGCTGCTGCCTTTCATAGTGTGTAACTTGAAGGCCCTGAGTACTCTGAGTACTTTCTCCCACACTGAAAACACTGGGATGATCACATTATTTGAACATTACCTAATAAGACTGATTCAGCACAGACAGTTATGTTAAACTTTCCTAGCAGTCCTTCACAAACAGGGAACAGTCTGTCTATTCTCTCCATCTGTCAGCTGCTGCTGGCTCTTCCGCCTCCTCTTCCTCACACACTGCTGAGTTTGTCCTGGTGGATCATCAGGGCTGCAAAGCCTCACAGATGATGTGCAGCAGTGGGTCCCTCAGTCTGTCCTCACTCTGGACACTTGCAGTCGTCACACATGGACATCAAATGTGTGATAAGCTGCAGGATTCAAACACAAGTGTAACTTATAAATACATGTTCATACTTTTATTACACAATCAGAGAGAAAGAAACAGAGAGAGAGTGCAGGACAGACAGACAGGTGACAGTCTCAGGTGTACACACTGCTACACAACAGCACCAGAGAAGGAGGATTTAGTGTTTGTGTTATTACGAGTGTAAACAAGAAGAGTTCCAGATGGTACAGTGGACACATGTGTGACTGCTGTGATTAAAGCATCTTTCTTTCAGCTTAACGAGTGAACCGTCAGCTCGTTCAAACACACGTTAAAGTCCGTTTGGCTCGACACCACCGAACAGAGGCAGCAATATAACATAGCTAACATTAACAGTGCAGTGAATCCTGCTTGTGCCGTGATATTCAGGACTGCAAACCGAGCAGCATCACTGATTTTCAGCTTGTTATGTTTGTGGATATATGACTGACTTTAATTATCCATCAAATCATCACATTCTCTGTAAGATTAAGGTCGACCATATATATATTTTGAAGTAGAGGCTTTAAAACCAAGTTAACGCTGAAAGTACAAACGTCGCTAACGTCACATAACTTTGCCGACATGTGGCCAACAGTAATGTTTTAATGTTCTTCATTATTAAACATTCGCACATAAAGAAGTGACATAATATTCAGAACTTACTTTTGACAGTTCATTCTTCGGCCGCTCCCTTCTGCCGTCTGCTGTATTTTGCGGCAAAATTATCCAATGTGAGTGAAGTTGCCCCCCCCCCCACCTTCTTCAAATCCAACAAAAGTGGTATCAAACGTTTGTGCTGGTTTGTGCTGCAAAAATTTTCGTTTGTGGCGCTATCATTTTAAAGATATTAATAAAATCCCATCCATCCATCCATTTGCTTCCGCTTATCCTTTTAAGGGGGTGCTGGAATCTATCCCAGCTGTCATAGGGCAAGAGGCGGGGTACATCCTGGACAGGTTGCCAGTCTGTCGCAGGGCCAACACACAAGGACAGACAACCATTCGCATTCACATTCACACCTATGGGCAATTCGGATTAACCAATTAACCTATCACCACAAGCTGCATGTCTTTGGAGAGAACCCACGCAAACACAGGGAGAACCTGCAAACTCCACACAGAAAGACCCTGGCGTGCTGGTGGAATTGAACTCAGGACCTTCTTGCTGTGCGGCAACAGTGCTAACCACCGTGCTGCCGTAATAATAACATTAAATAACATTTATGAAGAAATTTAAAGAGGCATGCCAGTAGGTGCGTATCAATGACTGTATAAAAGATGGACGACGCGACAGCTCCCCAAAAATGAAGCCAAAACGTCTCTATCGCCCCCTGGTGTCTGGCTGCAGTATAGGTCATAAATCCCGCCTCCTCCATGTTAGCGGATGGGACTGGGGTCAGACTAAAATAAATTAATTCTCCTAAGATAAACTTTTTCCAAAGATTCTTTCTTTTGTTATCAATAGTTCTCATCACGCTGATTGATGTCCAATGAGTCTCCTTTCCCATAAGTTTGATTCTAATTCCTACCGCGGTGATGTTAAATTGGGGTGAAACGTCATCATAACAGCTTTGACTGGCAGCTGCAGTCACGGAGAAACTTGCGTATCTCTGTTCGGGAATAGCAGATAGAGCGTAGGCTCTGAGAGGAGGGCCAGCGTTTACACTACGAAAACACGACCGAGTGTTTTAACCTGACAGCCTGAGGTGTTCTTCAGTAAACTGGACTACCCGACAGAAGGACCCGAGGCCCTGCTGCACTTTTACGGTAAGTTAAACGTGTTTGTAAGCTAATCCGTAACTACCGTCCTTAGCTAGCTCCTGAGACCTAGCTAGCTAAAATGAGCACTCGGCTGTCAGGGTTCGTTTAGCTAACCCGTGCAGGTGAATGAATTTACACCGACTAAAGAAATCAAGAGAAACGCCCCGGGCTACTCAGTCACTAATTACTGTTACTGTACTTTTATTACAAGTATTATACTGTAAAAGCAACAGGCTGCATCCTGCTTCAGCTCCTGTGCAGAGCTGAATATTAAATGTGCAAACAACAGCATGCTTTCAGTCTCTTGCCACATCTGTAAAGACAGTAACTTTTTTTTAAAAAAAAGCTTGTACTTCAGTAACTCCTCATTAATCAGGAAGTATGGATTAAAGTACTGTTGTGTACTGTAATACTGAAAAAAATGTAAGAGAACAACTTCAGATCCTGAGTGTGTGAGGACAGAAGAATCAGCTCTATTTCAATTTTGAGGGATGAAATTTATACTTTTGGAAGAGAGAGAGAAAAGCCAAATCCAATCTCCCCAGAACCTCGAGCACTCTTTAACCCCGATATGTTTTAATCGGAGACAGCTCTACTTCTCGTTATGGAAATCACTAGGGCGCGGTCCATCTGCTCCAGTAAAACTGGATTTGAAAATCATCAAATGTGCTCTCACACAAGCGAAAGAATGACCGCTCCGCCTCACTTGGTTCCCGTCCTGGGCTTTCACAATAATCAACTAAGCACTGAAATATCAGAAAACAACAACACAAAAAGTCTTGTAATTCTGACTTCCTTATTTCTGCTGACACAGTAAACTCGTACGGTGTCTCCACCGTCCTCCCGTAACAAACACAGCTTACGTCAAGAAGGTCTCCTACAGGTGAAATTCCGATACAGCAAGACCCAGAAATGAACATCTCTTAGTTTATATGTAACAGTATCAAACCTGGATTTTATAAACTTCAAATAAAATTTTCTTTAAAGTCTGACTGTATATATAAATTAAATTCAACTTTCAGCAAGGCTGGTGATAAACTACCCCTACCAAGTCCACTTTATTGCGTGCTCATTGACTTTCTCCTTTCAGAGCTGTTTAAGAGGTGCACTTTATACAGACTTATTGATCTGTCACGCTTATCAGTGGCTCATGGTTGCTTAAAGCCTATGTCTTGTTACGAAATCAGTTTTACCCCGGTTCTTTTATTCGTCGAAACTTCCAGAGACGCCACCGGAACTCAGTAGTCATTTCACAAAACCTTTATTCATCTTTATTCATCTTCATTTAAGCATGCACTTCTAGAAGGGAAGACGAGGCCAGTGTGTCCCTCTGCAAAAAATCTTCACTCCTTTGTCTGTGAAACACAGCTTTGTAGGGGCGTCCCCATCATAAAAACCCCCACGGTGTGCTGCAAACTCTGTCTGTGTCTATGTGCACGAGCACATGAATGCCTACATGTGCGCGTTCCCACGTGTCTATGTGAGTGCTCGTGTGTGACTGTGTACGCATACCTGTGTGTATGTGTGAGTGCACATGAGTGAGTGTGCGTGTGGATGTGTGTGCGTGACAGTTTGATTGATTGATTGGTAATTTATTTCAACATGTGAACAATATACAAGTACATTTAGAAAAGAAATAAGAGAGAAAAAAAATACTATACAAATTACATACAAAAAAAAACCATTCTGATTAACAGTTAAAACACTGTGGGTGTAGGTGACTCCCTAGGTCATAAAACCCCTCTCCCTTCCAGACCACAGTTATCCAGTTATAAATGTTGAGACCCCCACCCAAACATTCTCTGGGGAATTTCCACTCAGCATTAACTCCTCTCTGTTTTACTTTCACAGTTCAAGTGGGGGAGGGGTCTCCTACAATCTACTCCTAAGTTCACAACACAATGAGGCCTTTATTATATTGAGGGCAGTGTCAATGTCTCTACAATAGTTCTACATTCTATGTTAACACATTTCTAAACTCTAAAATAAGCTAAACACTCCTACAAATCCCCCTTTTTATCTGCCCTATGGCAGATAAAACTAAACTAAATCTCTCACCATAATGTTTTCATACTGTGACTCCCCATTTCCCAAAAGTGGCATCATGGTGTCTGCCTTTGTATCAGATTCTCCCACAGCACGATTGATGAGTCTTACAAACAAGGCTCTGATACAAGGCACACAACAACACCCACATGTCACTAATACTGCAATAAAACAAACAAAGAAACCATAATTGACATAATGAAATCTTTCCATTGCCCAAAGTCAGAGGTCATCCACGCTTCCAGCGGGTCATCTAATCCCGAATGCTCATACATTGTGGTGGACGTCTTTAGGCCTTCCAGAACTCGGGTCACAGAGCCGTCAGGAACTGTGTTATTTGGTATGAAAGTACAATAACATATCCCCAAACATCGCGCAAACGCCCCCTTTTTCTCCCAACAACATATCTAACACCATCCGATTTAGTACTGCCATTAAAGATGTTGGACTCAACTGTTCAGCAAGCCCTTGCATTTAATGACAGCACAAAGATCAAATGTATACGAGATTGTGGACCCTTTAACGTAGTCCAACTCTACACCGCCATAATAATCAAAACACTCATCTGATTTACCTGTTTCGCTACGTTTGGTTCGCTTCACCGTGGCCTGTGATGGTGGAGTCGCTGGAATGGATTCAGGTCTGTCTCTGGGCAATTCACTTATAAAAAAATCACAGTTACAATAACCACAGTCACACCTAACACTACCGTTTCTCTCCAATTCCCCCTCAACCAGCCTAGAGAAGTTAACATAAATTAAATGTAGATAAAAGGCTCGTCTGTTTACATCTCTCCCTCGCAGAAGGCTTCTCTGCAGAGCATCAAATCTGCATGGCAAAGTGACACACTTTAGGTGATCTTCATCCTTGGGAAAAGTGGTGTCAACTACTTCCCAGTCTCCTAGTACTTGTGCCTCACACAGAATCACAATTCCATCGCTGGACCTCCTCTGCGCTGTCACTTTTGGAGCTTGGCACGCTCTCTCCATCCCTCAGGTTCTCATGTTCCAACGCTGCTGAAGATTTAAGGCAGAGCACGTCGTACACCTTAGTCGTCTTCCCTCAGCGTCAACATTGAATCTTTCATTTTATTTAAAATCTTGCTGTGGGAAGTCTCCTCTTGATCTCCTGGAAGCTCAGCAGCACAGCTCTCTGTGTGATGTCCGCTGTGCTGAAGATGATCTCTGATCCTCCTGAAGCCTCTCTCCTGGCCTCAGCTCCCATCTTGTGGACGATCCTCTCAGCCACTCCTTCTCGTCATGGCACCTCACGACATCTACAGATTACAAAATGACACTCCTCTCGCCACACGGCTTTCACCATGTGTCAACTCCCCAATGAGACATGTACAAGAATGTTGCACATTCTCTCTAAAACAATCTCCAGGGTTTCCCACTTGGAGCAGCCTCACTCCAACCTGTAACCCTGTGTAAAAACATTAATCAGCAGTCACATGTTAAGCTTGTTTAACTCCCAGCTCCACCTGGAGCCTGTAACCTGGAAGACAAATTTGTTAAATCAAACTTCACATTTGCAACCAACTATAGATCATGAGAGTGATAAAGTACTCAGCATAACAGACAAGTATCATGTGCAGATTTTCTCCAATCATTAAATCACTATTATTACCATAATTTGTCCCAAATCATGAATCATCCCAATTTATTCCACAATTTAATCTGTGACTTCCCTTAAGCAATGTCACTCCACCCATTTTATCACTATGAGTTCAATAGTGGCAGGCTAATGAGCCCATATTCAACTATTCCATAAACACTGCATCCCTTATTTGTTTTTCTCATGTCACTTGTCCGCTTCTGCTGAATCCTCCACATGCACTCTTAAAGAAAACAAACATTAGCAACACATGGATCGTGTGGTGGGCAGGCGTCGGCCATCCACATTCCAGAGGTGCCGTAAAAGGCCATAAAATTAAGCCTGCTGTAAAAAGAATGACACTGGTTTCAACACAGGAAATTTCTCACGTTATTCACATCGTCAAAGTAACCTTCAACATTTTCCCAACAACACAGTGTAACAGCATCACCAACTCATAACCTGTAGTAGAGAAACAAACATCCACCGATTGTTCTGTTAGAAATCACATCATCAAATCACATGAAGAACTGTAATGCTGTAGAAAAGAGAATGCAAATGTTAACGCTGCGCAGGTGTGTACACACTTTCTCAGTTTCCTCTGTGAGCAACACAAGGTAGTGAATAACACCCCTGGTAGATGCACAGACACAGAAAGTGGCACTTAAAAGGTTAAATCGTCACGCAACCTCGAATGTTGCTGTCATTTTTCTGCTCCTGTAAAAGGAAACACATAAATTCATCCACCCTTTTGTCCTGTCTAGGTGGAGGTTAACCTTGAGTCGTGGTCAAGTCTTGTCAGCTTTTACCAGTCAGTCAGTTTGTTTTTATTTCCATTTCATTCATTCATTCATCCATTCTTTCTTTCTTTGCTGATAGTGGAACCTGTCGTCGCATTTAGTTTCCACTCTCAGCAAAATGACGTCATTTCAAAAAGAAAACGAAGAACTTTAGCTCGGATTACCTCGCTGAATCCTTTTTAGGCAGGGACTCTCATTTTCTAATTGTCCCAAATAAGTGGCTTTCTCCAGAGCCCATTTTAATGTGGAGAAACTCACTTGCAACAATTTTCTCGAAGACGTGTAGCGCTTTTAATTCCCGACGTGCAGATCTGCTTAAAGAAAAGAAATTCACAAACAAAAATCAGTGCACTGTTCAAAAAATAAAAATAAAATGACAAATAAAACTGAAAAACAAAAGAAAATAAAAAATACAGAAGCCCGGTCTTGAGACTTGTCACAGAATATTCTTTCTCTTATAGGTGAGAAAACACCAAATCTAAAACTTGGTGCCATGCTAAAACCTCCCCCATACTTCAGAAACAAAAACAAAACAAAAAACAAAACAAAACAAAAACAAAAAATCTGCTAGTTTCACTCATTTAAACTCTGGCTGCAGGATTCTGTTCCCCCCTGCTATCATGTTCCCCAAAATAATAATAATTCAGTCGTCTATGTATCAGTTCTCAACCCACTCAATAAACCAGACAGGATGATGGTAACAGTATTACCTACTTAAAATTGTGTTTGATCTTCATTACGTGTGTGTGTGTGTGTGTGTGTGTGTGTGTGTTAGTCGGGTTAATACATTTTCTGTTTTTATGTATCCTTTTATGTACCTTCCCCCTTTTTTCTGAAACAAAACTCCGTTCACTCCAAATTTTGTTTCAGAAACATCTAAATGAAAAACTCTGTCATAGTCAGGCACAGCTAAACCCCAAATGCTTGCAGGTTACCATAGGCAACCACGCTGAGTGTTGTCAACCCCTTCTAGAAATACCCTCTTTTAATGTGTAACACTTTGTGTATGATTTTTTGTTATCTCTGGTGCATATTATCTGCATGTGTGGTGTCACCTTTCCATTTTTCTAACAGTACACTTGCATACCTCAGTGCTTGTCTTCCTCCCCCTTTTGTGGTGGTCTGGACACTGTGTCAATCCTCCACTTCCAGGCAGTCGTTTGTCTCCCTGGATTCCTTAACCCAATTTGATTCCCCACACTAAAACAGCTGCCTCAGCTTGCTTATTCAGGATGAGGACGGGAAGCTGCAAAACAATTCAGCCAAAAATTCTGGCTGGGTGTTTCTATTTTTTCTAATGATTTTAACCTATAATTTTCTGCCGACTGCTGCCCGTGGAGAATTGATCCAGGTCCGTTCCCCACCTGTAATCGACAGACTGAGAGACTTTCATTGTTCACTGTGACTGCATATGTTTTCATCACTCCTAAAGCAACACATCTCTACTTATTTTGTTTTGAACTCTACTGACTTTAAACCCCAAAAAATGAAATTTTTATTTGGTCTTAACTGCAAACACAAAAATCTTCTTGATGTTGTTGTTAATTATTTTCATCCACAACACTCCAAATTATGTTTTCTTTTGTGTCCAGCAGGGGAAGAAGATGACCTGTAGCGTCACTGCTTCCCCCAGTTGGAGACAATTTCCCACTCACACTTCCACACTTTTTATTTTCTTTGTTTTCATCATTTTCTTTCTCTCTTTTTTATATATCTGTTTCACATCCCTGAGTCTGTGTTGGTAGTTCAATCTGTGGGTTCCAGTTTTACTTTGAAGGTCTGTGTCTCGTCTTGTTAATTAGGATCAGCTGTGCCTCCCTCTGGTTTGCCATTTCGTGCGCCTCTGTGTGTGTATTTATAGTGTGGGGTTGCCTTTACTGGTTGCCTTTTACTGTTGTTTCTCTATATCTCACTGATTTTCATCTTCATGTTTCTCCCTACTACTCGTTTCAGGTTTGTTCTTTAGTTTTCCCCAGTCTAGGTTTTGGTAGCTCCCCATTCCTCATTTCCTGTTTTTGCCGCTTTGCCACCCTTGTAAATAAATGCTCACTCGCATTACAGCATTTGCCTGCATTTTGGGTCCTTCCTTCACAAACAACACACGAGGTATGTACCAGCTCACTCCCGGTGGCTACCTGGCGGGGCCTGGCGCCTGTTGCTCAGTCAGGCCTCCTCCGGGGTGCGGGGGGCCTCGGGCCTCCGGCCTCTGGGCCTGCGGCTCGGTTCACTCTGGCACAGCTGGCTGCCGGCAGAGCCAGCGGGCACGCCGGTGCAGCCCCCTCTAGCTTCTGCTCGGTGGCTACTGGGTGACGCCTCGTCTGGGGATCCTCAGCCCTTCCCATGAGGGTGGCACGGATGCCCCTCCGGTGGTCCTCCTTGGGCTCTCGCACTCTGGGGCCTCTGGATGTCTGGGGCCTGGATCTCCTCCATGCCTGCTTCATGCCCTGGGGGACAGGGCTATGGCTCGCTACATCCTCTTGCAGACCATTACATGTGGAAACCATTTGAATACAAGCGCGCTGATCCACACAGGTGTGCACACGGGTGTTCACTGTTCGTAGACTTAAATTACACCTTTCTTGGCTGCTACTTCAAAGCACATTGTGCGCTGTCTGTCCTGCGTGCTGCACAACAACATTCAATATTTAGTATTTACTGCTGTTTACACTTAGCTAGATTAATGTGTTGTGTTTAGTATGTTGCTTTGGTTTTTTTTTTTTTGCTTGTTTTCTATTCTTTTTCTCTCAACAGGTGATCCAGGCGATTTTTTTTTTCTCCCCCCCTTTCTCACTGTCCCTCTCCCCTTCTGCTTTTCTTTTCCTTCCTCTTTCTTTCTCCCTTTCCTATCCCTCACTCATGTCTGTCCCGTCTGTAACAACTGAAAATAAAATAAAATAAAATAAAATAAATAATAAAAACAAAGGTCGATCAAGTGTATTTATAGTTGGTGTCTGCCTGTGCTTCTCGTCGTGTTGTCTGTGTTTCTCTGTGAATCTCCCGTGTAGTCTGCATTATTCCATGTTTCTTCGTGTCTCTCTGCTCCTCGCTCCATGTCCTCCATTTTGTATTAGTTTTCCCAGTTTAGGTTTATGTTCGGTTCTGCCCACACCTTGGTTTTATGCACTGTAAATAAAACCCACTTGCACCTCCGCCATTGTCTGCTATTGGATCCTCCTTTCTCACCCTCCACACGACTGCCGCCCCAGCCTTGACAGTTTGTCCCAGACTTCAGCTACAATGAAAAAGACACAAAGCTGGATTTATTCTGTGTCTTTGCTGCACAGCTGCCTCTTCTTCTCTCATCCTCTCACCCTCCCTCTCCTGTTTCCACTTCAATCATGAAACTGATCAATGATCAGCTGATCGTCTCTCTTGTTTGTTTATCGCCCACTTTGCGCCAGAAAGAGAAAACCAGCGGATGTCGCGCTAAACAACAGCAGCACGTTTAAGCTTGATCAGCTGTTGTTAGAATTTATTTAATATTAATTTCTAGTATCAGCTGATGTTTGCTGGAGCCACAGCTGTAAAGCTGCTGGTCATGATATGGGTTTGAATATGTGGTGAGAGGGAAACATGAAGATGAAACCAGGAGATGTCCTTACTGAATCATCAGAGCTGTGATGGAGAAACAGGTTTACCTTTTAGGTGACATGAATGAGTTGAAGGGAAGTTATGAACTGTTTCTGAGAGACAAATAACACCAGGATCCTTTTCTAAGCAGCTGACAGCTGGTAACTGTGCAGGGGCGGGTCTAGCAAAGTGTTGCCAGGGGGCCAGGTAGGGCATTAAAAGGGAAAGGGGGGCACAAGGAAATACTTTCTTATTCTCATTTAAAATGTCTAGCTTTTAAAAAAATAATTATCTGAATCTTACAACAAACGATTGATAGATTGATGCATATATACCATCAGAACAGTGTACATCACTGTCACAACGGCGTTTATTTTCATTCAAAGGCTTTATGATTTTTCCTATAATGGCGGGCCGGTCTCTAGTCAAAATGCCCGGGACGATTTTTTTTGTCCCAGTCCAGCTCTGTATGCAGCTCATCTTCAGTCTGGTGTTACCTACATCTTCCTATTCAGAAGGCAGAATTTCTGAGTTCTGAGTACAATCGAAAGCACCACGACTGCAGTTTTTATATTGGATGTAGAAAGCAGGTTAGGATAGAATCAGGCGTGGGATTTCTCTCGTGGAAATGTGCACATTATCTTTTCCTTTCTATTGGTAGGTGGCACAGTGCACTTGTGGCAAGTAAGCAAGCTAGAAGACTGGCAGACTTGCTGGGTATCCAGTTACGGAAGCAACACATTAACAAGAGAATTCTGAGTAAAACCAAAGTTACTTTCCCTAGTAACTAGTTACTCTGAAAGTAACCAGTAACTTGAAGTAACTGAGTTACTTTTGATAGACGTAACTAGTAATGTAACTAAGTTACTAATTTAAAGTAACTTACCCAACACTGGTCTCCACAGTGGTCTCCATTGTAGCTAAACAGTTAATAAGTAAAGCAACATTTTGAAACCCCAATTTCCAAGCATGAGTTTTACTTTTACATGTACTGTGACAGAATATGTAAAGATGGATTTGTTGTACAGTGTGTTGCAGACAAATGCGGTGCAATTCATGCCACTTCTAGTAAGGGCATATATAACTGGAAACATCCTGCTAGGATTTTACGACTGTGTCCCTTTGTTTCGAATTTTGAAAAAGTCTCAAAGTTTGATGTTGTATTATAAAATGAAAATCTTTGGTAAAAAAAAAAAATCACATTTCCTTTTTAGTTTTTTTTTTATAAGAACTTTGACATTGAAAATATTTTAAAGAAAATGAAATAATGTCCACAAGAGAGCATCCTGGAGTAATTTATCCACTGCTCTATGAGCGGAGTTCAAACACACTTTAAAACGGCTTGGCTATGTGTTGACTTTGCCATCTTTGACCTGTACATTCCCGCATTAGAAGTTTCTGGTTTGTAACTTCCAGGCATCTCTTTGTCTTTCTGTTCTTCAGTTCTTTGCCCTTGGAAAGAAAACACAAAGAGTTATAAATTCAGCCATTTTATTTAATTTTTTATTCATTTTTTTTTTTTGCCTGCCCTGTCAAGATCTGTAACAATCAGAATTATTGTCTGAAGGACAAGAAAAATGCCCAACAGATTTATTTTCCCAAGTGGATCATTATGACTTTTGCTCTACTGTACCACTTGATTGTCATAGTTTATTCAATCTTTATTATTCATTTATTTATTTTTTTACTTTTAACTCATTACAATCAGAGCGGATAGGACCGGGGGATGGAAAAGAGAAAGAAGAAGAAAAGTCGGGAAGACAATTAACAAAAGGAGAGAGAAAGACAAATAGAGGAGAAGAGAGAGAGAGAGGAAAAAGACACTAAAAACTAGTTAGATAACCTAGTAAGAATAAGAAAAAACAAAACAACACAGTAGGGAAATCACGGCAACAACCAACATAAGCATGAGTAACAGTAAATAATAAGTACTGAATGTTACCGAGCAGCATACAAGACTGATAATGCATGATATGTTTAGGGGCAGCAGCCAACCAAGATAGTATGTGTCTGTGAGTACCTGTTTGTACACAGGCAGGTACTCAGGTGTGAGCACCTGTGTTTGTAAGCCCGCTTGTATTCCTATTCCATGGTTCTCAATGTAACTTACAGTTTGTTTAGTTAGGAGACAAACAGTGTTCATTCAACCTCTTCTGAGAAGCAGTAAACCATAACTGTGCTCCACATATCCCGACTTTAAAAAAACATGGGTTAAAAAAACTTCATTATGTGGTACCTGAGTGAAGTCCCAGTATATCCCCATTCCTTTCTGCACAGCCTCCTTACAGTTGTACAGGCCAGGCTCAGTTTCTTCTGTGCCTATGTCAGCTAAACAGCGGTTGTCATTGTACTTATGTGCCTTGATGCCACCAATGTAGAGCTCACCCGTTCCACGATAATATGCCAACTTAAAAGATAAAAGAGACAAAGGTCAAAATGATATCAAGATGTAAAAAAGTCAAACAAATGACACAGACAACAGGGTTTCAGACCACAAGGGATGATCATAAGCATGTGTAACTTATGTATGTGTTTTAATATACATAATAAATACACGTAATCTGAATTTGGCTCCGCCCTCCTTGCTTCCAGCAGGACTGCAAATTTAAACATCACTCTCTGGAAGTCCCATTCATTTGTTTTACATTTGTACCTTTGTGATGGTTCTTGAGCTCAACCAGTGTGTAGCAAAGAAGGAACTTCAGTTTGAGCAACTTTGTGTTTCTGTGGACAAGAAATTATCTTAATGCCACTGCACATACACAAATGCATGTGCTTGGAATGGGACATCCTGTGTGTGATTTAAAAATACCAGCCGCACTGGAAGCAGTCTCAGGTTGAACAAAGGTTTAAAATGGTTGACTTTTGTTGGTGTTTTTTGTTTGTTTGTTTGTTTGTTTTTATCTTAACTTTACGAATGCACCTCTGTTACTCATGATTCTGGACAAACATGTCACTACTTCACTTACTTGAGAAACATAATAGTGGCAGTTGTAGGCAATAGGTGTGTGACCTGGTACTGGACCTTGGTCTAGGCACATGTCAGCATCAAGGTTCTTCATCTGTCAATATGATGGATAAAAGCAAATCATGGAAAAACACAGATTCCCACAAATCCCACAGGACTCGACTGTAACAAACTTACTAAGCAAAAGAGAAGAGTAAACTTACTCCTCCATATGTGAGGAGGTCGTCCCAGGGATCCAGCTTAGGATACACATTATCCAGGTACCATTTGAAAGGTTTACAGTTCAGCCTTTCTCTGAGTTTCTTCCTCTCTGAAATGTCGCCTATGTCAATTCCATGATTCTGCAGGAACAAAGAAAAGATGTGAATCGATTCATAGATTGTGACTGAGGAAGAATCTGAAGAAAGATTTTCGTTAAATGTCGATGCTGAAAACACAAAGAGCTCTCATCGCCTCATGACTCTGTGAACAGGAGAATGAAATATCCTTTAGAGAAAACATAATTTGCTGTTTGTGTCAGTGCCTCAAAACACCTCAAATGGGATGTTCCAAGCCAAGTTAACGTTGTGCTTGTATTCATCCATCCAGATCTCTGCAACTCTGAGGGCATTTCTCTTCATGGCAGGACCCAGGTCAGGCATGTAGGGCTTGTGGGCCCTCTCGATGTGGGCGATCTTGGAACATGGAACAACTTCAACACTGCCTCCACATGTCCATACCTACATGAAAAAAAAGTGCACCTTAAAACAAATACATATTTCATCACTCATGACTGCTCCACAACTCTTCTTTAAAATCATTATTATGAAAGAGAATTTATAACTATCTGATCTTTACTCACACGAATTCCCAGCTCAACATTTTCTCCACCATACACTTT
This sequence comes from Simochromis diagramma, assembly GCF_900408965.1. NCBI lineage: Eukaryota > Metazoa > Chordata > Actinopteri > Cichliformes > Cichlidae > Simochromis > Simochromis diagramma. The sequence goes on along the minus strand of NW_024386801.1, from coordinate 1,514,581 downwards.
CATTCCTTCATCAAGGACTCCAATTTCCCCCAGAAACTTTCTATCAGCAACCATGATCCCCATGACAGATGGACTCCTAAAGTCAAAGAAGAGATCTCTATTTTAACTATTGTACATTGATATTAGATCATAATGATAGAGTTAATATGGCTGTTATATTGTTAAACATTGATTTCACTTGAACTTACTTGCCAGGCAGTGAACCGTCATTAAGTTTGTAATACTCGGGTGTAAAACTCTCATACATGCACCACAGAGCCCAGTCGAAGGCGTGTGCACTGGGATGATATGTAGTAACCTTGAGATCATCAAAGCTGACTTTATCAAACACCGGGGAAACCACCACAGTTCGGTCAGCTTTAATCTGTGTCAGCAGAGGTTCAGCCCTGCATGAAGGAGGGGAACAAATGATGGTTCAAAAAATGGTACATAATAAGTGGAAGTCACACCCTTAAAGACTTCAGTGGAAGCACACACCCAGCTGTCGCATTTAATGGTCACTTCACGTGATCTCTTTTATTTTTCAAAAGACACACCCACCTGTTTAACTTTTAACTGATGCACAGGGTTGGGATGCTGTGACAGTTTGTTCTTTTAAAAATAAATGTCTATAAATAAATAAATAAATAAATCTTTGGTAAAATTATGGTTAAATTAAAAAAAAAAATAAAAAAAATTAAAAATAATTCTTTAACAAAAAGATTGTCTAAGCAGCATCTGCGTCATCACCACCAGCACCATAACACAAGTTAATTACTGTCTCAGTAAATCTGCTCAATGGTTTGAAGACCATAGTGTAGTTGTACAGAGATCACTGCTCAGTGGGTTACTGGGAAGTTGCAACTGTGTGTAACGCTTGTGTGTGTTTAAGAAGGTAAACATATTATTCTCAGCAAGTTTATTCTGAAACTATGACACCAGCCAGCTATCCCATGTGGAAAAGATATATATAAATCTTATAAAGTTTGTATCTGTCTTGTGTGAAACTTGTATGAAAAGCATACAAGAGTGAAAACTAGGGATGGGTACCGGTATCCGGTGCCATGATGGCACCGGTTCTGACATAAACGGTAGTAACCAGACCGAAAAGCAGCGCACATTTCGGTGCTTTATTTCCTGAGCTGTGATACACTTTAGATTCTAGCCAATCATTTTACGTTTCCGAGGATAGTAGGCGGGCCCAGGTACGTACGTCCTTTTAGAGCAGAGCTACAGATTAAAAATGCCCAAGGCAAAGCGGTCAAAAGTCTGGCTGTACTTCACAGCAAAATATGCAAACTCAGCAGCAACAAGTGCTTTAAGCTGATACTGTGATACTGTCAAAGGAGGTAACACCTCAAATCCGATGAAACACCTGGCGACGCATAGCGTTTTTTTTAAAGCCGAGAAATGCGCCGTATTTGATAGCTTGCTGTGAGACCTCACACCGAGCACATCTACTGCAGGTGTGGTGCCTGTTATCGGACCCAGAGTTAGCAACATCCCCCAAAAACCCGAAGAGGAGAGTCCTGGCCCCTAGCCCTGCCAGTGTAGCAGAACTGATGAGGATAATGATGCAGCAGCAGCCGTTCTTCTCTGCGTGAGTAGCTTAATGTTGCTCGTGTGTAATTTACATTGAGTAGGCTAACCACGTTATTAAATTAATGCATGTAAGGTGAACTAGCAAACATCATCATAGCTACATGCGGCTGTCTTCTTGTTTGATGGCAGATGCTCCCTTCACCCTGGCCAAAAAGGCTAAAATGACCAAAGAAAAAGTGGGAAAACAGTTAAACATGAGAGGTTTTTGGACAAAGTTTGTGTTTTTTCCATTGTTTAAGCACTGCTTCCAGCCAAGAGTGATACCATATATGCCCCATAGCTGCAGAAAAGGCTAACATTGTTATCTTTTTACAAAAAAACAGCTGAACATGAGAGGTTTTTGGACCAATTTTGTGTTCTCCATTCTTTAAGCACCGGTTTGAGCACCGTTTAAGCACCAGCACCGTTTCAAAAGTACCGGTTTGGCACCGGTATCGGATAAAACCTAAACGATACCCATCCCTAGTGAAAACAGATATAAGATCCCTTGAAAAATTATATAAATGAAACTTGTATGTTTTGGATACTTACTAAAACAATATATGAAAGTAGCCACTTTCATTAGCAAATCATATGAGCCTTATTCACTATATGAAGTAGGCCAAATCTGATGCAAGTCTTTTATAAGTTTTTTTCTATTTCTTTTCCGTATGGGATGGCCTCAAGTCAGTGGTAGAAGTTTGTGATTGGTAAAGATATTTATGACATAAATATCATATATAAATGTGTTCTATACTGCAATGTTGTAATATAATTAAAGAAACTATTAGAAATATCCTAATAACAGAAAATAAAACACCTAAACAAGTGAATGAAAGCATATATTTCTGCCATGTTCCTACCACATCTCATGGACTTCAATGTGTGCGTCCAGGATGGCCACCACGTCAGCAGTAGCAGCCCTCCACCCGGATACTCTGGCATAAGCGAGACCTCTCTGCTCACTGTGCCTCACTCTCACAATACGGAGATTAGGGTTCTCCTGCTCAAGCGACTTCACATAAATGTCAAGGTCACCCTTCAGATTTTCTGAATGGAAAAGAGAAAATTATTCGTTGTTTTTTTGTTTTTAGTTTGTTTTTAGTTTTGCTTTTCCCTGAATTTTCGGCTGGGTCAGTTATACTATAGTCAGTGATTTCTATCTCTGCCCTGCAACAGACAGGCGACATGTTCAGGGTGTAAACTGTCTTTAGCTGTATGAAAGTTGGGAGAGGCTTGGGAAGCTTCAACCAAGCATGAAAACTGGTTTGACTACAAACATGCATGACATTCTTGTGAATGATTACAAGTGTTTTGTACATCTAACAAATAATCTTTATTTAGCTTCCAATGATTAATTTGAACTGGTAGACATATACAGGAAAGGAATGTGAGAGGCGTGTACATAAGACAACAGGTACATTGTCAGTCTGCACTCATTGGCAGTAATTTGCATGGCCAATAATTAGAGTTGTTTTTTAAAATAACCAATTTACCATTAGAACTATTGTCATCCACCATTATTATCTCCTTCAGCAGGTTTTCAGGGGTGTGGTCGATGATGCTGCGCAGGGCTCTTTGGAGAACAGACAGGGCTTCATCCAGGTAGATGAGCACCACACTGAGACTCGGCAGGTCCTTGGGGTAACTCTTTTTCAGACACCTATTTATTAAAAAGAATTATATGAAATGCCACTGTATTTGTTCAGAAATATGAAATATTTAGCAAGCGATGATCTGGGTGGACTTAGTTATTTGGATTTTCTTTTCTTTGCACGTACACGAGAGAGAATGAAAGATTAAAATCATGAAAAATGAAAGTTGTACCGAGGATCTCTGGTATCTGGAAGAGGTCGATCCAGAGGGAGGCGATCGCTCAGAAAAACATTGTACCCATACTTCTCATACAGGCTCTGAGCCTCTCTTTGGTCACCCTCAGAGAGATCCTCCCCCCATGTCTTGAACAAGGCCGAGTTAGGGAACAGTTTCTTAGGCTTTTCCATTTGGGTCTCCTCGGTTTGGGCTTGGATATTTGGATCACATTCCTTTTGCTTCTCTGCTTGCTGTTGGACCTCTGCTGATTTTCTGTGGCTGTCTTCTTCTAGCATCTTCTGCATGACATCCTGCTTTTTCTCAAAACGTCTGAGTGTATCGTCTTCAGTAGAAAACAACATCAGCAAAAACATGATCAAGGAAATGGAACAGTTAATATTCCTACTAAACAAAACAAACACTGCACAAAATAATGTGAAAATTACAACATAAAACACATTTATAGTAAAGGTACAAACACCTGTTATAATTTGACCTCATCTGTCGTTAATAAATATTCTAAAAACTTGTTGTCACATCTTCAGTACATGTGTAGCCAATACCCTTTACTGCCTCTCAACTTATTTTTAAGATTTCAACTCCTTTTACTACTGGATCTCTTTTTTATTTGTGGTGCAAGTAATATAGGTACCATGAAATCATAATTAATATTAATATGTGACAGAACTCACTTAGATTGCTGATGCTTGCCTCCAGGTTGGTTAAACTTTTGATCATATGCAGTGTGTCCAAATCTTTATGGGTATCCACACCAGGTTGGCATCCATTCTTCAGAAACATGCCTAAAAACAAGAGGCCCACTATGGTCCCCAGTAAAAAGAATGGCCGCTTTGTCCACGCTCCCCTCATAGTGATAATACATAGAATGCCTAACAAGAGAATAACACCTCAGAGAACACGTACAGCAAAGCTCAGCTACTGACCTGACGGGATCGACTAGCTTGTACCTACTTTGCATTGTATAAAACGGTTGGGTTAACTCTACATGGGCAGACTCTTTGGCATCCCTGCCCACCCATTCAAGACACAGGTGATCCTTGTGTGTACTGATGTCACTGCTCCTTTAATAAAACACCTGAAGTTCCATGTCACACCCTCATTTTTAACATACTGCTCAATGAGTAATAATAATAATAATGGATTAGATTTATATAGAGCTTTTCAAGGCACTCAAAGCGCTTTACAATTCCACTATTCATTCACTCTCACATTCACACACTGGTGGAGGCAAGCTACAGGTGTAGCCACAGCTGCCCTGGGGCAGACTGACAGAAGCGAGGCTGCCATATCGCGCCAACACCAGTAGGCGGTAGGTGAAGTGTCTTGCCCAACGACACAACGACCAGGACAGAGAGCCCGGGGATCGAACCGGCAATCTTCCGGTTACAGATGCACTTCCCAACCCCCTGAGCCACGGTCGCCCTGAATAGACAACTGTTGTGAACATACACTTTGAATATATTGTAATTTTCATTTTACTGGCCGTTGATTGTTTGGGTAACATGCAACGTCTGTTGTCTCTGGCCCTACCAGATGGCTGGCCACACCTGAAGATCATGCCACGCACCTGCAGCTGATCGTCAGGGGAGCTATTTAAGACTGCATCGGTAATACCTATTAAAATACTGGAAACGCACGTCCCTCAAACTTGTACCAGACAGAACAAATGTCTAATTAAAATACCCCCCCCCAAAAAAAAGTTCTATGATCTGTGTTGGAACTGAAACTGAGTAAGAAAAGAACAACATTTTAAAACTGCGATATTCAAGCATGATTTTACTATTATGTGTGTGCTGGGACAGAATATGTGAAGATGTATTTGTGGAAAACAGATTTGCTGTACAGTGTGTGGCTGCATGAGGTATGCTGTTGTATTGAAAGGCAATGTAATTCATGCCACTACTAGTAAGGGCATAGGTAATTGGAAACATCCTGCTAGGATTTCAAATGCGTCACTTTGTTTCTAATTTTGAAAAAGTCTCAAAGTTTGCTGCTCTATCATGGACGAAAAATCTTTGGCACAAAATAATTAAATTTTTAGGATATTTCTTTAAAATAACAAATTTGACATTAATTCATTTTGTATAAACTATTTTCAATTTTTCACATTTCATTTTTAGATTTTTTTATGAGAACTCTGACATTGAAAATATTTTCGGGAAAATGAAATAATGTCCACATGAGGGCATCCTGGTTTAATTTTTCCACTGCTCTATGAGCAGAGCTCAACCACACTTTCAAGGGGTTTGATTGTGTTTTGATTTTGCCATCTTTGACCTGTACATTCCTGTAATAGAAGTTTCTGGTTTATAATTTCCAGGTATCTCTTTGTCTGTCTGTGTAGCCATGTAGCCACACTCAGGTCATTCAACCTCTTCTGAGAAGCAGTAAACCATAACTGTGGTCCACATATCATGACTTTAAAAAAACCTCACTTAAAAAAACAAAACTTCATTATGTGGTACCTGAGTGAAGTCCCAGTATATCCCCATTCCTTTCTGCACAGCCTCCTTACAGTTGTACAGGCCAGGCTCAGTTTCTTCTGTGCCTATGTCAGCTAAACAGCGGTTGTCATTGTACTTATGTGCCTTGATGCCACCAATGTAGAGCTCACCCGTTCCACGATAATATGCCAACTTAAAAGATAAAAGAGACAAAGGTCAAAATCATATTAAGATGTAAAAAAGTTAAACAAATGACACAGACAACAGGGTTTCAGACCACAAGGGATGATCATAAGCATGTGTACCTTATTTATGTGTTTTAATATACATAATAAATACACGTAATCTGAATTTGGCTCCGCCCTCCTTGCTTCCAGCAGGACTGCAAATTTAAACATCACTCTCTGGAAGTCCCATTCATTTGTTTTACATTTGTACCTTTGTGATGGTTCTTGAGCTCAACCAGTGTGTAGCAAAGAAGGAACTTCAGTTTGAGCAACTTTGTGTTTCTGTGGACAAGAAATTATCTTAATGCCACTGCACATACACAAATGCATGTGCTTGGAATGGGACATCCTGTGTGTGATTTAAAAATACCAGCCGCACTGGAAGCAGTCTCAGGTTGAATAAAGGTTTAAAATGGTTGACTTTTGTTGGTGTTTTTTGTTTGTTTGTTTGTTTGTTTTTATCTTAACTTTACGAATGCACCTCTGTTACTCATGATTCTGGACAAACATGTCACTACTTCACTTACTTGAGAAACATAATAGTGGCAGTTGTAGGCAATAGGTGTGTGACCTGGTACTGGACCTTGGTCTAGGCACATGTCAGCATCAAGGTTCTTCATCTGTCAATATGATGGATAAAAGCAAATCATGGAAAAACACAGATTCCCACAAATCCCACAGGACTCGACTGTAACAAACTTACTAAGCAAAAGAGAAGAGTAAACTTACTCCTCCATATGTGAGGAGGTCGTCCCAGGGATCCAGCTTAGGATACACATTATCCAGGTACCATTTGAAAGGTTTACAGTTCAGCCTTTCTCTGAGTTTCTTCCTCTCTGAAATGTCGCCTATGTCAATTCCATGATTCTGCAGGAACAAAGAAAAAGATGTGAATCGATTCATAGATTGTGACTGAGGAAGAATCTGAAGAAAGATTTTCGTTAAATGTCAATGCTGAAAACACAAAGAGCTCTCATCGCCTCATGACTCTGTGAACAGGAGAATGAAATATCCTTTAGAGAAAACATAATTTGCTGTTTGTGTCAGTGCCTCAAAACACCTCAAATGGGATGTTCCAAGCCAAGTTAACGTTGTGCTTGTATTCATCCATCCAGATCTCTGCAACTCTGAGGGCATTTCTCTTCATGGCAGGACCCAGGTCAGGCATGTAGGGCTTGTGGGCCCTCTCGATGTGGGCGATCTTGGAACATGGAACAACTTCAACACTGCCCCCACATGTCCATACCTACATGAAAAAAAAGTGCACCTTAAAACAAATACATATTTCATCACTCATGACTGCTCCACAACTCTTCTTTAAAATCATTATTATGAAAGAGAATTTATAACCATCTGATGTTTACTCACACGAATTCACAGCTCAACATTTTCTCCACCATACACTTTCATTCCTTCATCAAGGACTCCAATTTCCCCCAGAAACTTTCTATCAGCAACCATGATCCCCATGACAGATGGACTCCTAAAGTCAAAGAAGAGAAATTATTTTACAACTACTGTATATTGCTGTTATAATAAAAAATAAATTGAAATATAATGATAGAGATAATAAGGCTGTTATGTTGGTTACACTGATTTCACTTGAACTTACTTGCCAGGCAGTGAACCGTCATTAAGTTTGTAATACTCGGGTGTAAAACTCTCATACATGCACCACAGAGCCCAGTCGAAGGCGTGTGCACTGGGATGATATGTAGTAACCTTGAGATCATCAAAGCTGACTTTATCAAACACCGGGGAAACCACCACAGTTCGGTCAGCTTTAATCTGTGTCAGCAGAGGTTCAGCCCTGCATGAAGGAGGGAAAAAAATGATGGTTCAAAAAATGGTACATAATAAGTGGAAGTCACACCCTTAAAGACTTCAGTGGAAGCACACACCCAGCTGTCGCATTTAATGGTCACTTCACGTGATCTCTTTTATTTTTCAAAAGACACACCCACCTGTCAACTTTTAACTGATGCACAGGGTTGAGATGCTGTGACAGTTTGTTGTTTTAAAAATAATTCTTTAACAAAAAGATTGTCTAAGCAGCATCTGCGTCATCACCACCAGCACCATAACACAAGTTAATTACTGTCTCAGTAAATCTGCTCAATGGTTTGAAGACCATAGTGTAGTTGTACAGAGATCACTGCTCAGTGGGTTACTGGGAAGTTGCAACTGTGTGTAACGCTTGTGTGTGTTTAAGAAGGTAAACATGTTAATCTCAGCAAGTTTATTCTGAAACCGTGACACCAGCCAGCTATGGCCTCAAATCAGTGGAATGAACAAGTGAATGAAAACATGCACTTTTGCCATGTTCCTACCACATCTCATGGATGTGGTAGGAACATGTGCGTCCAGGATGGCCACCACGTCAGCAGTAGCAGCCCTGCACCTGGATGCTCTGGCATAAGCGAGACCTCTCTGCTCACTGTGCCTCACTCTCACAATATGGAGATTAGGGTTTTCCTGCTCAAGCGACTTCATGTACCTATCAAGGTCACCCTTCAGATTTTCTGAATTGTATAAAGAAAAAGATCCTTCGTAGAACTTTTTGTTTGTTTTTTTTGTTTTCCCAGGGTTTTTGTGTGGGTCATTGACACTACAGTCAGTGAGTCATACTTTGGCACTGCAACAGACAGGCGACTGTGGCGGGGCGTGGTCTGCGATGCTGCTGCAGGTGAGATGGACGCACCTGCATGGCATCTACTATCATGCCTCGCCAACTTAGAAGTCTTTGCTCAGTCTGAGTTGTTGTGTTGGTGATGTGTGCGGCTGGCAGCAGGAAAGCTGTGCCGGTTCGTGTGTGTTTAACAGCAACTGTGAAATAAAGCGTGCTGAAAAGCATTGAAATGTTACCCGGTCTGCCGTGGTTTATCACAGCAGACCTATTCAGAGTGTACACTGTCTCTTGCTGTATGACAGGTGGGAGAGGCTTCAGCCCTCTCGTGAACCTGAACTGGATAAGCAAACAAAACTGAATGGCTAACTGGCTGGATTGGTGGATCATTTTAAATGAACCAAGCAAGAAAACTAGTTTGACCACAAACATGTGTGACATGTCACAGCTTCTGCAGGAAAAGTGTATTTGCAAAACCACTGTTTTAAAGGTTAACTGATTAGAGAGACCAAGTATGATTCAGTGTTTTGTAATTATCTGTTTGTAAATATATTGTGAATGATTAGAAGTGTATTGTGCATCTAACAGATAATCTTCAGTTACCTTTTGATGATTAGCTTGAACTAGTAGACATAAACAGGAAAGGAATGTGATAGGCATGTAGGGGAGACCGGGGACAGTTGTAACATTTCTGTCTGTATCTTGGAGATCTTCTAAGGTAGTGGATTCAAAATACAATGCAAAGTATTTACATGTCTCTGCTATTAAATAGTAGAGCTATTCTCTCTGCAACGCAGTTGATAATCGCATGGCATCGTCTCAAACACAAAGAGTGAAATGTTACAGTTAACCCTATAGTCTGGATTAGTTGTAACATACCCTGGGGTGAGATGTAACACAATGAAACAAGGGTACTGACAAAATCTTAACATGTAATCTTTTTTATTCAACACCTGAATGCACTTATAAACATTTATGTAGCTCTGTGTGTGTGTGTGTGTGTGTGTGTGTGTGTGTGTGTGTGTGTGTGTGTGTGTGTGTGTGTGTGTGTGTGTGTGTGTGTGTGTGTGTGTGTAGGAGTGTTTGACAGAGTGCAGAAATATAGCTTTTGAACATATTCTAACAAAAAAAGGCAACTTTTCACCAACTGAATATTTCAATCATTTTGTTTGGCCTTCATTGAGTCTGGCCTCATTGGCTCATTGGGCATTATAACCTACAACTCTTGCACTAACATTTGAACATAATAATGAAGCTGAAAAAAATGTAGCTTTGGACCAGCTTCATCAACTGATCTGCATGTGTTTTTGTCAAGTTTTTAATCACCATCGGAATCACAGTGGTGACAGATGTATGGCACTCCTGGAGTGCAGGCATCATGAGCCCACAGAGTACAGGCCAGGCATTTAACCCAAGCTTCTTCTGGCTTTGAGTTATCCATGCACACGATACAGAAATTCTCAACAGCATCTGAGGAATCTGTGTTGTCCTGTTCAGTGTTATTCATTTTCAGATTTTTCTTTCGTGATGTGGAAAGTTTGGATTGTTTTAGATTTGTGGAAGTGGATTTGCCTTGTTTCTGGCACAGCCTCTTCTTTGGGAAACTTATTTTCCTCCTTCTCTGGTCTGCTTCAAGGGCCATCTTAACTGGTGTATCGGTGAGTATTGCTGTTTGTTTCCTTTTTCTTCCCGTTAAAGGGGTTTTTCTAGATCCAGCTCTTGGTAAGGGTCGCACATCTTCTGGGTTAAAGCCCAAGTAGGTCTGTGGGTTTTCATCACAGCCTGATGAGGGAGCAGCTTGGAGGTCAGTTAGAAGACTGGAGATGTGAGCATCTGGAGGAGTGGTCATGTCGTCAGCTGTAGGACTGGTGAGATGAACAGCAAGAAGAGCGGACTGTTGGTCAGCTGGAGAAATGTCCATATGGACTGTTGGAGAACGACAATCTGTGACCTGTGATGGAGCAAAGTCACTTTCCTCAAATATGTTTGGATTGTATAGCCAAATTCCACAGCACTGGAATTCAGCCTGTATATTCTTTGGCGTAGCTGCTGCTGGAAGTGCCATCCTAACGAGACCTGGTATTTCATATATTGTCATGGTCTTTCCTGGATTCATTCTCATCCAGGAATCACTTGCACTGTTCACCATCTTTTTCAGTGGGCCATAAACACTCCTGTCGAGTGGTTGGAGTTTGTGATGACAGTGAGGGGGAAATGTGAGCATCACAATTCCATTGCCCTTGCAGAAGTCAATGGCTGCAACTGACAGGTGTGAACTGTGGTTATCCATGAGAGGAAACACTTTTTTTCATGGCTGACCTTGGTGTGGTTTGCAAAGTGCTTCAGAAAGATGAGGAACTCTTCTTCTTGCATCCATCCTTATTGATTTCCACTGCCAATACTTGCTACTGGCCCATCTCTGACAAAGTGGTCTGCATAACGTATGCGTGGGAAACATCGGAGGAATTGTGTTGCCAGTGGCATTGACTGCACATACAAGGGTGACCAGTGAACCTCTCTCTGTTGATGTCATTGCCCCAACTTGTTTAGTGCCACGTTTTGCAATCACTCTGTCCGGGGTTAATATTCCATATATCATTTGCAGTTAAGTTGTGTCTCTTTAGCAATTCATCAAATTTTTTGAAAAACATTGCTACATTGTGTTTATTAAAACTGGTGGTCCTTTCCAGTCACCTTTCTCACTCACTATGTATTAACAGACCTCTCTGCATTGAATCATATCTGTTATTAACCTCTGTCTCTCTTCCACAGCATGTCTTTATCCTGTCTTCCTTCTCTCACCCCAACCGGTCGCAGCAGATGGCCCCGCCCCCTCCCTGAGCCTGGTTCTGCCGGAGGTTTCTTCCTGTTAAAAGGGAGTTTTTCCTTCCCACTGTTGCCAAAGTGCTGCTCATAGGGGGTCATATGATTGTTGGGTTTTTCTCTGTATCTATGAAGCGCCTTGAGGCGACTTATGTTGTGATTTGGCGCTATATAAATAAAATTGAATTGAATTGAATTGAATTGCCAGACTTGTAGCCTCTGCACTTCTAATGGACAAAGTTGGGTTTAGTTTCATGTAGGCTGAGAACCAGTCTGGTCCAGCCCTTGAGAATGTGTCCCATCACTTAGGATATTTGCGTCCATGTTTCACTGATATGCCAGTTCTTTTACCTGTAATTTTAATCACGAAATATGCTAGTATTTCTGATATACTATATTTTAAATTGCCACCATTACAAATTTCTAACTTTCCCTTGTCTTATCCTTTATCACTTCCTATCTGCTTACCTCACGTGGATATAGTTCATAAAATGCATCTGCAGCTCTCATCAGGTATTCTGCTAATTCTTTCTCTTGTTCATCAGTGAAGATCTTCTTTCTCCTACACGTGGGAGTTCCCTTGATCCCTGCTCTTCCAGCTTCTTCCTCTCTTTACAAAATCGGTACAAAGTGACATGGCAAATGGCATACAATTTTACCAAAGATCTATTGGACTTGCCCTGATTTCTAACATCATTTAATTTCTTTATTTATTTCACACATGGTTCAACAGTGTTTCGTTTCCTACATACAGATCCTCCTTCCCATTAATATACCACTGCACCCATGGGTGAAAAGGAGCAGGAAGAAGAATAAATTCTTGTTAGCACCTGCCCCCTATCTGCAATCCAATTATTCTTACAAGAGGGCGTCAATAACCTCCAAAAAACCCCTCTAACATGTATCTTTATGTAACAATGCAAAACTAAACAACAAATCAGTATAATCAGCAATATACAGCACTAAATGGCAATGAAAATTTTTCCTTCCACATTTAGCCCAAATTACTTTCACGTTCTTCATATTGATTTTAGCACGAAATAGACTGGGTGGACTAAATTGTCTTTGCATGTACACAAGAGAGAATGAAAGATTAAAATCCTGAAAAATAAAAGTGGTACAGAGGATCTCTGGTATCTGGAAGAGGTCGATCCAGAGGTAGGGGGTTGCTCAGAAAAACATTGTACCCATACTTCACAAACAGGCTCTGAGCCTCTCTTTGGTTATCCTCAGAGAAATCTTCCCTCCATTTGTCAAATCAAATCAAATCACTTTTATTGTCACATCACATGTGCAGGTACACTGGTACAGCACATGCAACTGAAATTCTTGTGTGCGAGCTTCACAAGCAACAGAGGTGTGCTTGAACAAGAATGACTTAGGGATGAGTTTTTCAAACTTTTTCATTTGAGCTGTCTCATTTTTGGGTTGAATATTTACATCACCTTTCTTCTGCTTCTCTGCTTGCTTTTGGACCTCAGCTGATTTTCTGTCTGTCGCTGTCTTTGTCACGGCTAGTAGGGCAGGCTGTGTGTAATTTAACGAAGGACCCAAGATGCAGGCAGATTTTAGATGCGAGTGAGTTTTATTAGGGAGGTGAAACAAAGAGAAACGCAGTGGGCATGACACCGAACCTAAGGATTACCTAAACTGGAGAAAACTAAGAAAAGACCAGAAATGGAGATTCAGGGGAAACTACACAGGAAAATGCAGGGAAATACACAGACGAACCAGCAACGCACACAAGAAAACACAGGGCTTAAATACACACAGGGCAATCAGGGAATGGGAGACAGGAGGGAGTCACAGCTGGGATGAATTGGACATGATGAGACAAGGGGAAGCAAAATTAGACAAACTAATGTAGGACATGGCACTGTCAAAATAAAACAGGAAGTGACATGAACACAGAGACTCAAAACTAAGACAGTACAAAAGGAACACACATCTTCTGCATGACATCCTATTTTTACTCAAAACATCTGAGTGCATCGTCTTCAGTAGAAAACAACACGAGTAAAAAAACACAATCAAGGAATTTCAATAGTTAACATTCCTACTCAACAAAAGAAACACTGCACAAGAAAATACTGAAAACTAGAGCATAAAAAGCACATTTATAGAAAAGGGACAAACACTTGTGTTATAATTTGACCTCGTATGTCATTAACAAACTGCAAAAGTTCAGTTAAAAACCATTTCTTTCTTTCATAACTACACATACTGTTCTTCCATGAATGTTTTTGTTTGTTTGTTTGTTTGTTTGTTTGTTTGTTTGTTTTATCACAACTTATTGTCATGTATTCAATACATGTGCAGGCAATACCCTTTACTGCGTCAATTTATTTTTACGATTTTAACTCCTTTTATTACTTGATCTCTTTTCTTTTTTATGGTGCAAATACTATGGGTACCATGAAATCATAATTAATATTAATATGTGACTGAACTCACTTAGATAGGTTGGAAAAACTCCTGCTCTTGCTCTTGACGAAGGCGGTCGCACTTTTCTCCTCCTCCTCCTCTCCCTTAGCTTCCCTGCTTAGCCTCTTGTGTATTTGTCTAGTCTCGTGTTTTTTGTATTACTTTTCCCTGGAACACTCTCTCACAGTCTGCTCTCTAAAACCTAAAAGAGGAATTATGGATTGGATCAACTGGTCCCTAAATGCAACTGACACCCCTTTCTCAACGAGAAGTTTGGGCTCGGGTGAGCCTGAGTGCTGAAGATATCTACCTATTCGGAACCATGGTCACAGGGTTCTGGCTGATCGGAGCTGGCTTGGCCCTGACTTATCGGAGAATTAAGAAAGCAGAACTGGCTGTTCAAACCCCCACAAGGCTGCCCGCTGGGATTGAAATGATGGGAAGAGGCGTGAGTTTCTCAAAATGGGCTCATTGAGTCAGCACGGATAAGATCTTGGAGAGGCTGACGGCTGCTGTGGATACTCAGAATAAGATCTCTGACTGCAGACTGGATACATCTCGGAAGGGCTCGCTCGGAATAACATCTCTGGGTGCAAATTGGATGACATCTCGGGGAGGCACACTGTCGTGAGTTCTCAGAATTGGCTCCTTGAGCACAAGAATGACAACATCACAGAACGCAAGTATGGCGAAGCTCGCGGCTCTCCAATGGGAGATTGAGAGACCAGTGTTGGACTGTAGAACTGCTTTGAAATTCATATGAGTTGTTCGCACTAAAGTAAAAAGCACCATCACTTCATGCGGATACCCCCTTTGGCGCCAGCTGCGGTCTCAAGGCTGGAGCCGAACAAAAACACCCTGATAACGACTGTGTTTAGTCTGTTCCTTCCCATTCCATATAAGGCCACCTGGGTTGGCTGGAAGACTGTTTACTTAGCCTGGCAGGACAAAGGACACTGTCTCAGCTGAACTATGGACACGCACACACACACATACATATAGACTGATATGCACACACTCATCCCCCCTCCCTTTCCAAATGCCTTCGACGCTTATCCCCTTCCGATGCTGCACCCTTTACCCACCCCTGTTGCTTGTCATGTGTTTCTTTGGTGTATTAAGAGTTGTTTCATGTGCAGAGGTGTTTTTTTTCTGTTCTCAAACTGATCTCCCTGTTGGAGCTCAGTCTGGGGGGAGTTATTGTTTTCTCCTTATCTTTCCTCATGTGGTGCATTTTCCATTGTTATACCTCTCTGACCTGTCTTCCCCATGTGATGTTTTGTGTAATGTATGTATGGTCGGAGGGTAAGATGGCACTGCCATTGTGTGCAATAGGTCGGCAGCCTTATGAAATTTCCCCTTGTGGGACTAATAAAGGTATATCAATTCAATTCAATCATATGCGGTGTTTCCAAATCTTTATTGGTATCCACACCATGTTTGTATCCGTTCTTCAGAAACATGCCCAAAAAGGGGATGACCAGTATGGTCCCCAGTAAAAAAAAAAGGCCTTGTCCACATTCCCGTCATGGTGGTAACGCACTGACCTCCTAGTCAGATAATAAAACTTCAGAGACACTAAGCTACTGAACTGCTGAGATAGTTTGTACAGACTGTGGTTCATGTAAATTCAACTGAAAATGACCCCAATGACCCCCAAGTAAGAACAATAGCCAGTTTACCCATGAAACCCTTACAGTGACAGCTGATAGAATGCCTAAAAAGATAATAACACCTCAGAGGACACACACGGAAAACTCACCTACTGGCTCATTTAACAAAATACCTGAAATTATTAGTAGTAATTATTATTATAATTGCTATTATAATCTATAATCTATATAATATACACTTACACTGATAAGCACACACTCATCCCCCTCCCTTTCCAAACGCCTTCGATGCTTGTTTCCTGCGGGGGAACACGGCGGGTCTGTGTGCCGCGCTAGAATGGTAGCGCTGTGCAGGGCGGCTGCTGTGTTCGCTTCGGATTACCCCTCACCCCCAACCCAATCCTGTGGCTTGTCATGTCTTTCACAATGTTGTGCTGTGGACATTTATGTGCTTTTTGTGCAGAGGAGTTTTTTTGTTTCCTGTTCTCATGCTGTCCTACCATGGAAGCACAGCATGAGTAGAGGTCTCTTTTTTTCCTCTTGTACTTTCCCATTGTAGTGTACATTTCAGTGTTTTTCTCCGACTTGTATCCCCATGTAATGTCTGTGTTGTGTGTGTAAGGTCGGGGGGGGGTGTCCCATTTCACTGCAAGGCAACCTGCATGTGGCGAATAAAGCTTTGATTGATCGATTGATCGATCGATTGATCGATTGATTGATCGATTGATTGATTGATTAATTGATTGATAGATAGACTAACGAAAGAGTTTTGTGCATAACATTTTGAAATTATGGCAATTGATCATGTTGATGAGATAGAGTTCTCAGAAACTCATGTATCAAATCAATCATCTACAATACAAAGGGCATTAAATGTATATAATATTCATGTAAATGTTTCACAGCAGAAGCTATGCGGACCAATCTCTTGCAACGGTTGTAGAAGGATCGAATGGCCAGCAGCAATGCGCCAGACACCCCATACTCCCAAGCACCTCCCACAGGAAACTCTGACGGACATGGTGAAATGCCTTCTACAGGTCCACAAAACACATGTAGACTGGTTGGTCAAACTCCTA
The DNA here is from genome assembly GCF_900408965.1 of Simochromis diagramma. Taxonomy (NCBI): domain Eukaryota; kingdom Metazoa; phylum Chordata; class Actinopteri; order Cichliformes; family Cichlidae; genus Simochromis; species Simochromis diagramma. The sequence continues at coordinate 1,497,952 of NW_024386801.1, read as the reverse complement.
TGAACCCTCAAGTATCCTCGAGAGGGTAAAGAGCTGGTCCAGTGTTCCATGACCAGGACAAAAACCGCATTGTTCCTCCTGTAGCCGAGGTTCGACTAATGGAACCTCGGATACAGGAGGTTCGACTAATGGACGGACTCTCCTTTCCAGTACCCTGGTACCTCTGCCAATCTTGAGGTGCCAGAATCTCTTCGAGGCAGTCCAAAAGTCTTTTTTCATGGCCTTTCGGAACTCCTCCCGCACCTGATTATCACCATGACAGGCACAAACTATCTTGTGGCTGCAGCTCAATGCAGCAGCTTTGGCAATGCGACCTAGGGTGTCCTGGTGCCACGTGCACTTATAAACACCCTTATGTTCGAACATGGTGTTTGCTATGGACTAATGGTGATTTGCACAGAAATCCAACAACAAAACACCACTTTGGATCAGATCCAGTAGGCCTTTCCTCCCAATCACGCCCCTCCAGGTCTCACTGTCATTGCCCATATGAGGGCAAAGCACAGACGACCTTTTCCCCGATCCAAAGTTGCAGGGAACAAACTCTCTCGTCCACCAGGAGAAACCACAAAGGACAGGCAGCAAGCCAAGGAGATACCCCTGTCTTCCGCATCTCACCAATAGCAACTCCTGACTGAGACAGAGTCCAGCCCCTCTCCAGGAGACTGGTTCCAGAGCCCAAGCTATGCGTTGAGGTGAGCTCGACTACAGGGAGTGCAGAATTATTAGGCAAATGAGTATTTTGTCCACATCATCCTCTTCATGCATGTTGTCTTACTCCAAGCTGTATAGGCTCGAAAGCCTACTACCAATTAAGCATATTAGGTGATGTGCATCTCTGTAATGAGAAGGGGTGTGGTCTAATGACATCAACACCCTATATCAGGTGTGCATAATTATTAGGCAACGTCCTTTCCTTTGGCAAAATGGGTCAAAAGAAGGACTTGACAGGCTCAGAAAAGTCAAAAATAGTGAGATATCTTGCAGAGGGATGCAGCAGTCTCAAAATTGCAAAGCTTCTGAAGCGTGATCATCGAACAATCAAGCGTTTCATTCAAAATAGTCAACAGGGTCGCAAGAAGCGTGTGGAAAAACCAAGGCACCAAATAACTGCCCATGAACTGAGAAAAGTCAAGCGTGCAGCTGCCAAGATGCCACTTGCCACCAGTTTGGCCATATTTCAGAGCTGCAACATCACTGGAGTGCCCAAAAGCACAAGGTATGCAATACTCAGAGACATGGCCAAGGTAAGAAAGGCTGAAAGACGACCACCACTGAACAAGACACACAAGCTGAAACGTCAAGACTGGGCCAAGAAATATCTCAAGACTGGTTTTTCTAAGGTTTTATGGACTGATGAAATGAGAGTGAGTCTTGATGGGCCAGATGGATGGGCCCATGGCTGGATTGGTAAAGGGCAGAGAGCTCCAGTCCGACTCAGACGCCAGCAAGGTGGAGGTGGAGTACTGGTTTGGGCTGGTATCATCAAAGATGAGCTTGTGGGGCCTTTTCGGGTTGAGGATGGAGTCAAGCTCAACTCCCAGTCCTACTGCCAGTTTCTGGAAGACACCTTCTTCAAGCAGTGGTACAGGAAGAAGTCTGCATCCTTCAAGAAAAACATGATTTTCATGCAGGACAATGCTCCATCACACGCGTCCAAGTACTCCACAGCGTGGCTGGCAAGAAAGGGTATAAAAGAAGAAAAACTAATGACATGGCCTCCTTGTTCACCTGATCTGAACCCCATTGAGAACCTGTGGTCCATCATCAAATGTGAGATTTACAAGGAGGGAAAACAGTACACCTCTCTGAACAGTGTCTGGGAGGCTGTGGTTGCTGCTGCACGCAATGTTGATGGTGAACAGATCAAAACACTGACAGAATCCATGGATGGCAGGCTTTTGAGTGTCCTTGCAAAGAAAGGTGGCTATATTGGTTGCTGATTTGTTTTTGTTTTGTTTTTGAATGTCAGAAATGTATATCTGTGAATGTGGAGATGTTATATTGGTTTCACTGGTAAAAATAAATAATTGAAATGGGTATATATTTGTTTTTTGTTAAGTTGCCTAATAATTATGCACAGTAATAGTCACCTGCACACACAGATATCCCCCTAAAATAGCTACAACTAAAAACAAACTAAAAACTACTTCCAAAAACATTCAGCTTTGATATTAATGAGTTTTTTGGGTTCATTGAGAACATGGTTGTTGTTCAATAATAAAATTATTCCTCAAAAATACAACTTGCCTAATAATTCTGCACTCCCTGTATATACCCTTGTATGTCATTTCATGTTTAGGTCAATTATGTATGTTTGTAGCAGTCATTTGGTTTGTTATGTTTGCAGTCTTTGCCTGAGTTCAGTTTTGTTTCTTTGACCTCTTTTATGAGCTCAACATTTATTATTCTTGTAAATATAATTTTTGGGGGTTAAATAAATGGAAACTATATTTTTCTAATAATTCCTGGGACTCCTCCTGTTTTTCAACTCGGTCCATCACAGTCCTGTTGGCACTAGTGGGTAGTTAAAAGATTTTGAAATGTATTTTATAGATCTTATGTCTGTTATGTTACTAAAGAAAAATAAATGTGGTAAAGACCTATGAAGGAATATCATTCAACTGAAATATAATATAATTTAAATATTTAATTTAAACATGACTAACATCAGGATGCATGCCTAAAAGGGAACAGATGTCTGACTATTTTGTAGAGTTCTCTGGAATGTAGTGCATCATAATGAAAAACTAATACAAACACACAGTCCTGAATAAAACTGCTCATTTATTTTTTCCTAATGCTTCAGTGTAACTAGACAGACAACATTCCCCCCTCCGTGAATCGCTACCTTGTGTCTCTGTCTAACAAGACTCTCAACTGGGATATGGAATTTCACATCTCTGGTGGGGACGGAGCCTGAGTTAGTGCATGAGGTTGAGAGGTGCCAGCTAGATATACAGGGAGTGCAGAATTATTAGGCAAGTTGTATTTTTGAGGAATAATGTTATTATTGAACAACAACCATGTTCTCAATGAACCCAAAAAACTCATTAATATCAAAGCTGAATGTTTTTGGAAGTAGTTTTTAGTTTGTTTTTAGTTTTAGCTATTTTAAGGGGATATCTGTGTGTGCAGGTGACTATTACTGTGCATAATTATTAGGCAACTTAACAAAAAACAAATATATACCCATTTCAATTATTTATTTTTACCAGTGAAACCAATATAACATCTCCACATTCACAAATATACATTTCTGACATTCAAAAACAAAACAAAAACAAATCAGCGACCAATATAGCCACCTTTCTTTGCAAGGACACTCAAAAGCCTGCCATCCATGGATTCTGTCAGTGTTTTGATCTGTTCACCATCAACATTGCGTGCAGCAGCAACCACAGCCTCCCAGACACTGTTCAGAGAGGTGTACTGTTTTCCCTCCTTGTAAATCTCACATTTGATGATGGACCACAGGTTCTCAATGGGGTTCAGATCAGGTGAACAAGGTGGCCATGTCATTAGTTTTTCTTCTTTTATACCCTTTCTTGCCAGCCACGCTGTGGAGTACTTGGACGCGTGTGATGGAGCATTGTCCTGCATGAAAATCATGTTTTTCTTGAAGGATGCAGACTTCTTCCTGTACCACTGCTTGAAGAAGGTGTCTTCCAGAAACTGGCAGTAGGACTGGGAGTTGAGCTTGACTCCATCCTCAACCCGAAAAGGCCCCACAAGCTCATCTTTGATGATAGCAGCCCAAACCAGTACTCCACCTCCACCTTGCTGGCGTCTGAGTCGGACTGGAGCTCTCTGCCCTTTACCAATCCAGCCACGGGCCCATCCATCTGGCCCATCAAGACTCACTCTCATTTCATCAGTCCATAAAACCTTAGAAAAACCAGTCTTGAGATATTTCTTGGCCCAGTCTTGACGTTTTAGCTTGTGTGTCTTGTTCAGTGGTGGTCGTCTTTCAGCCTTTCTTACCTTGGCCATGTCTCCGAGTATTGCACACCTTGTGCTTTTGGGCACTCCAGTGATGTTGCAGCTCTGAAATATGGCCAAACTGGTGGCAAGTGGCATCTTGGCAGCTGCACGCTTGACTTTTCTCAGTTCATGGGCAGTTATTTGGTGCCTTGGTTTTTCCACATGCTTCTTGCGACCCTGTTGACTATTTTGAATGAAACGCTTGATTGTTCGATGATCACGCTTCAGAAGCTTTGCAATTTTGAGACTGCTGCATCCCTCTGCAAGATATCTCACTATTTTTGACTTTTCTGAGCCTGTCAAGTCCTTCTTTTGACCCATTTTGCCAAAGGAAAGGATGTTGCCTAATAATTATGCACACCTGATATAGGGTGTTGATGTCATTAGACCACACCCCTTCTCATTACAGAGATGCACATCACCTAATATGCTTAATTGGTAGTAGGCTTTCGAGCCTATACAGCTTGGAGTAAGACAACATGCATGAAGAGGATGATGTGGACAAAATACTCATTTGCCTAATAATTCTGCACTCCCTGTATAATGGCTGATCAGACCATTGTGACACATGAGGGGTAACAAACAAAACACAATCATAAATCACAAACGATGCAGTACAATCTAGTTTGTTAATAAACTAAACACTAAAGAAGAAAATCAAAAACCCCATTAAACCCTAAACTCAAATATTTAATTAAATACAAATACTTTGTTTCTAAAGTAAAGAAAACACCCATTCTCCCCTTCAGCAGGAAGTGGTGGTGTGGTCCAATTATCTTCCTTTTCATTTAATGGTTTCAAACCCTGGCTACCATCTTTTGTCCAGCAACTCCCAGGGATTATGGCAGGTAAGAAATAAAAAGACAAAGGTTAGTCAGAAAGCAAAGAAATGAAGTATGAATACATAAGTAAACTAAATGTGCGCGCTTACAAATAGAACAAATGTATCCAAACCAATCAATAAAGTTATTGGAAACTAAAATGTATTACTATGTTCAAATGAAGAAAGAAAATACAAAATTTACCGACTTTAGAGTGTGGCCACGGGTTTGGCCATCACAAGGACAGATATGAATTATAGATTTTGCTATGGTAACTACCGTTGAAATACTGGAAACTCAAGTCCTTCAAACTTTTAACAGACAGAGCAAATGTGTTATTAAAAGATATTATTTTATGGTCTCCATTGTAGCTGAAACTTAATAAGTAAAGCATCACTTTAAAACTGCAATTACCAAGCATGAGTTTTACTGGGACAGAATATGTGAACATGGATTTGCTGCAATTCATGTCAACTCTTGTACAGACATATAATTGGCAACACCCTGCTAGGATTTCACAACTGTGTAACTTGGTCTTGAATGTTGAAAAGACTCAAAGTTTGTTGTGCTACTCTAGACTGAAAATCTTTGATACAAAACCTATTTAATATCTAAGGTATTTTTTCAAATATCTTGGCTTTAAAATCTGTAATACACACACACTCACATTAAAAGTATTGGAGGCAAAAGTAAATGTATTGTCCTCAATAGAGCACCCAGGTGTAACTTATCCACTGCCCAATGAGCAGAGCTCAAACACACTTTAAAAGGGTTTGATTATGTGTTGAATTGTCCATCTTTGACCCGTACATTCCTGTATTATAAGTTTCTTGTTTATAATTTCCAGGCATCTCTTTGTCTGTCTGTTCTTCAGTTCTTTGCCCTGGGAAAGAAAGCAAAGTGTTTAAAAAAAGGCAGCTGGTTTGTTCAGTTTTAAGACTAACAGCGCTCATCCAACCTGTTCTGAGATGCAGCAAACAACTTTGTAGTACCTGAGTGAAGTCCCAGTATATCCCCATTCCTTTCTGCATAGCCTCTTTACAGTTGTACAGGCCAGGCTCAGTTTCTTTTGTGCCCGTGTCAGCTAAACATCGGTTGTCATTGTACTTATGTGACTTGATGCCACCAATGTAGAGCTCACCCGTTCCACGATAATATGTGAACTTAGAAAGGAAGAAAGAGAAAGAGACAGAGAGATACAGAGGGCAAAATGATATTAGGATGTTAAAAATGCTAACAACAGACAACAAGGAACAATAATTAACTTCTTCGATCTCTGTGGACTGTGACGTTCATTTCAGATGGAATTGCACACACAAATGCTTGTGTTTTGAAAGAGATATCCTGGGTGCGATCTAAAAATACCAGCTGCACTGTCAACAATCCTGAGCTTAACAAAGAGACAAGCTTAAAGACAAAATTACTCAATTGTAACCCTTTAAAGCTTGAACCATGAAATAATTGCAAGAAAGGTTTTGAAAATAGAATATAGAGTGTTTACCATTAAAAAATTTTAAAATATGAGTTCCAAATTTATTTTTTCTTCATTTTTTGCTTAAACTTGTGTTGTGCAATTTGTTGAGGTTGTTTCGGGGGGGAAGGCGGGGAGTCTGAAAAACTCCCAAATTTGTATCAAATATGATACAGTATGCGTTAACAGATTTAATCAATTTATAGTGTTTTTCGTTTTGATTTTTGTTTTTTACAACTGCACTGCCTTATAATCATGATTATCAACATAATTATAAGGTGCTTCACTTACTTGAGGTCCATAGTAGTAGCAATTGTAGGCTATCGGTGTGTGACCTGGTACTGGACCTTGGTCTATGCACATGTCAGCGTCAAGGTTCTTCATCTGTCATCAGGAGAACATTATGAATATTACAAATGGAAACAGGCAAATCATCAAACACAGATTCCCACACATTGTGCAGGACCTCTCTGTACCAAACATACTAAGCATCAGAGAAAAGTAGACGTACTCCTCCATATGCGAGGAGGTCGTCCCAGGAATCCAGCTTAGGATACACATTATCCAGGTACCATTTGAAAGGTTTACAGTTCAGCCTTTCTCTGAGTTTCTTCCTCTCTGAAATGTCGCCTATGTCAATTCCATGATTCTGCAAAAAGCAAAATAAGGTGTTAATCAGCTTATAGTTTCATGTGACTGAGGAAGAATCTAAAGAGAGGTTTCCTTTGAATGTCAATGCAAAAAAAGCTAAGAGCACTCAAAGTCTCATAAAGTTGTTAATTAACCAATGATTTTTTGCGTCATGTAAGTAGACAAATGAAATATCCCTTAAAGAAAGTGTCATTTGCTGTTTGTGTCAATGCCACAAACACCATGCCACAAAGTTTCTTCCTCTCTGAAATGTCGCCTGTGTCAATTCTATGATTCTGCAGGAACTAAGAAGAAGATGTGAATCGATTCACAGATTGTGACTGAGGAAGAATCTGAAGAAAGATTTTCCTTAAATGTCAATGCAAAAAAAGTTAAAACACAAACACACAAAGAGCACTCAAAGCCTAATATGTACCCATAACTCATCTCCTCATGACTCTGTGAACAGGAGAATGAAAAATCATTTAGAGAAAACATAATTTGCTGTTTGTGTCAGTGCCTCAAAACACCTCAAATGGGATGTTCCAAGCCAAGTTAACGTTGTGCTTGTATTCATCCATCCAGATCTCTGCAACTCTGAGGGCATTTCTCTTCATGGCAGGACCCAGGTCAGGCATGTAGGGCTTGTGGGCCCTCTCGATGTGGGCGATCTTGGAACATGGAACAACTTCAACACTGCCTCCACATGTCCATACCTACATGAAAAAAAAAGCACAATAAAACTCAGTCACTATTCTTTCCATGGCTAAGATATAACTTTAGACCTCATCTCCTTGTTTGTATTACATAATGCAATTCATTTACTTGCTACCTGCACCTTCAGTTTCTATGGTATGTTTATAGCCATTTTAAATGATCTGCAGATTAGGACACCTGTGGTGATTATAACAAAATCCAGAAGGTCCATCTGCACAAATATTCTATATAATCTGATGGCAAAGACACTTATGTTTGCTTTACTATTGAAGAGAATTTTATGACTCTGTGATCTTTACTCACACGAATTCCCAGCTCAACATTTTCTCCACCATACACTTTCATTCCTTCATCAAGGACTCCAATTTCCCCCAGAAACTTTCTATCAGCAACCATGATCCCCATGACAGATGGACTCCTAAAGTCAAAGAAGAGATCTCTATTTTAACTATTGTACATTGATATTAGATCATAATGATAGAGTTAATATGGCTGTTATATTGTTAAACATTGATTTCACTTGAACTTACTTGCCAGGCAGTGAACCGTCATTAAGTTTGTAATACTCGGGTGTAAAACTCTCATACATGCACCACAGAGCCCAGTCGAAGGCGTGTGCATTGGGATGATATGTAATAACCTTGAGATCATCAAAGTTGACTCTATCAAACACCGGGGAAACCACCACAGTTCGGTCAGCTTTAATCTGTGTCAGCAGAGGTTCAGCCCTGCATGAAGGAGGGGAACAAAGAAAAGGTGGAAAAGTTAGTCAACTAATGTGTACATTTCATTAACTGCTGACATGTCTGGGTCAACACTCTTCAATCACACTATGCAGCATGACTATGGCAACTGGTATAAGCTGGAATTATGAGGTCACACCCCTTTTGTGTCACAGTCTGGCTGGCAGACCGTGGGGATGTGGGGAAAGGAGGACCAGATCACCAGACATGTAAAGTGTTTGTATGCGAGAAAGAAAAACGTATTACTCTCAGCAAATCTGTCGTGAAACTTTGACACATCCATGGCCTCAAATCACTGATGGCAATTTATATTTGGTAAACTTGTAGCTAATCTCATGAAGACAGCATTGATATGTTCTTTAACACAATGTGGTAATATAATGATAAAAGAAAACAGAAAATATAAGACTTAAACCAACAACTGAATATATGTATGTCTGCCATGTTCCTACCACATCTCATGGACTTCAATGTGTGCGTCCAGGATGGCCACCACGTCAGCAGTAGCAGCCCTCCACCCGGATGCTCTGGCATGAGCGAGACCTCTCTGCTCACTGTGCCTCACTCTCACAATACGGAGATTAGGGTTCTCCTGCTCAAGCAACTTCACATAAACGTCAAGGTCACCCTTCAGATTGTCTGAATGGAAAAAGATAGTTATGTTTTTTTCTGAAGGAAGTGTGGGTAAGGAAGTGATACCAGCAGATTCAAACCATCCAAAGAAGAAAACTAGTCCCAAACATGTGTGACGTGATAGTCTTCACTCAGCTTTTGATGATATATTTGAATTGGCTTATAACCAATCGTTTGTATCCAATTTACCATTAGAACTATGGTCGTCCACCATTATTATCTCCTTCAGCAGGTTTTTAGGAGTGCGGTCGATGATGCTGCGCAGGGCTCTTTGGAGAACAGACAGGGCTTCATCCAGGTAGATGAGCACCACACTGAGACTCGGCAGGTCCTTGGGGTAACTCTTTTTCAAACACCTATTTATTAAAAAGATCAGAAATTTGAAATATTTTAGCAAGAAATAGACTGGATAGAGTAATTTTTTTTCTTTGAATGTACAGGAGAGAGAATGAAAGATTAAAATCATGAAAAGTTGTAAAAGTTGTACCGAGGATCTCTGGTATCTGGAAGAGGTCGATCCAGAGGGAGGCGATCGCTCAGAAAAACATTGTACCCATACTTCTCATACAGGCTCTGAGCCTCTCTTTGGTCATCCTCAGAGAGATTTGCCCCCCACTCCTTGAACAAGACCGAGTTAGGGAACAGTTTTTCAGACTTTTTCATTTGATCTGCTTCATTTTGGGGTTGGATATTTGCATCATCTTTCTTCTTCTCTGCTTGCTTTTGAACTGCTGGCTGTTGGACTTCTGCTGATTTTCTTTGTTTTTCTCTGTCCTCTTCCAATATTTTCTGCATGATATCCTGCTTTTTCTCAAAACCTCTGAGTACTTTGTCTTCAGTAGAAGAGAATGTAAGCAAAAACATGATCAAAGAAATGGAATGAGTAACTTTCATACATGCACTCATCTTCTACATTTCCTACCTCTGTTTACATGCATACAGAAGGATAAAAACAAAAGCATAAATAAAAATACACTGCACGTTCAAAAGCCAAAATTGCAGTATTAAACACTTTAATTGAACAGGGACATAAACTTGTGTTATCATTTTATCTCATTTGTCAACAATAAACTGCAAAAGACCTATTTATTTCTCTTTATAACCATACAAAGGGTGCTTTCATTAATGTCTTTTCACCTATACTTTTTACTAATAAATCATTGGCGGGCATTGACTTAATGTCATATCTTCAATACATGTGCATGTAAAACTGCCTCTGAATTTAATTGATATTTCGCTTAATTTTATTACCATATTTAACTTTCTTTCTCGTATAAAACCCACGGGTAGCATTTAATCTTAATAATAATAATAATCATCTAAAAGAGAAACTTTAATCTGACTGAACTCACTTAGATCGCTGATTCTTTCCTCCAGGTTGGACGAGGTCTTCATACGCGGTGTGTCCATCTCGTTTTTAGTGTCCACGCTATGTTGGTGTCCATTCTTCAGAAAGATGCCAAAGTACACCATGACCCCCACAGCTCCCACTAACAACAACAGCCGTTTTATCCACGTTCCCCTCATTCTGACAACACACCAGCCTCCCAGCCAGACAATCCCAACGTGAGAGGACACAAGAAGCACACACACACAGTAAGCTCATCTACTGACTGGACGAGATCAAATAGCTGATAACTCCTGATGTGAATGCCATTAAATTGTTAGTTGAGCAGACACGTGAACATCGCTACCCGCCCATCGCGGCAGGTACGCCCTGCAGCAAGCAGCGTCAGCGTCATGGGCGTACCTGTGCGTCCAGACCTGCCCAAAAAAGTGACTGTGCCTCGTGAATGTAACAGACAATAAAAGATATATTGTATATTTAAGAATTCTTTGTAAGAATAGTGTGTTAATAAACATGGTCCAGCCAAATTAATTAAAAACAACTCTCATCTCCTCTCATCTTCACATATAACACCGTTGCTTAAGCAGTTACATTGGCTTCCTGTCGAATCTAGAGTCCATTTTAAGATTTTGGTTTTAACTTTTAAGGCTCTTCGACAACAAGCACCACCATATATTATTGAACTTTTGCAGCCCTTTGCCCCTAGTAGGTCTCTGAGGTCGAGTAGTCAGGGCCTACTTGTCATTCAGTATACGAGACTGAAAACTAGGGGTGATAGAGCTTTTGCTACTGTGGCCGCTCGACTTTGGAACTCCCTTCCTCAGGACCTACGATCCGTTGATTCATTGATTACTTTTAAAAAACAGCTAAAAACTTATCTTTTTAAAATTGCTTTTTGTTAACTTTGTTTGTTTTTTGTCTTTTAATCTGTTATATCTGTAAAGCACTTTGTGATGTCTATCTAGAAATGTGCTATATAAATAAAATTTTACTTACTTACTTACTTACATTGAATAGCTAACCAGTCAATTAGCCTGTAGTCCAAGCTGGGCAGAAATCTCAGACTTTATAAGTATCCCTCATGCTTCTTTGGGACTAAAAAGAGGTCTTCAGAAAAGTCTGCAAAGACCAAAACACCACCATATTACCAGATGACGAGGGGAGGCGCACAACAGACTATCACACAAAAATGACTACATTCCTCAGTGGGTAAAGGATAAATCTAATGACAAAAATCAACTCCTACTTCATCTCATTAATATCACGAGTCCATAAGTAAACTGTGTCTTTTCTTTTTTATTCATATTTCTAAGTATGTGTGAACCCTGAACCCTGAATATTTCTAAGTACTGATTGTAAGATGTGACTGGATTAAAGAAAGAAATTATGGTGAAATGATGACTGAGAGGCTGTACATTTCTGCATGCTGCATACTGATAACATAAACGTATGTCTAAGTTTTACATATAAGGACATATTAATGTCGCTGTTGTTTACCAGGACAGACTCATGTGCAAACTGATGACCTCGGACTTCTTTTCTTTATTTGAGTCACAGATGATGAAGGTCGGTTCTCTGAAAACCTTTTACTGTATTTTAATCTATCGACCTGCTGGACCTGCTGGGGTCTTTCTAACTGAATTTAACGACCTTCTGACATCGATCATTAAACTGGAGAAGGTTGTAATATTGGGAGACTTTAAACCTTCATATTGATGACGCTTCCCGTAACACTGCTGCTGAGCTCATCACTATCACTGAGTCTTTTAACTTTAAGCAGCATGTTTCTGGCCCCACACATACAAAGGGCCACACTCTGGATCTTGTTTTCTCCCTGGGCTTAAATATACATGATGTATGTGTGGAAGATGTCCACATGAGTGACCATAGTTGCATATTCTTTAATTTGTCATTTTACGTGGATCCTTCACCTCCTAAATTGATGATCCAAAGGTGGATTATAAACCAGGATGCTGCTAGAAGGTTCTCTGCCATGTTTGACCCTCGCATGGCTCAAAATGATATGGATTCACTTATTTTGTCTTTTAACAATCAATGTAAATCTATTTTAGATACGGTGGCACCTCTGAAACTAAATGTCCATTCTTCAAATTTCTGTCCTTGGATAAATGAAAATTTTCGAAATTTTAGGAGATATTGTCGCAAATTAGAACGTTTATGGAAGGCTTCCAAGCTTGAGGTCCATAGGGTTCATCTCAAGGAATCAATTTCCTCACTTAACGACATGATAAAAAATGCCAGAACTGAATATTTTGCTAATCTAATAGCTTCAAAAAAGAAAAATCCCAGAGTATGGTTTGATACAATTAAAAACATTGTCTCTCCTGATATTCCTCATGTACCAGTCTATACTAAATCTGACTGTAATGACTTTTTAAACTATTTTGTTAATAAGGTCGCTGCCGTCAGGTCTAATATTTCTCCATCATCCTCGATCGGGGCGATCGTGGTTCAAGAGTTGGGAGTTCGCCTTGTAATCGGAAGGTTGCTGGTTCAAGCCCCGGCTTGGACAGTCTTGGTCGTTGGGTCCTTGGGCAAGACACTTCGCCTACTGGTGTTGGCCAGAAGGGCCGATGGCGCAATATGGCAGCCTCGCCTCTGCCAGTCTGCCCCAGGGCAGCTGTGGCTACAACTGTAGCTGCCTCCACCAGTGTGTGAATGGGTGGATGACTGGGTGTGTAAAGCGCTTTGGGGTCCCTAGGGGGGACTTGTAAAAGCGCTACACAAATACAGGCCATTTACCATCCTCTCAGTATCACACTGACACGTTGCTGATACCCGGTCCTCTTTTACTCCTGTTACCTTACAGGACATCAGTGCTCTGCTTGGTCGAATGGAACTGACTTCAAGCCACCTTGATGTACTTCCTCCATCATTTTTCATTAGTGTGTTTGACTCTATTGGCCCCTGTATTCTGGAAATAATTAATACTTTCTCTTTATACTGGCTCAGTTTCCAGCTATTTTAAACAAGCTATTGTTGAACCAATATTAAAGAAACCAAATGTGGACCCATCTCTTCCAAGCAGTTACAGGCCAATATCAAAATTAGCATTGGTGTCAAAGATCTTGGAAAAAACAGTTGCAGAACAACTTAACAACTTTTTGGAGAAGAACAATATTCTGGACATTTTCCAGTCTGGTTTCTGCACATTGCACTCCACTGAAACCGCTTTGCTTAAAGTGTCTCTGATGGCAGCAGACTCTGGAGAGAACACCGTTCTGGTTCTGTTGGATCTCAGCTCTGCTTTTGATACTGTTGATCACAGCATCATGATAAATAGGCTGAAGGACTTGTTTGGGATCGCTGGTGTTGTTTTAAATTGGTTTATGTCGTATCTATCTGAGAGATCCTTTACTGTCTGTATGAATCATGTGCAGTCGGAAACATCAGTTCTGCCTTCTGGGGTACCTCAAGGATCTGTTTTAGGTCCTATTCTCTTTTTGCTGTATATCCTCCCTCTAGGCCAAATTATCAGACATTACAATAATATTTCTTATCATCTCTATGCTGATGACATTCAGTTATACTGTTCTTTCAAAGCTTCTGAGTTTTATAAATTGTCGTGTTTAAATAATTGTCTGTCAGAAATCAAACAATGGTTAAATGACAATTTCCTCCAGTTAAATGCAGATAAAACAGAAACCTTGATTGTTGCACCTGATCACATGCTCTCAGAAATCAAGCAGCATATCAGTTTTTTAGACCCTTCATTTCAGTCGAGTCTCAGAAACTTGAGAAACACTAAACAACTTGTCCGGAACTGTTTTTATCATTTAAGAAACATTTCTAAACTCAGACTGGTGTCAAAGGCAGAACTTGAGATGATTCATGCTTTTATCTCTTCTCGTTTGGATTATTGTAACGGTCTTTTTACGTGTCTCAACAAACCAGCTCTGGATCGCCTTCAGTCTGTACAGAATGCAGCGGCAAGACTTTTAACTGGTACAAACAAGAGGTCACACATTACTCCAGTTTTGGCTTCTCTTCATTGGTTGCCTGTAAATTTTAGGGTTCATTTTAAAATTTTAGTTGTAACTTTTAGAGCTCTGCACGGTGAAGCTCCCCAGTATATCTCTGACCTGTTGAAACCTCATGCTTCATCCCGAGCACTTAGGTCTTCAGGTCAGAGGCTACTGGTGGTCCCACGTACTGGGTTTAAAACACGTGGGGATAGAGCCTTTCAGGCACCGAGGCTGTGGAACTCCCTGCCGTTGTCTTTACGCTGTCTAGACTCTACTGACTCCTTTAAAAAGCAGCTGAAGACATTTTTATACAAACAGGCTTTTAATTAATTTTAACTTGTATGTCTGATCTTATTGTGAAGCACTTTGTGATTTTTATCTGTGAAATGTGCTATATAAATAAATTTTACTTACTTACTTACTTAATAATAAAAAATAATCGAGTCCTCCTCAGGTTTTAAAATAACTTTATTTTACAATCCCAGATGAACAACATATGACCTGTTATACCTTCTCGTTATTGGTTCAAAAATAACAGAAGCAGTGTGTAAACTAAGTAGACCCCATAATTCAATACTTTTTAGCACCAATAAGTTGAAATAATTCTTTCCTCTCATTATGGAGGAATCTTGGCCAACTCCTCTTTGCAAAATTGCTCCAGTTCTTTGAAGTCCTTGGGCATTTGTGTGTGCACAGCTTTCTTTAGAGCTCATTCAGCCTTTTAATTGGCTTGAATCTGGTCTGGACATTGACTGGGCCATTGCAACAGCTTGATTCTTTACTTTTTCTGCCATTCTGTTTTAGATTCACTGGTGTGTTTGGCATCATTGCTCTGTTGGTCAAGTCCGACAGATGGACTCACATTTCACTCTAGAATACTGGATGTACAGAGGCGTTCCTGGTCAGCTCAGTGAGTGCAAAGTGCCCAGGTCCTGTGGCTGCACAACAAGAATAAATTGTTACCCATCAACCACTCTGCTTGACAGTTTATATGCTGCGTTTGATTTTCACCAATTGTGGCACTGTGCACCATAGCTCAATATCATAGTTTGATTTTGTGTGTGCAAAATACATTTTTGCAGATATCTTGTGGTTCAGATACAATTTTCCAACCCTAGCCTGCTGCCGTGTTCTTTTTAGAATTTAGAGGCTTTCTCCTGGTAATCCTTCCAAACAAGCGAGTCTTGTTCAGTCTTTTTCTTTGGATACTTTCATTAACTTGAATATTCTAATAGAGCCCTGTAGAGTCGGCGATGTGGATTTCTTTTCCAGTTTCTCTGAACATTGCACAGTTTGACCTTCTGGTGATGTTGCTGAGATGTCCAGTCCTGGGAAGATTGGCATGTGTCTGACTTTTTTTTTCCACTCGTGAATAATCTTTATCGGTGTGGAATGATGAACTTCAAAGTATTTGAAACTTGTAACCCTTCCCAGACACACACCCAAATCCTCCAGACCTTCTAAAGATCAGATGATATTTTGTTTATGTTTCTTTTATCCTTCTTTCTTTCTTTAAATTTAAATCCTAATATGTAAAAGCTTGACAGTGAAAGAGTGTAAATATTGCTTAATGTTGTTTTCAAAACTGCCTTTGTGGTCTTTCATACTTTGCATGTCTTGGAACAAAAACCATAGACACACCCAAGGTTAAAAGTATAATGTTGTCACGGTTGTTACGGTTCCATTATGAAACATGTTACATTTATCAGCAGCATGTCTTAGACCACCCATATCTTTCAATTGAGCTGTAAATTTCGTGTCAGTGACATACCTGTAAAGTTTCTTAACTTCATCTTGAGTTTCTGTGACATTATTCCATTTAGAAATTCTGTCCATAGCCAGACAGGGAGGCACATGCATAGGTGTGTTCAATAACCGTAATCTGAACCTCATTTTGACCTGCTGGCACACACAGACAATACTTTAGTGTGTTGGTATGTGCTCCAGCTGAACACATCCCTATTTCCGGTACCTTTTTCCAAGTATTTATGAGTCACATCCAACAAAGTTTTAAACAATGGCTTCACTTTGATGGCAACTACACACCTAGAAACCTTCCAGACTACATTTGACTTTTAGTAGTCAATTGAGTGCATACATTTACAGCAAATTGTTGTTTTTGGTCATAGTTTTTCCCTTTCGAGCCAGACGTTAATTGATTTAGTGAGGCTGTTGTGGCAAAGGATTTGGCGCACACAGCAGTACAAGGTAAATGCATGTTTATTCACTGTTGCTTTTTAAGCTGTTTGTTCTCTGCAGCTGAATATGTGCTTAGAACAAGCAAACAGTTCTGTCCTGTTCTCTCTATCTTCTCTGGGCTCCAGCAGTTACTCAAATAGGGAAGGCTTAATAACACAATGCCTGCCAGGACACCACACACCTGGACCCACTGGACCACCCCTCCACTGCATCTGAGACACATATCACACCATCATCTCACTCACAATTTTGTTAAAATAAAATAAAAAATTTAAAATTGCTCGTTAATCTATAGTCAATCTATAGTTGGTCAAAAAAGAAGGAAAACAAAAACCTAATTTGTCCTTAAAGTTGGGAAATTACTGTTACACCAGTCAAAACATGAAAAAACCCACAGCTTAGCTCAATAAGATAAATATCTCAGAATGAAAAAGTACACTAGAGAATGAGCTCAACTAAATTTTAAATATACAAAAGAGATTTAAAAATTCCAAATCTAAACACGATACAATAAAGAGATTAAATCTTAAATGAATTAAAGTATTGTGGCATCAGGTGAAAAAATGTTTTTGCATCTGTAAAACTATGCAGAGTTAATGGAGTTTAGCATTGCAGCACAATCAGGTTTACATAAAGTGGACCAAGAGCCCTTTTATTCACTCACAGGTGACGTCCAAGCCGTACAGTCATCATGCATTCCTGTTTTTCTTGCTGCAACTGTTCAATGTCAGTTCTGTGAAAGATAATTCTTAAAAGGTATTATCTGTGGATCTGTGTATTGACAAAGACTACAGGTCGTGACTACATTTAACCGGAGCAATAAAGCTATTTTTACTTGTGGCTATTTGCACAATAGAAGGGGTAAAAAGAGATGACACACCAGTCTAATGAACTTGAATGCTTGCACCTGCACACCTGTGTTTTTCAATATTTTGCACAACACTATATCATAATTATTGTATCACAACATATGGATATATTATACTATATTTTCATGAATCAAATAAACCTCTTTTCAAAATGTCAATTTCTGGATTTTGCACATTAGCTGTTCATTATTATGTCATAACTGTTTAAACTCCAGGAAAGGTAGAAAAATGTGTACTCTAGTTATTTGTAGTGAGCGCTGTAGAATTGCAAACATTTTCCAGGGTAGTCAGCGATGTCATTGCAAAAACACGTTTAATTGGTTTTGACCTTTTTTTTAAAAAAGAAATTTATTTTAAATGAGATCGAGTTTGAGCACACTTTAATATAACAGACGGTCATGTTAAAAACGGCACTAAAAGCTTGTGACGAGATGCTCGATCCTCCAGCTCTGCCCACTGCACTGCTGAATGATGAGTTCATAGTAAAAGTTTGCTCCCTGGACGATTTCAAGGCATCTGTTTGTTGCTTTGTTTATGATTGCTTGGCCCTGCCACAGTTTGAGAGAAAGTATGAGGCAACAGTGCACAACAAGTGTTTGTAAAAGAAACATTGGAGTATGTCAGTAGGAGCATCTGAACATTTTTGACTTTAGCACCTCCCACCAGTGGCACCTGAAAAGACACTATACAGGGACGCCATTTAAACATTACCATGATTGTTATCGACCAAGATCTTACTTGTTTGAAGTCCCAGTGCATGTGTAGTTCATTCGTTTTTGCCAGTGGACAGTCCTGCAGGGTGGGAGAACTTCCAGAGCCTGGATCAACCAGGCAGCGATCACTGTTATAATTGTGAGATGCAATCCCCCCAATGATTATTTCACCATCTGTGTTGTAGTAGCAGTGCTGTTAAAAGGAAAAGTAATAACTTCAAATTATATTCAGTCATATTTATTATCCTGGTAGTTTGGTACTCTACATTACCTGTGGTTGTTGGAAGTGGCATCCATGCAGGATGGGGATATTTCCAGGAACAGGTCCTTGGTCCACACAGTGGCTCTTAAGAAGGTCGTTCCGTAACTGGAGTGTCAAAATTGCTTATTTGCTTTGTACTGAATCATATACTCACTGTGTGGGTACAGTTTCTCAAAATATATATTTAAATCTCCTGGGCTTTGCTACTACATGTTTTTTTAAACTTTTTTTTTTAAATTTACCACATTTAGAGTCTTAAATCATGGAAATCCTCCTGAAATGCAACTGAACTTTTAACACAACCACATTTCTTATCTTGAACTTACTCTAATAGATATTTTTGTCCTTGTGACAAAGTGCTCAAAAAGCAAAATAAAAAGCCACTTACCACACCATAACCCAACATGTTATCCCATGTTGACAGACTGGTGTAGACATTTTCCAAGTACCATTTGAAGGGTTTACATTTAAGCTTCTCTCTGAGCTCCTTCCTCTGAGACACATCACCAATATCGACCATGTGATCCTGTGTGTCAGATGTCACACCAGAAAGCATGATTTCCACAGTAACATTCTTATTTCTGATGATATTTCTGATCAATAAGAAGAAAATATTGTATAGACTTTATTGTATTGTATAGACTTATACAGTGAACTTTTAAATAGAACAATACATTTAGGGACAAAACAGCCAACCACTAAAAGGAAGCATCTCTCCTGAATAAATAGGACAAATAGCATGCCAGGTACAAAAAAAGTTGAAGAAAGACATTCCTCAGTTTAAGCTTGTAATTGGTAGTGTAAGCTAATTTGCATTATAAAGTAATTTATAATATAGGCCAGGGGTCGGCAACCTGCGGCTCCGGAGCCGCATGCGGCTCTTTGGTCCTTATACTGCGGCTCCGTGTGGTTTGGGAAAATAAATTAGAAGTATTTAGCTGAAGTGTATTTTATTTGTCTTTAGTTCTTTTTTTAACTTGTAGCTCTAAATTGGAAGATTATTGTGATATTGAAATATAAAAATAAAATTATATTTTATTATTTTTCATCGCTCACAATAAGCATCACACTCACGGAAGCTGGTGTACCCGCCGAAACGACGTGCATTTATCGAGACTTTCAACCCCAGGTAGGCCAATTATGGATCTTCGGATCCACATTATGCCAGCAGCTGTTCTCCACTGTGAACTATGTTAAAAACAAACACCGCTCACACCTCACAGAGGACAGCTTACAGTCCTTCGTAAAGATGAAAGTGACTTCGTACAGCCCCGATTTGCAGACGCTGTGCGCAGAGGTTCAGGAGCAGAAGTCCCATTGTAAACATACCACAGCAGACCCGACGATGTTTCCATGAACACACTTTTCAACATCTTAGGTAAAATACATATTTAGGCAGAAATTTGCAAATATCTATTTTTTTTAGCAGCATGGTGCTTTTTTTCCAATTACTTTTTAAAAGTCAGGTCAAGGCTCCAAAAGCCCAAAGACGATATGAGGGGGGCGGCTCACAACAGTTTTTGTTTGCTGGATCATTGTAGTTCAGCTTTCCTTTTGTTATATTTCTTTAAGAGTTCAAAATGTGTTAATTACATAAATAAAATGTAATTTTCTCTGTAGCACTTCATGGATTTCACAAGCAACACACCTTAGTTGCTCTGTGGATTCTTTTAAAAAGCAGTTAAAAACTTTTCTGTTCAAACAAGCCTTTTGTTGATCCATGTATTTTATATTCTTTACATTATTTACATTTGATCTTTTACATTGCGTATAATGTCTATTGATTGTATTGTTTATTTTAATCTTTGTGTACAGCGCTTTGTGACTGCCTGTCTGTTAAAAGCGCTTAACAAATAAACTTTACTTACTTACTTTAGTTGTTCACACAAAGCATAAAGGTAAAAAAAAAAAAACAATATATGCAGTGTTATCTTCATTTTAGATGTCAAAAAGTATTTGCGGCTCCCAGTGTTTTCTTTTGCTTGGAAACCGGGTCCAAGTGGCTCTTTGGGTGTTAAAGTTTGCTGACCCCTGATATAGGCTATACATACTCAGCTGTGATGATCCAGATCTGTCCATATAGAAATAAACTTTATTGGATACCTACTTTTCTTATGTTCGGGTCCATATCTATATCCTTGGACTCTGTTAGAGTAGCCTTGCAAGATTTGCAGTTTGTGTTTGTGTGGGTCTCAAACTTAAATGAGCTGTGGGCCCCTGCTGGCACTGTCATGTCATGTGAGGGACACTTTAGTGTTCAAGTAGTACAAAAAAAACCCAACCAAACAAACAAGAAAACACTCACAAATATTTCTGAAAATGTAGTCTTTCAAATACTGTATAATAAGACAAAATTGCAAACGTGAACACAACTTTTTTCCCTCCCTCTTAACTAACTGAAGTCTTTCATTGAAGTACCAAATCAGGGCTCGCAAAATTTCAAAATCTCTGGTAGCCCTTCCGGCAGACACTCTTAAGTTTTTGGTAGCCCAAAATAAATTTAAGTAGCCTGAAAGAAAAAAAAGGACAATTTTTTGATTGACTTAAAAAATTGTTAAAACACAAATTACAACAACTGTAAAAAAATACAATCATCAACTCAAATATTTGGTTCTAATTGAACAGAAATTTCTATGAACTTGTAAGAACTGTGTAGAACATGGATCAGTCTGTGTCAGATCCTGAATCTGACATTTCCACTGAAGTCACGGGTAAGAGGTAAGTGGAACCAAGATCATTTGCTTTGTTTGCAAAGGCTGCTACATTTTGCCAAAGGTAGTTCACTCTTTGCAACATCGCGCTGTTCTAAACAGCTTTTTCTTCTGCGTTTCTTCTGGACTTCTTGTTGTGTTTGGTTTATTTTTAGTAGTTTTTTTGTAATTGGCGTTTGTTCTGGGAAAGATACTGCAGACTGAGCAATAATGCATTTCTTGCATTTCTCATGGGTTCTAATGGGGTCTTTCTTAAAATTACTGGTCCCAGTAACAAAGGTGCTTGTCGACTCAGAAATCGAGGGAAACAAGACGCACCCGGCAGAACATGATGTTATTTAGCTCGTCATATTCCAGCCACAGAAATTCTTTTGTCCATGAAACCAAAAAAAGCTGCGCTTTTGTTTTTGCCTCATAGTCTGATTTGTCATATCTTTTCCGTTTTGTGATCGGCTTTTCTTTGGCTGTCCCTTCTTCACCCTGACCTGTCTTATTTGGCTCTGCAGAACTAAAATACCTGCGTAAATCCATCTGCTTTTACACAGGCACTTGCATAATGATCAGCGATTCTCTGCGCAATCAACCTGTATCACAGGTTTAAGCTTGCTGCGGGAGATTTCACTTGTCACGTTTGAATAGTAAGCTAATGAGTGATAAGACGATGTCAGAGGAATTGGTGCGCAACTAATCTGTCACTCACCAGTCAGTAGCTGCCGCTCTCTATTCACAGTTTGTGCCATCGCAAAGTGAAAGTGAAGCAAAAAACAAGCGCAAAGTCAAACGCGATTTCAATATGTCACATACTGACAGCTACGTTTGCGAAAGAATGCAAAAGGATTGACATATTCTTTTTCTTCCTATGACAGCCTGACGGGCAGGGCTGAGATGGATTTTGGTAGCCCGAACAGAAAAATCGCTAGCCCCGGGACGTCGGGCTAGCGATTTTGCGAGCCCTGCAAATAAACACTTGGTCCTCTCTTTCTGGCCAGACATGTGGCAGCACTTCTGCTATCATTTGGTTTCTATTTAACAAAATAAAAATGCAGAAATAAGTGTACACATTAGTTTTTGACTCTGTCACTGAACTAACACAGCCAATCCCTCAACATGTTTCTCTGCTCATATTGCCTTCATATTAACTCATTTTTAACATTGTACTCAACAACAAACAAATCCAAGAAAAAATTTCAGGGGCCAAATTGCATTATATTTCTTCACATCTATAAGTACCACAAGTAGGGGTGAGGTGGGCCACAAGTGGCCCCCGGTTTGAGACCCCACCTACAGCAGACCATGGAAACTAATACCATTAAGCTCGTGGCACACACTGATCTTAATGCCAGATGAGGTTTGAAACTCTCCAGTTTCTGAGTCACCAGTGTTGGTGGCTTTTACACACTATGTGTCGTCCTATATGGTGACTCCCCCAATAACTTTATACAGCCTCACCTTTTGTCTGAAGTAACATGTTATATTTTCCATTACACTCCCCTCCCTGAAAGCCCACTTTCGATTGATTAGCTACCATTTTCTTATCAGAACTCAGTGCTTGAAAACCCCGCCTCCTCATGTCTGCAGTGACCATATAAGGAAATCTGTGCCAAACTGACATAATGTTAGCACAAGACTGGAAACAAACATTGCAAATTAAGCTAACAGGGGTTGCATTTACACATACTGAGCTAATTATTTCGAAATCTAGTCACATTTCAGATGAGTATCCAATACATAACAGAAAAAAGCAAGAGTGCAGTAGGTACAATTTAAATTAATAAATGTGTGTGAAGAAGTTGAATTAGGTGAAAACACCTTTAGATCATTAGCACACATGATATGCAGTATTGTTTACAGACAATGTTTCAAGAATACAAGATATTACAGCGTATTCATGTGAAGGACAGATTTCACATGTTCTGTTTATAATCTAATGAGTTTGACAAGTAAAACACTGAAGAATACATATACTAAACTAGAGATGGCACGATACCACTTTTTTATGTCCGATACCGATATCATAAATTTGGATATCTGCCGATACCGATATGAATCCGATATAGTGTGTTTTTTAATCAACAAAACTGTTTTTTAATATCTTGCTGCTTTTTGTATACGTTTATACTCAAGTTAAAAACAAAACAAAACACTAAAGCTATTCTGTTATACCTGTATGCAAAAAATACACTGCACCCAAAAAATTTCATAGTTCAGCAAAACTGATCAATCTAATAAACTTAAACCTGCACCATCCTCCCTATTCTGGTATTTTAAAGAGTAAGCATCCTAACTAATCGAGCTCTAAAACTCCCAGCAAAAAAAAAAATAGGGAACCTTTGGGTGTAAGATTCGGATAATTTTTTATTAAAAGCTACACATTTTAAATGAGAATAAGAAAGAAAAGTATGTCTTTGTGCCCCCTTCTCCCTGTTCATGCCCTATCGGCCCCCCTGGCTAAATTTTGCTAGATCCGCCCCTGCACAGTTACAGCCGTCAGCTGTAGAAAAAGATCCTGGTGTAGAAAGTAATATTAAATAAATTCTAACAACAGCTTATCAAGCTTAAACGTGCTGCTCTTGTTCAGCTGCTGGTTTCCTCTTTCTGGTGCAAAGTGGGCCAAAACAAACAAGAGAGACGGACTCACGACAGAAAAGCCGATCAGCTGATCATTGATCAGTTTCATGATTGAAGTAGCAGCAGGAGAGAGAGAGAGAGGCAGTCGCTCCATATATCGGTTGATAAGCTTAACGCGGGAACGCTTTACAAACACTCAGAGATGAACTTACACACTTGCTTTACTTCTCTCTGGGGTAACTTCCTCGGAGATGAAATGCTGGTTTGGTAGCGAAGCTCCAAATGCTCAACCAGACCACCGACAGGTCTCACACGCCACAACCGCTCTATCACGTGATGCATACTGCTTGGTTATGAGCTGAGTTACGCCGTGTCGCAAGTTTTGTGAGGTGCTTTTTTGATATTTAATGGATCGGATTACATTTTTTATTTCTCTCCGATATGCGATCCAGTAATTTAGGTCAGTATCGGACCGATACCGATACATAATATCGGATCGGTCCATCTCTATACTAAACATAAACTTTAGATTATAAATCATCATACAAACCTCCAGTGGGACGTTCCACGCGATAAATACATTTTTCTTGTATTCATCTAACCAGATATCTGCCACCCTCAGAGCATTTCTTCTCATGGCAGGGCTGAGATCAGGTGCATATGGTTTATGGGTCCTCTCGATGTGGGCTATCCTCGAGCAGGGCACAACCTCTATACTTCCTCCACACAACCACACCTGAGTAGACACAGATCAGACGGCCGTGATCGGCAAATCTTCAATCTTAAATAGTTTAAAAGCGTGGACTATAATATTATTACTAATAACTTACACGAATTCCAAGTTCAACATTTTCCCCACCATAAACTGTCATCCCACCATCCAGCCCACCAATTTCTCCAAGAAAAGCTCTGTCTGCTGCAAAGATTCCCATAACAGAGGGACTCCTGTGCAAAAACCAACACATGAGTTTTTTTCCCCAACAATTCTCTACCTATATTGTCTGCAATCCAATGTCACTTGAGATACATTTTGTGATGCTGTCTCTATCGCCTCTTTGCTTGCACGCTTCACGTACTTCCCCGGTTGTGATTCATCCATCTTCTTTACCCACTCAGAGCTAAAGTGCTCGTATGTGCACCACATTGCCCAGTCAAAGCCATGAGAAAATGGGGTATATCTTTCCACATGTAGGTCATCAAAATGGACCTTATCAAAGACAGGGGACACTACAACAGTCCTGTCAGCTTTGATCCTGTCCAGCAAAGGTTCTGCCCTGCAGAAGAGGAACAAATAAGACACCAAGAGAACTTTCCAGTATGTCATTTTTCTGTTCATAAGATTTCATCCAAAATTACTGTTTTTATCTGAACTTGAAGCGCTAGCAAAAGAAATAACTCATTAAATAAGGAGGGAAACAGGTACTTCATTGGTGGAGGATGTGTTCCTCGACTGCCTTCCTACTTTACTCTTGTTTTCCTGGGTGGAAAAAAACAAACCATAAAGTTAAAACATGTACTTACCATCCTTCTGTGGCTTCAATATGGGCATCTAAAATGGCCACAACGTCAGCTGTGGCATGCTCCCAACCGGATATCCGGGACTGTGATAAGCCCATTTGTTGCGTATGTCTCACTTTCTTCATTAATCCAGGCATCTCTTTGTTAATTTGATCTATGTAGTCTTGTAAGGGTTTTCCAAGGTCATCTGGAATTGAAATAGAGATCTGTGACAAAGCTGATGTAGTTCAAAATACTGAGTGACATTAGCGAGGACTATCTTTGTAAGCTTACTGTAATTGCTGTAGTCATCCACCAGAATGATTTCTTTCAGCAGCTTCTTTGGAGTGTGGGTGATTATACTTTGTATTGCTCTCTTAATGACAGACAGGGCCTCATTTATGTAGATGAGTATCACACTGATGCTCGGCAGATCTTTGGCATATTTCTTTGCCAGACATCTAAACGGCGTGAGATGGTGTGTATTAGATTAATGTTTTAGTAAGCTCAAACAGACCATTAGCCCAGCCCCGTTTTTCGAGGTTTACTTGGGAGTAGTGAGATAGTTTTAAGCTCTTCTAGGACAAAGGATGACAACATTGGAATTTGCAGCAGAAAATAAATAAATAACTAAAAATACTTGACCATCATGGATCTCATTAATAAAATGTACCTGCTGTCTCTTGTGTCTTGAAGCTTCCTGTCAAGTGGCAGCTGGTTACTCAGGAAGGCATTGTATCCATAAATCTGAAACAGACCTTCAGCTTCCTTCTGCTCTTGTTCTGTCAGGCCATCGCCCCACTTGGTAAACAGGACGGAGTTTGGGTATAACTTTGGCATAATGATCTTCTCTTCTTCTTTGTCCACATTTTTTAAAATGGAATTTGTGAAATTCTTTTGACCTAAAACCTCGGTTAGCTTTGCTTTTGTGGAGGTTGAAAAACAGAAGGATGAGAACTGTTATTCATGGTTGGGGCAAAAGAAGAAGAAACCGGCTAACAGAATTGTTTCGACTTATCAAGTGCTCTTCAAAAACTCGTCACACAGATCAAATCTAGCATGCATCTTTCCCCCTTTGGGTTCCTAACATTGAAAAAGAAAAAAAAATGTAATTTTACCTGAGTTTGCCATTAAAACAACACTCCACCTTCATCATGGCCATATTTGTTATGATTAAATACAACAACCAAAACATGAGCAGGGTAAAGCAATATCTATAAAAATGAAAAATGGATGAATACGCTTGAAGAGCAATGCCATATAAGATGGACCAAGCTGTGTTTAACAGCAACATTCGCCAAGAAAACTATACACAGGAAACCCTAGTGGACAATTCGTTTTTATGCAATGAATAGCATTAAAGAAAAAG
Organism: Simochromis diagramma; assembly: GCF_900408965.1. Lineage (NCBI taxonomy): Eukaryota > Metazoa > Chordata > Actinopteri > Cichliformes > Cichlidae > Simochromis > Simochromis diagramma. Next base: position 1,471,431 of record NW_024386801.1, on the reverse strand, counting down.
CATTGAAAGGAGATTTTGCATTGGTTGCAACCCTTATAGTTAGCAGTCTTGGCTTGCTCTGTCTCATTCAGTTCTGCTTTCAGGTAATGGTAGCAGTGGTGGCGATGTAGAATCCCAATAGCCTTTTGCTCTACACTGGAAGCACATCCTCCAGACCAACCACCAACCAACACCACCATGACTTAACAGAGCAACTATTCATAAAAAGAGAGCCATGAGATTGGGAGTACACATTTACTTTTGACAAACATACATTTCTTGTGAATGGTGGATTTTTACAATGTGATAGCTAATAATAGGTTAAGCTATTTCACTGAAGGGTAACTTTATCAATAATGTTGAAAAGAAGTCAGCGTGTGAGAATGTGAACTTTGAAACTGATACTCACTCAGTTTGTTTAGAGTCTGTTCGATCCTCTCCAGTTTTCTCTTTAAAAGTTCTTGATCAGCTACTCCCTCAGGAATAGATTTTCTGGGTGTACAACTTCTATTTGTGTAGATGATGAAAATGTATAGTGACAACAGAAATGATCCGATTATTCCAACTCTTCGTATGTTTACCTTCATTGTGGTTTCTCACAGAGGATCACAGTGTAATTATGTCCTCTGCAGCATTTCAGCTTTCTGTGTCCGTTTGAACAGGCTTTAAAACTCAAGCTGTATAATAAAGCATATCTTATCTTAAAGTTTAAACATTTCTGAAAGAAAAAAAACTCACACAGCTATTAAATAGTCTTTTACTGACGTAAAGGTGCAGAGGAGATGCCAACAACCGTTATCGGGCTAACAATAAAGGTTTCAAAGTACACACAGTAAATTTCATGTGCTTGTAAAACTTACTCAGCCTCCTTTTACATGAATTCACTGTGGTTGTAATTGATATAAAAATATTAGCACATTTAGGATAAATGACAGCCTTGAAGCATTAAATATTACAGATAAGATTATGCTTGTTGTCCATTTCTATTTTTCTCTCTTCTTTCTCTCAACCAAAAGTTGAACACAGTAAAGCAATAAAATGTGTGTGAAAATAAAAAGAAAGGTCAGATGGTTATTGTAATAGCACCTCAGTGAAGGACGAACACCTGGAAGCAGGAATTCTCTTCACCCAACGTGCAATTTATTTACAGATGCTGACAACAAGGCAGGTTGGTGGTATGAACCACAAAATAAGAAAGCTGCAAAATGCAAACTTACAACTGTTTAAAAGAACCCAAGGAAACTCAAAACATGTCAAACCCGTGGCTCTTAGTCTACTAGCCAGCACTTTAATCCTACAGTGCCATCTCAAACTCTCCCTCAGGATCATCAACCAGGCTTATAAAGCTTAAACCTCTTCACAGAACAAACCAAGTAAGCAATAATCTGTTAACTGTCATAATAGATGTTTTGCAGAAAAGCGTGGCAAAGACGTTTCCATATTCCTACAACACGGGACTCATGACGGGGGACATGGACCCGTACAAAGCCGCGTCATATAACGTGCGGAGGGCGGTGAAAGAGGCGAAGCAGCGCTACGGGAGGAAACTAGAGTCACAACTCCAACAGAGTGACTCTAGGAGCCTGTGGCGGGGACTAAGGACAATAACGGACTATAAAGCACCAACAACCGGTATGACGAACGCGGCCGTGACTCTGGCAGACGAGCTGAACACTTTCTATGCTCGCTTCGAGGCTGCAGCTAAGGTCTCCAACAATGCTAATGTTAGCGGCGCTAACGGCTGCAGACAGGAAGATGCTGCCAGCACCGGAAACGTGCTCGTCATCTCCGAGCATGAAGTAAGGAGAGCCTTCAAGAGAGTGAACACCAGGAAAGCAGCAGGACCAGACGGCATCCCAGGTCGTATCCTAAGAGACTGCGCATACCAGCTAGCTCCTGTGTTCACTGAGATATTCAACATCTCTCTATCTCAGTCGGTGATCCCCACATGCTTCAAAGAGTCCATCATTGTTCCTGTCCCGAAGAAACCCCACCCTGCTTCTCTCAATGACTATCGCCCTGTAGCCCTCACCTCAGTAGTGATGAAGTGCTTTGAACGCCTGGTCAGAGACTTCATCATTTCTTCACTACCAGACACACTGGACCCACTACAGTTCGCTTACCGTCCAAATCGTTCCACAGACGATGCCATCTCTCATCTCCTCCACACATCACTCACTCACTTGGACACTAGAAGGGGGAATTATGTTAAAATGCTCTTCATAGACTACAGCTCTGCATTTAACACCATAATTCCCTCCACACTCACCACCAAGCTGGAGCATCTGGGACTCAACTCATCTATGTGTCAGTGGATCTCCAACTTCCTAACTGGCAGACCACAGGCAGTAAGGATGGGCGGACATGTCTCAGCCTCCACCACTCTCAGCACTGGAGCCCCCCAGGGGTGTGTTCTGAGCCCCCTGCTGTACTCTTTGTACACATATGACTGTGTGGCCACTACCAGCTCCACCACCATCATCAAGTTTGCTGACGACACCGTCGTGGTGGGCCTGATCTCTGATAACAACGAGACGGCCTACCTGAAGGAGATTAGGAATCTGGAGAACTGGTGCCAGAGGAACAACCTCCTTCTAAACGTCAGTAAGACAAAGGAGCTGATAGTGGACTTCAGCACAAAGCAGGAGAGGAACTACCAGACCCCCGTCATCAACAAGTGCCCAGTGGAGAGAGTGGACAGCTTCAAATACCTCGGAGTTCACATCACGCAGGACCTGTCATGGTCCTGTCACATCAACACCGTGGTGAAAAAGGCCCGACAGCGTCTCTACCACCTCAGACGCTTGAGAGACTTCCAACTGCCCTCCAAGGTGCTCAGGAACTTTTACTCGTGCACCATAGAGAGCATCCTGGCGGGAAACATCTTAACCTGGTTCGGGAACAGCACCATGCAGGACAGACGAGCTCTACAGAGGGTTGTGCGGTCAGCTGAGCGCACCATCCGCTCCGAGCTCCCTGACCTGCACTCAATCTACAGCAGGCGGTGCTGGACCAAGGCCAGGAAGATCGTGAAGGACCTCAGCCATCCCAACAACGGACTGTTCTCTCTGTTGAGGTCAGGAAAGCGATTCCGCTCCCTGAAGACCAACACAGAGAGACTGAGGAGGAGCTTCTTCCCGCAGGCGATACGGTCTCTCAATCACACCACCACACAGTACTGACCCACACATACAGTTCTTACACACACACTGGACTTTCTGGACTTTGTTTTTGCACAACACTGGTCACTATATTCTTCATTTCCGGTTAATACTTGTACAGCTGCTGTTATTGTGTATATATTATTTATATTTAGATTTCTTCATACATTCTTATATAGTTCTATATTGTGTATTTTGTTGTACAGTTATTTTATTTTCAACTTTAATTTATATATTTTATCTTATTCTTCCCAGTTAAATTTACCCTTCATTCTAATTTGTGTTGTACAGTTATTTCATTTTTAACCTTAATTTATATTTTATTCCTTCCTAGTTAAATTTACCCTTTTTAATTTTTCATATTTATTTCCTATCTTATTCATAGCCTTTTCCTTTTTGTTTTCTTTAGGTCACGAGCAGTTGTCCAAGCATTTCACTACATATCGTACTGTGTATGACTGTGTACGTGACAAATAAAATTTGAATTTGAATTTGAATTTCCTATGAATTTTACTTTTATGTGCACCGGGATAGAATATGTGAAGTAAAATGGATTTGTTGTACAGGGTGTGCATGTGTGGCTGCATGAGGTATGGTGTTGTAGGTAAATGCAGTGCAACTCATGCCACCATAGTAAAGACATATACTTGGCGAGACCCTGCTAAGATTTCACAACTGTGTAATTCTATTTCATATTTTCTGACAGCCTCAAAGTTTCCGAGTACTAGAATCTGTAGTAATATAGTTTTTGTGGCTTATTGTAGCGCGGCAGTTTCTGTTTTATCCCGGCGTTGCGGAGAGAGGTACTCGAGTTATCTCCACCAGTGAGAGTATAGCGCCTCCGGTCCTGGGGTAAGCCGTTAAAACTACTTTTATTAGCATTCACAATTACCGGAGGCTAAGGTTATATTTATCTGTTGTTTTAGGGTTTGATTGCTGCCTTCACATCTCTGTGGCAAACTCCCCGACCTCAATCGGAAGAGTGAAACACCTTCCCAGCTGCTGTTGTGAGGGCTCCTCCTCGGTGGAGCGTGCTGTCTTGTCTTGTCTTGTCGTGAAACTGTTTTTATTAAGTAGGCTTACCTTTTTCTGGTTCGCCTGGTTTTATTTTATTCTGGATTGCTGCTTGTACCCACGCCTCTGTGATCGGGCTGGAGCGATCCTCTGCCCGAGTGTCGTGCTGGGAACCTTAAACTGCCTCAGTTGCCGATCTCAGCCTGTGGGGAGCCAGACCGGCTTGTGATCGAGGCCTGGCAATTACCACCAGCACGAGTTGTAGTTGACTCGTGGGGCATAAGCCTGGGTAACATAAATAAAACTGTATTAATATTGGAGCCAACCTGCCTCGGTGTGCATCCTTGAATGTGTGCGGCCTCTTTTCATTCCTTTTATCTATTTTTCTTAAATATATATTTCCTGGGGGTGAAATTCCCCTAGGTGGCGTTGTCAGAATAATAGAAGAATAAAATATCCCTTAAAGAAAGTGTTATTTGCTGTTTGTGTCAGTGCCACAAAACACCTCAAATGGGATGTTCCAAGCCAAGTTAACGTTGTGCTTGTATTCATCCATCCAGATCTCTGCAACTCTGAGGGCATTTCTCTTCATGGCAGGACCCAGGTCAGGCATGTAGGGCTTGTGGGCCCTCTCGATGTGAGTGATCTTGGAACATGGAACAACTTCAACACTGCCTCCACATGTCCATACCTACATGAACAAAGTGTAACTTAAAAATTATAAAATTGCACTTTGCAAGGATAAAAAATGCAACTACAACTATAGTCCACAATACGCACATTTTCTTAAAAAGTAGATGACAAATACAGAAATCATAGTTACTTTACCATGAAAGAGAACTTCATGACTCTGTGATCTTTACTCACATGAATTCCCAGCTCAACATTTTCTCCACCATACACTTTCATTCCTTCATCAAGGACTCCAATTTGCCCCAGAAACTTTCTATCAGCAACCAGGATCCCCATGACAGATGGACTCCTAAAGTCAAAGAAGAGAACCATATTTTACAGCTGTATACTGATATAACAATATTTAATAAATCAGTTAGATTGAAAAAAATAAAGTTAATAAGGCTGTTGCATTGGCTAAATGCTGATTTCACTTGAACTTACTTGCCAGGCAGTGAACTGTCATTAAGTTTGTAATACTCGGGTGTAAAACTCTCATACATGCACCACAGAGCCCAGTCGAAGGCGTGTGCACTGGGATAATATTTAATAACTTTGAGATCATCAAAGCTGACTTTATCAAACACCGGGGAAACCACCACAGTTCGGTCAGCTTTAATCTGTGTCAGCAGAGGTTCAGCCCTGCATGAAGGAGGGGAAAAAAGGAAATGGTTCATACAATTTCACACAATAAATTTTCTCAAATGCTGGTGAGAGGTCTTGTTCAATACTTTTCAATCACGTCATGATGCTTGATTGTGACTTCTGGATGGCAGCTAGGGCTGCCACAAACGATTATTTTGATAGTCGACTAGTCAGATCATCATCCATTGGATGTAAAACGTACAGCAGCATCTGCTCTTAACTATCATTAGCTTACAGCTTGAAGTGTTTAAGGTCTGTGCTAACTAAAAATAAAGACAAGATGATAGTTTATTAAATTTGAATGAAATTTGCAGATTGTTTCGGTGGAGTTTAATAAACTCCTTGCTATCTAAAATATAACAGGACACCGGAGTATATTCTCGAGCATCTTTAATCTCTTTTCAACTTTAATCTCAGCCAAACAGATTTACTCAGGAACAAATAAAATACTGAAAAAAGCCAAACAATAACATTTTCAAGTTATCTAAGTGACTTATATATCATGTTTAACCTGAGTAGCGAAAGACGGCGGTGGGTTTGAAGACGATTTGCCGGGAGTCCGATGTTCTCACGGCTCTAGTTAGCCTTGCCCCCGGCTCGCTATCGAGCTAGTGGGTAACAGACGTCTCCGAAAACGTCGGAGCGCTTTTGAAAATATGTGGTGTCTTGATAAACTGAGCAGATATTTGAGGTTTACACAGCTACATTCTCGCCTGAAAATATGTTAAACGTTTATTTTGTGACCCAGAAAGAATAATAAGAGTAATATTAAAACTAACTAGCTGCCGCCATTGTTGGAAACTGAGCTGGGCTGCGCTATGAATTCTGGGACACAGCTTCTTCTTCTTCGGGGTTTAACGGCAGCTGGCATCCTTGTACATGCAGTGCTGCCATCTTCTGTTTCAGTCCGTTATTACACTCTTAAATCCTACTACTTATTCCTGCGGCTTTTGGGATCTTACAAAGCTTCAAACGACGCGTCGACTATTAAATCAGTCGTCGACGATTTTAATAGTCGACGTAATCGTGACTAGTTGACTAATCGTGGCAGCCCTAATGGCAGCTGGTAAATATTGGTATTAAGTGGAAGTCACCTGCACTTGGTGTCTTTTACAATTAAAATACTACACCCATGTTCAGCTTTTAAATTATGCAAAAGCTTGGAACACTTGGTCACTTTGTTGTTCTAGAAATCAGTCTTTGACGTAAACCTACGCATACAGATTAGTATTTAAGGTTTGACTCTCATCATCCACTGGAGCACAAACTGGGTGTCACCAAAATGCTACAACACAGAGTGAACACCAGTTTTCACAGATATGTATATAAGTCGTCCAAACAAGAAAACTAGTCACAAACATGTGACATGATGATCTTCACTCAACTTTTGATGGTCTGTTTGAATTGGCAGATGTGAACAGGAAAGGAAAATGAGAGGCGTGCACATAAAACAACATGTTAACAGCCTGTATTGACTTACAATAATCTGCATGCCCTATAATTCAATTTGTTTTTGTCACAGATGTTCTTTCTTTATAACCAGCCTACCATTAGAACCATTATTATCTCCTTCAGCAGGTTTTTAGGAGTGCGGTCGATGATGCTGCGCAGGGCTCTTTGGAGAACAGACAGGGCTTCATCCAGGTAGATGAGCACCACACTGAGACTCGGCAGGTCCTTGGGGTAACTCTTTTTCAGACACCTATTCATTAAAAAGAATTATATGAAATGCCACTGTATTTGTTTAGAAATTTGAAATATTTTAGCAAGAAATGAACTGGGTGGACTAAACTGTCTGGATTTTTTGTCTTTGTATGTACAGAAGAGAGAATGAAAGATTAAAATCATGAAAAATAAAAGTTGTACTGAGGATCTCTGGTATCTGGAAGAGGTCGATCCAGAGGGAGGCGATCGCTCAGAAAAACATTGTACCCATACTTCTCATACAGGCTCTGAGCCTCTCTTTGGTCACCCTCAGAGAGATCCTCCCCCCATGTCTTGAACAAGGCCGAGTTAGGGAACAGTTTTTCAGACTTTTTCATTTGGGTCTCCTCATTTTGGGTTTGGATATTTGTATCATCCTCTGTCTGCCTCAATGTCTGCTTTTGGACTGTTGGACCTCTGCAGATTTTCTTTGCTCGTCTCTGTGCTCTCCCAGCATTTTTTGCATGACATCCTGTTTTTGCTCAAAACGTCTGAGTGCATCGTCTTCAGTTGAAAACGATAACAAATTGGAGACATCAACAAAGTTTTAAAATTACAGTATAAAACACATTTATAGAAGACGGACAGAGACCTGTGTTGTAATTTGATTTCATCTGTCATTAACAAACTGCATTACCATATGTATCTTTATTTGGTTTAAAGTCCCGTGGTTATCATGCAATAATAATAATAATAATAATGAGGAACATTAACCCCTGACTTAAATCACTGAGATTACTGATCATTTCCTCCAGATCAGAAGAGCTCTTCAAATGCCGTGTGTCCATCTCTTTATCAGTCTCCTCTCTGTGTCAGGGTGACCGTGGCTCAGGGGGTTGGGAAGCGTATCTGTAACCAGAAGGTCGCCGGTTCGATCCCCGGGCTCTCTGTCCTGGTCGTTGTGTCCTTGGGCAAGACACTTTACCCTACCGCCTACTGGTGTTGGCCAGAGGGGCCGATGGCGTGATATGGCAGCCTCGCTTCTATCAGTCAGCCCCAGGGCAGCTGTGGCTACAACCGTAGCTGCCTCCACCAGTGTGTGAGAGTGAATGAATAGTGGTATTGTAAAGCGCTATATAAATCCAATCCATTATTATTATTATTATTATGTTGGTTTCCATTCTTCAGAAAGCCAAAGTACAGCATGACCCCCATAGTGCCCACCAGTGTTGGTCAAGTTACTTGAAAAAAGTAATCAGTAACTAATTACTGATTACTTCCCCCAAAAATTAGTCCCGTTACTTTGCTGATTACTTATTTTCAAAAGTAATTAGTTACTTAGTTACTTTTTAAAAACACGATTTACAACCTGAAGAGGTGATAAAGCGATAGATCTTTCAGCCCAATTCTACTTTTTCTGCATAATCCATCATACAAAATGTAATCAAATGGAAAAGTCTCTTTTTAAAACTTGTTTTATTAGTTTTAATCTTTTAACTTTATGCATCAAGCAAAAATTAAATTATCTGCACCATTCTCTGACTGGAAGAAATTAGTTTAACATTTAAACCTATTTTCTGCACATTCCAGCACATAAAATAAAATATTTTTTGTGTTTACACTCAGTCTTTCAAATAGATGCAAGTAAAACACAGCAGAAAATAAATAAAGTCAAAGACTCAGCGGTCCTGTTGCTCTATTTTCACCTGTAAAGCAGGAGTGACATAGGCGGAGGTTTACCCTGGTGCAGGTGTGCCGCGGTCAGTGGAAGAATCCGCGAGTTTCTCTGTGAGTTTCCCATTACGTCGTAGCTACTCGGTGCTTGCTCGGAAGTTTAGGGGTTTTTTCGCTGTAAAAAGAAGTTTTCTTCCCACGCACAGCGGACACTAATGTTTTTGTCACTTTTTATGGAATCAAACTCAAAGTAAGGTCAGTACTTCCACGCTTTAAACGCTGCACGCTCATACTCTCTCCCGCACTCGATATATGATCCATTGTTGATCTGCACACAGCTGTTGTCACGAACGTCGCACTCGCTTACGTCACTGTCGTGAGACATTCTCGCAAAAAATCACGGTTTTAGTAACGCAGTAACGCAGCGTTCCTACAGGAAAGTAACGGTAATCTAATTACCGTTTTTGCGATAGTAATCCCTTACTTTACTCGTTACTTTAACTCGTTACAAGTAACGCGTTACTTTAAAAAAGTAACGCGTTACTGCCCATCTCTGGTGCCCACTAATAACAATAGTCGCTTTGTCAATGTTACCCTTATTCTGATAACACCGACTTTCTAGCCAGATAATAACACGTCAGAGGACACACAAAAACACACACAGTACTGACCTAACTGACACTGTAACTCCTGATGTGAATGTCATAAAATCGTTAGCTGAGCAGAGGCGTCAACATCCCTCCAACTACAGTGCCCACTGCACTGCTGAATGATGAGTTCATAGTAAAAGTTTGCTCTCTGGGCGATTTCAAGGCATCTGTTTGTTGCTTTGTTTATGATTGCTTGGCCCTGCCACAGGTTGACAGACGTTATGAGACAGTGCACAGCAAGTGTTTCTAAAAACAATATGTCTAGGCCAAGATCTTGTTTGAAGTCCCAGTGCATGTGTAGTTCATTCGTTTTTGCCAGTGGACACTCCTGCAGGGTGGGAGAACTTCCAGAGCCTGGATCAACCAGGCAGCGATCACTGTTATAATTGTGAGATGTAATCCCCCCAATGATTATTTCACCATCTGTGTTGTAGTAGCAGTGCTGTTAAAAGGAAAAGTAATAACTTCAGATTATTTTTTAGTCATATTTATTATCCTGGTAGTTTGGTTGTCTACATTACGTGTGGTTGTTGGAAGTGGCATCCATGCAGGATGGGGATATTTCCTGGAACAGGTCCTTGGTCCACACAGTGGCTCTTAAGAAGGTCGTTCTGTAACTGGAGTGTCAAACTTATTTGCTTTTTATTGAATCATATACTCATGTGGTATGTGATTGAGTGATTGAGTTTCTAAAAAATATTATATGATTTTATTTCATCAGGGCAGCCCCTCCATGAACTGCTCCAGGACCACATTTGTCAGAATGTGTGCCTCCAGAAAAACCTGAGGGTCATTGTCCTCCCTCATCTGGTCCATTGCCACCGCCAGCAGAGAGCAGGGAGGCGATGTGGCGACCTGACGAGCCACTTCAGCACCTACGTCTGCCACTCTGCCTGGTCCTGCAGCTTGTCCAGTTGATCGCTCTGGGTGTCAAGTGCTGTGTATGACAGGCAGGAATGGTGGATCCAAAGTGCGGACTCCAGAAGGCGAAAAATGCACTCACAACAGCTTTGTTACTGAACATGAAAATAACTAAACTGAAAATAGAAATAAACTAAATAGGCAGACATTGTTTTCAAACCTTTTCCACCACAATTAACAGGTTGTGAAAGGACAGTCTTAGCGGTCTCTGAATTTACTAGACGAGGCTTAGCTAAGATAGGTTTTAAATTTTTTCCACCGTGACGAGCAGTCTGAGGAAAAACAGTTTAAGCAAACAGACTCGGGGATGAGAGAACCTCAATTAACAAAACCTGAATTGATGGTCTTTGAAAAATTATTGTCTTTTACCTGCTCGAGAGGTGCAGAACAACACTGAGACAGGGAAGGCATATAAACAAAACCTACAATTGGAAATCAGGAGATACTAAAGGGAGCTAGAAATACAGAAACAAAATAATAGAAACACTAAGTCACAGAATGTAAAGAAACTAAATCAAAACCACTGTGTCACCAGACCCAGGTACCATAACACTGGGCCGCCACGTGCTCACGTTCCATGGCCGCCATCTCAGCCAGTTTTCTTTATTTATCGACATCAGCGTTCGGTCCTCTGCGTCAATAAAAAGGGCCCAATACCTCATCAGCACGATCATCTTAATTTAAAATGCCAGAGACCATTTTCTACCTTCACACAAGGCCCATTATGCATGTGCGTGGGTAATTCTTCCAAAAATATCCCTTAGAAAGCATTATTAAAATCATTTCTGCTAAAATGTGAGAAATTTGTGACAAATTGCAAAACACCTGGCTATGTCTTCACTAAAACCTCTGTGACTTTGCTCTGTTTCACTTCAGCAGCATCAATTTTTGCACAGATAATGTTCGTTTGTTGAACGTTTGTTCTGAAATTTATTGTGTACTGCACCATATTTTCAAAGGGGTTACATGCGATAAAAATACAAAAAAAATAGGCGATGAAAGAAAATCTTCGTATTTTTCTATGTTCCAGACTCAGTTACTTTGACACAGTAACGTCTGCTGTAATATTTACACCTCTGTTGAAGCGTTAGCTTTATTTTGATACCAAGACTGTTTGCACAGAGTTTTAGTTGCAAAGAAATACTAATGACAGAACTTCATTTATCACACTGATGCTCGGCAGGTCTTTGGGATATTTCTGTGCCAGACATCTGTGAGCTGGTATGTACTGTGAGGAAAACCTTTGCACTTCTAAGACAAAGGACGACAACACTGACAGTTACAGCAACAAAATAAAAAATAAATCTCACTAATAGCGGATCATGGATCTCATTAATAAAATGTACCTGCTGTCTCTTGTATCTGGATGCTTCCTTCCAAGTGGCAGCTGGTTACTCAGGAAGGCATTGTATCCATATATCTGAAACAGACCTTCAGCTTCCTTCTGTTCTTGTTCTGTCAGGCCATCGCCCCACTTGGTAAACAGGACGGAGTTTGGGTATAACTTTGGCATAACGATCTTCTCTTCTTCTTTGTCCAATTTTGTAAAATGGAATTTGTGAAATTCTTTTGACCTAAAACCTCGATCAGCTTTGCTTTTGTGGAGGTTGAAAAACAGAAGGGTGAGAACTGTTATTCATTGTTGGGGCAAAAGAAGAAGAAATTGGCTAGAAGGATTGTTTCGACTTATCAAGTGCTCTTCAAAAACCTGTCATACAGATCAAATCTTTCCCCTTTGGATTCCCCACCACAACCCCACAACAACCCACACACACTGCAACCTTTTGAACAGGCTTTAAAACTCAAGCTGTATAATAAAGCATATCTTATCTTAAAGTTTAAACATTTCTGAAAGAAAAAAAAAAACTCACACAGCTATTAAATAGTCTTTTACTGACATAAAGGTGCAGAGGTGATGCCAACAACCGTTATCGGGCTAACAATAAAGGTTCCAAAGTGCACTCAGTAAATTTCATGTGCTTGTAAAACTTACTCAGCCTCCTTTGTTTTACATTAGTTCACTGTGGTTGTAATTAATATTAAAATATTAGTACATTTAGGATAAATGACAGCCTTGAAGCATTAAATATTACAGATAAGATTTTGCTTTTTGAGGTCTTCTGTATCACCTTAACTTCCCCATTAGCTTTATACTTTATTACTTCGTCTACTGACATTTAGACCCACCATACATTTTTTTACTGTCCGGATTATGAATCTTCTGAGGGGTTAGTACTACCTCATCATGAACACGCCACCTTAATAATGGCCATACTTTCTATGATTAAATACAACCAAAATTTCAACATAGCAAAGCAATAAAATGCGTGTGAAAATAAACATTTAAATTCAAGTCACATGGTTATTGTAAGAGGGCCTCAGTGGAGAAAGAACACTTGGAAGCCGGACTTCTCTTCACTCGGTTTATTTACAGGCGCAGATAACAAGGCAGCTCAGGTTGGTGGTATGAATGACAAAAGAAGAAAACTATACAAAAGCAAACTTACAGCCAAAGCCAAGCCCGTGGCTCTTAGTCTACTAGCCAGCACTTAATCCTACAGTGCAATTTGAACTCTCCCTCAGGAGCATCAACCAGGCTTATAAAGCTTAAACCTCTTCACAGAACAAACCAAGCAAACATTAGTCTGTTAAATGTCATAACAGATGTTTTTACACAAAAGCAGGACGAAGACATTCTAGGTATCAATTCTGTGGCTTTTACAAAAACAACCACAAACATAAAAGTTTGCTTGGCGTGACTAAAAGGTTGTTTGAACAGACTGAAAAACTCCCCCTGCTGGTCAAAACCTTTATTGTCATTTAACTATTCGTGATGGCCACTCGACTCCCTCACGACAGCGTCAGCACTGAAATAATCAGTGCCAGGAACAGAAATAAAACACAGTAATTTGATTTTGTGTGCATCACTCATTCATCTAATGTTTCTGATGAGTGTGTAGTTAATGCAACAGGTCTGGATATATGTAAGGTGTCTATTAGTTATCAAGGTAGTTATCTCGTTGATGTCAGACGTCAGGAGAACAGACAGAGTATTTTAAACTGACAGGAAACCCAGAATACAAGGCATGCAGAAGAGCACCTGAAGATGGAACACAGATGGTCTACAGCATCAGACCATCAGACCACGCCAGGTGCCACACCTGTCAACTGTTTCACATGCACTCACCAAAACTGGACAATAGAGCGATGGAAAAATGCTGTACTCCAGCAGCATTCACAGTCCAGTAGCCTACAGCACGTTTGGGATGTGGTTGAAGGGGAAATTTGGATGTGCAGCTGACAAATCTGCAGCAACTGTGTGATGCTATGATGTCAGTATGGAGCAAAATCTCCTGTGAATGCTTTGAGCACCTAACCGAATATATGCCATGAAGAATTGAGGCAGCCCTGGAGGCAAAAGTGGGTCTAACTTTGTATATGCAAGGTGTAACTAATAAAGTGGCCGATGAGTAATTATGTCAAGTCATCTTTATTTATATAGCACATTTAAAAGACATCAAGTGTCGGCCAAAGTGCTGAGCGCAGGGATAATATGATAAAAAAAAAGAAGTGTATATGAAGTACTTTGATTGAAAACTGATGTAATGCCGTGACATGTTGGAACTTGAGAGATCTGTGACATTAACAGGAGAAGTGCATCAACACAAATATCTTTAGCAGTGAAGTAAAAATAACAGCATTGTGTATAAAAACAATTTAAGGTAAAGATTTAAAAATGCTGGCAATCAACACAGCTGATTTAAACGGCTAAATGACCTCCTCAACATGTCCTGAAGTTCTCCAGAGGCCTGGTAATGAACTAATCATTTGATTCAGGTGTGTTGACCCACGGTGAGATCTAAAACCTGCAGGACATTGGCCCCCGAGGCCTGGAGTTCCCAACCCCCGACCTATAGCATCAACATGAAAATCCTGTGTCACCTTTTTCTGAAATTATTGCATTCAGATTTTCACCCACGGCATGAATTTGAAACTTTGTTCTCGAGTTGTCGCATTTACAAACATGCAGGGTGACGACAATACCCGATCTGCCTTTTAGAATCAGAATCAGAAATTACATTACATTACACTGCAAGAACTCAAAATCTTAAAAGTATATTTGTCTCATTTCTAGGACCTGGATCTGCAGAACTTTCACTTGTTCCATTGGCAGATTTTTTCACTTAATACAAGATTTTTGCCTGAAATAAGTGAAAAATCTGCCAATGGAACAAGTGAAAATTCCCCAGATCCAAGATTCACTGTCTAAAAACAAGTTCCTATATCTCACTGGAATGTTACTCTGTAGCTGATCGAAGTGTGAGGAGATATTTCAACTAGAAATTAGACAAATATACTTGGTAAGATTTTGAGTTTTTGGGAGTGTACAGCAAGGGATAAAAACTGCAGATGAAATGACTTTTCTGCTGTGAGAATGTTTTTATCCATTTTTGTATGTTAGTAGTTCATCTTTTAATCTTGTGTTGCTAAGAGTTTGTGAGCTCTGAACCTAACACCGTTTTGTTGGGCTGTTTTGAGCAGCAGATGGGCACAGTTAAAATGTACTTTTCAGTAACGATGTAAGGATTACTATGCAAAACGGAATTTTACCGTTACTTCCCGTAGGAACGCTGCGTTACTGCGTTACTAAAACCGTGATTTATTTTGCGAGAATGTCTCACGACAGTGACGTAAGCGAGTGCGACGTTGGTGACAACAGCTGTGTGCAGATCAACAATGGATCATATATCGAGTGCGGGAGAGAGTATGAGCGTGCAGCGTTTAAAGCGTGGAAGTACTGACCTTACTTTGAGTTTGATTCCATAAAAAGTGACAAAAACATTAGCGTCCGCTGTGCGTGGGAAGAAAACTTCTTTTTACAGCGAAAAAACCCCTAAACTTCCAAACAAGCACCGAGTAGCTACGACGTAATGGGAAACTCAGAGAGAAACTCGCGGATTCTTCCACTGACGGCGGCACACCTGCACCAGGGTAAACCTCCGCCTACCCCACTCCTGCTTTACAGGTGAAAATAGAGCAACAGGACCGCTGAGTCTTTGACTTTATTTATTTTCTGCTGTGTTTTACTTGCATCTATTTGAAAGACTGAGTGTAAACACACACACAAAAAAAATTTATGTGCTGGAATGTGCAGAAAATAGGTTTAAATGTTAAACTAATTTCTTCCAGTCAGAGAATGTTGCAGATAATTAAATTTTTGCTTGATGCATAAAGTTAAAAGATTAAAACTAATAAAACAAGTTTTAAAAAGAGACTTTTCCATTTGATTACATTTTGTATGATGGATTATGTAGAAAAAGTAGAATTGGGCTGAAAGATCTATCGCTTTATCACCTACTCAGGTTGTAAATCGTGTTTTTAAAAAGTAACTAAGTAACTAATTACTTTTGAAAATAAATAATCAGTAAAGTAATGGGATTACTTTTGGGGGAAGTAATCAGTAATTAGTTACTGATTACTTTTTTCAAGTAACTTGACCAACACTGTGAGTACTGCTAAAATGTATTTTTTTACACTGGGATTTACTGCAGTAGCACTGCTTTTATTCCCCCTGCTGTCTGGATTGATAACAAATCTTCTGAGGGGCTAGTACTGTCACTAAAACACTCCACCTTCATCACAGTCATACTTTCTATTATTAAATACAACAACCAAAACATGAGCACAGTAACGCAACGTCTATGAAAATAAAAAAAATGGGTGAATACGCTTGAGAAGCATTGTCATGTCAGACACATGCTTTGTTTAATGAAAATATTTACCAAGAAAACTAAACTTGAGACACATTAGGGGATAATTCTTTATTTATGTACAGAATACAGTTAAAGACAAAGCAAGCTTTCACATCGGTCGCCTTAATAGTTGACGGTCTTGGCCGGCTTCGTCTCATCCAGTTCTGCTTCCAGGTAACGGAAGCGACGGTGGCGACGCAAAATCTCAATAGCCTTTTGCTCTACACTGGAAGCAGTGATGCCGAGATCCTCCAGACCCGGGAGTCCCGGGTACTTCATGTCTGTTGTGTGAAACTAGAAAATGAGAGCACATTAAAGGATTTTCTTATCGATTATCCTGAAAAAGCACCTTGGTACAAGGCTGAGGGGGGAATTCACACCAGCCTTCAGGCTATGTCAGATACTTGGCAGTCTTACCCTATTCACTTTGTCTGGGGTTGTCCAGGGCTCAAAAGGATTCATTGCAAACAACTGGGCAGCCAGGCTGGAAAATGAGCAAACCATCATTTATAACACTAGCAAACAACTTTTGATAACTATACTTCAACATAGCATGAAGTGGTTGTTCTGTATCTTTATTGTCCTAAATTAATCTGGATGGCATTACTTTGACCTCCAGTAATATTGTGAGAAATCTTGGAACAATTTTTGGCCATATGGATTCAACATGTGCACGAAGCATTTATGTGGTACAGCTTTCCTTCATTTCCACAATCGTTATATTCACAATCATCAGGTCCTGTCACATGGTGATAATATCCAAATATGTTCTCAGACTCTTATCTTACTTGTGGTTAGTTTTTAAAAGTTTAATAAAAAGAATTTCTTAGACCTTCTCTTTTTGGTAACGCTCACAGTCGGGATCAGGTGAGCCTTAACCATCCCTCAGTTATACTGCTGGGCACTTCCTACGATCCACTGAACATTTCTCCTTCACAATCTATATGTTTAAATACCAAACCATATATATTGTATTTCTTCATTAGTAATTATTAAACTCGGTCCTCCATCGTGTGTCTTCTGTCCTTCCTTTTCTCTTTCACCTCACCCCAAACTGGTTGCAGCAGATGGCTGGCCCTCCCTCAGCCTGGTTCTGCTAGAAAGTTTGCTTTTGCCACTGTTGTCAAACACCATGGGTTTGTCTAATTGTTGTGTTTTCTCCCTGACATGGATAGTCTTTACCTCGCAGTACAATCCCCCAGAGGTGACTGCTGTTGTGTTTGTTAAAAAAAGAAAAAAAAAGAAGAAGAAAAAGTCAAACTACTTTGGATGCAGATGCAGCTCTCAGCAGGAGCTCTCAGCAGGAGCTCTGCATGCATGCGGATCAGTAACAAATCACACTTGTTGCATATTTTTTTAAAACAGTTTTAAGCTAACTCTGATCTTGCTGTGTGCTCGAAATAGTCTGGGTTATTACTAAATAATGAATAATAATGAATACTTTTCAGGATCCACTGTTTTCATGACTGAATCCTTGAAGTATTTACCCAAATAAGACGACTTCTTTTAGGAGAATATTGAACCCTGAACATAATATATGAGGTGCTTACTGAAAAAGTGGGCGAGGCAGAGGGTAGGGCACAAAAGGTCTGTGCGCCACGGCGTAAATGTACTCCACCAGGTCATGAAGGAGGTAACGATTGGGTCTAGACAAAAGAAAACAGGAGAGATAGAACGAGAGAAAAATGTGTATCATGCACACCATGGTAACAAAGGCAGGACTCGAGCCATTGACAAACATGTTGCAACAGACTTATCGTACAAATGACTTGATTCAATTTGACAAGTTAAGCACAAAATTAACCTTAGTCATCTTTCTTCAGTATGCTTTTACAAGTACTGTTTCTAAATAAGTTATGAATCAATTACACCAAGCTGTGGTATGCCAACTTGGCAGCTGAGGCGGAGGGCAGAGACTGGAAGATCAAGGCGTGTCTGGTGGAAGTGGGGTGCAGCGGCTTTGTTGCCAATACAACAGAAAGACTGCTTAGATTGGAGTCAGAGGACAGGCGCAACGGCAGGCTATAACAGAATTAGCTAACACTGCTGAGAGGACCAATCACTGGCTATGGCTGAAGAGGGCTGACATCACTTGGGCAGCTAAGACAGTCGGCTAACTGCGAGACACACGGTTACATCCTGTGAGGCTGTGGGAGTGTGTGGGTGGGGTGTTTGCCTGCTCTCCCTGCCTCCTCCTCTCTTGCCACTCCTACCCCCTCTCTCTCTCCTCAGGACACAGCTGCTTTTGATTAGCCTCGTTTGCCACCTGACTCCAGTCAGCAATCACCTCTGAGGCTATTTAAACTGGGGATGAGCTGTGAGCAGGGTGGTTTTTTCCCTCTGTGGCTCTACACGGTTTTGTGCTAGGTTTTGGACAGACAGCCTCCTTCTGACTAGTGAGTAGACGGGCTTGTGGGCCCTGAGAGTGTCTCCCCCTGGTGAGGAGTAGGGTAGGAAGTGCCTCCCTTTTTTGTTTAGTAGTCTTCTTGTCTTTTGTTGCTGCGAGTGTTTCCTTTGTTTCTTTGGCATTATTGGTAAAATGGCGTTGCCGGCTCTTTAAGTTAATGTCGTTTGTAATAAACCTATATCATTTGTAATAAAACTATGTTAATACAGAACAACTGTCTGTTTTCCTTTTCATTCTATTTCCGGACTCATTTGTTACTGGTCCCCTCACTCGCATGCCTAGACCCCTTCGGGGGGAACGTAACACACACGTTCAAGATTAATCAACCCGTGGTGGGCCTGCCTCGGCAGAGGCTGTCAAAAGGGTAGAAAACCTAACACTAGAAGTTTTACTTTGATAAACCACAACCCTCCTGTCTCAGGGGCTGTGCAGTTAACCTGATGGTAGTGTAACCTAACGGCGCTCCATAAATAGAAAGAGGTAAGTATTACTTCTCAGTTGCAGTGAATTGATAGAAGAAAATAAATTATAGAAAACTAAACAGAAGAAAGTAGACGAGAAATAACAATTTAACATAAACCAGTGACACACTCCGGGGCCTGATCAATCCTGGCAGGGCCTCCTTGGATGAGGGTGTCTAGTGATGATGGCCGAAACACCCGATGAATCCAAGGTCGACTACTGACAATGTGTCCCAAAATCGTAATATTATAATCTAGATCAGATCTCTAATCCCTAAACGTAACCAAGGAAGATAAAAAAGGAAAAATTTTAACTGAATGTAACACCACCTAAAATGTATCACATTAAATTATACATCTGGATTATAAATCTGTTTTATTTTTTAGTCCAACATTTAGGAACTTTTAAACCCTCGTGTGTTCTTCTGCTGACGTATTGTTTCTGGCAATTTCACAGTACATTAAAAATAACATTAAAAAACTAAAGAAGACATTGAAGAAACACCCTGCAGCTATGTTATGATTGTTGATGTTGTACAATTTGTCCACCAGAGGGCACTCTGGTGTTACAAACAACAACAATCTGATGCGAGCAATCAGGAAGTGTGTAAATGGGTATAATGGCAGCTATAAATTTGAACTTTTAAACATTTCAATATTTGTTGAACTTTCTGGCATAAATACATTACAACATGCTAACTTTGCTAACAAATTAGCCCACTTACCCAACAAGTGCATATGTCTTTCCATTAGCATCAGGGTCTCTGATAGCACCGATGATGGCCTTAGCCACATCCACCACCTGAAGGGGAAAGACGGTGCGTTTAGTTGATTTTGTTTACAGTTTTTGAAGCATTTAGTCAAAGAGTGGTGGGGTCATCCACAGTGTTTTGCAACCACATGGCCCAGTGATAAATTAGGTATGCAACAATGAATCAAACCAGTGGAGCCACTTAATCATAGCTGCAGTGGCGAGTGTGGCTCTCACAAAACAGCAAATGTGATGGAAACCATTAGCCACACTCCAACAAAATACAAACAATAACTTTCAATTTTTTTGTGTGTTATCTTAAAAGAGAAAATAAACTGATAGATAAAGCAGTTAATAAAATCAAGCACTGCTTAGCTTTTAAATCTTACATGAACAGGCTGCTTCACCGTCTTTTTCCCGAGGGCAATAAGAGGAACGGCATTTCCAAACCAGCGCATATCTGAGGAAGGTTTACATCACACAGTTACACCAATTATCACTCATCTTCAAAGATGAGGAACAACAGCTCTGTGTGAAATTAAAGAATAGGAAACACTGTAGCTAACATGCAGGACAAAAGAAACCACAATTATAAAACTGTAATGAGCTTTTGCTGACATTTACACGACACAGAGGTACAGCCTTCTTACTTGCGTAATAGTTGAAGAATCTGTCCTCCCTCCCAAACATCTCAGAGGGCTTCATGATGATGGCATCGGGAAACTCTTCCCTTACTGCAGTCTCTCCCACAGCCTACAGTTAAAGAACGAGACACACAAAGATCTGTTAATAAACATTAATTATGAACTGTAATATAAATGTACCAAAATTCGCTTAAAATTTCAACAAACCCATTCAAAACATAGTTTGACTTTGACAAAAAGAGGTCCAGTCTGTATAGAAGCTGTTCCTGACCTTGTTCCTCAGGTATTTGGATGGGCTGCGGATGTCAGCGTTGAGGTGCGACATGTGGACGAACTTTGTGATGCCGGCTTCTCTGGCTGCCCTGGCAATCTGCTGTGGGATGGTAACATACACATCCTCGAAGCGAAAGTTCCTTCACAGAAAGAGGTGGAAAAACCTTAAATAGCCAACCTCAAAGGGAACTTTAGCACAAACCAGCTTCATGTGAACACCAGAGCCTTTTTCCAGGCAAATATACCTCGTCTCCCACTCTCTGCCCACCAGATTGATGACAACATTTGAGTTCTCCATAGCCTGTTTAATGGAGTCTTTGTTCCTGGCATCCCACTCCTTTAACACAATAAACAAAGACCAGGTGACTGTCATATCCACTGATGTTCTGCATTCATGGCCGTATGCACTTTAAAGAGTTTCTTCAAGAGAAATTTGCATCTATAAGCAGCTTACCAAAAAGAGGATTTGCCCAAGATCACCCATGGGCCTGAAGTGCATGAGGTCATACTGATCACAGCGATGAGGGATTATAATCTGAGACCCAATCCGACCTGAAAACACCACATGAAAACATTTTAACTTCCCCTAAACAGTGTGTACTCTGAAATCCAGCATTGCAGTATGTATACGTACTAGCTAATGAGCAAATGCACATTAATATCAGCATTTTTCCCCACTTTTTCTCAACTCACCCAGCCTATTGACGACGTATCGTCCCAGGAAACCTGTGGCACCAAACACCGTGGCAGCTATTCCGCTAAAAGAGGAGCGTCCTCCTTTCCCTTTAGGGATGAGAGCATGATGCAGCTTCCTCTGCTGGACTGTGGTGACAGACGCAGCTGACAACAAAGCAGGGTAGGAGTTGCCTGTTAGGGGGAGTAGAAAGGCAAGTAGCAGTTGGATTTAATCATAAGGTGAGATGCAATCAGTTACAGACTTAATTGGAAAAGACCATAAAGCTGAATGATTGGCACTTCGAAACTGTAGTAAAGCTTACAATTTAGCCTCATTCATCTGGCAACCGAAAGCCACAATAGAGTGTGCATGGTATTACATATTAGAGTAATGCATTTTACTAAAGTTAAGTTAGTTTAATTTAAACACCACAGAATTTAGCCCAAAGTCCTTTACAAGCACTGTTAAACGTTTCCATAGCAAATCCTGATCACCTTTAGTTTTTAGGCAAAAAGGGGCATTGAGAGAAATGTATATGTTATAATTATAATGTTGTTATAATAATGACTTCATTGAATTGGAGGCAAATTATGAAATTAAAAGACCTGTAAATTACTGTGAAGCTAACTCATAGACGGCTTTAAAAGTAAATAACATTTTGAAACATTTATTAAAAACGTCACAGGCAGCCAAAGCAGGGGAGCTGAAACAGAAGTGACGTGCTGTCTTCTCTTTGTGCCGGTTAAGAGCCGAGCAGCTGCATTTTGAACCAATGTCAAACCAGAGAGTGGAAATGGGAAATCCTATATACGGGGAGGCTGCAGATGACAGAAGCGACAACATTGTCCTTGATTTCACACTGGTTCTCAGTTTGTAAATGCATGAAACTAAAAATGTCAGCTAATGTGAACTACAGGGCAGACTTGGGACTAAAGCTAGTTCAGTGTTTCTGTCCAGAATTATATAATTATACCATCCCCACTTCGGCAGTTACTCTAAAGACAGCATCCAGTCTGTTAAGCAACAAAAATGTTTTTATTTTGCAGTGAAACAAAAAGAGAAACAGGAGATGCTAGCAGTCTGCGAAACATACGCTACAGCTGCACAGAGGAACCAGCTCGACCCAACATCATACTTCACGTCTTTGATATATTAATCCACAATGGGACGCAGTCGCCCAGATTCAGCAGTAGCTCATGGTAAAATACTTAATTTTACTGTTCTTGTTTCCTACTAGCTACCGAGAGCTCTTGCTAGCGGGTGATTGGCCGAGCCCGTTAGCAAGGTCACCCGAGCCGAGTGTCCCGTCTCCGTGTGATCTTGTTATGGAATCGCACAAATGTAGGGATTGGCTATATGAATCTGTAAAGCATACATCTACACATGCTCTGGCCACAATTGTAACGGTACTCACCTGAAATCTTTGAAAGGACACTCGCAGGACGGCTAACCAGCACTACGGTCGCCATCTTCCCAACTACGGCAAACCCTGTCGGCCAAAATACGAGCGCTACCGCACGAAGAAGGCGTAAATACGACCATAATATACTGTATAAATATATATATTTACAGTATATTGTATAAAGAACCTTTGTTTTCTGGGCAGTTTGTCTTAATTTTAGCTTTTCCAGGCTTGGACTTGATATAACTTTATTTGTGTCTTTTTTATTATTTTGGTGCCAATAAAAACGAAGCACTAAAATAAATAACCACAAATTTATTCACACTTTCAGCTTTTTATTAGCATAAACTGATAAAACACTACTTATATAATTATACATTTCGATTAATGGTATTGTGTCGTTTCTGTTTTATTACTGAATTGTATATTCAAATATTTATTTGCTGTTTCGTTGTGGCCTCATGTCTGCCAACTTGATGGTTATTATACCCGTTAAGACGTTAATTTGCTGAGTATTACATCATGAAAATACGAATTACACCAATAACACATTAACTTAAAAGATTAATTAATGTACTAGTAGTGTAGTCCAAACTGTATGACGCTCACAAAGTGATGAACATGCCTCGTTTTTATCTCTGGTTGAATAAAAAGGATATATCAAACACATGGTTTCTGAAACAGCTTTTTTCTCGTCTTTTATTCCGTCATAAAAATGATTTATCAGGACTTTTATTTCAGCTACAATCCTTTATTTCAGCATATCTGCCTTCTTAGCGAACACAAAGCGAGGGCACGGGCTTATCTGCAATTTATGTCAGATCTTTTATGGCGACTAAAAAACCCCAAAACAAAACAAACAAACAAACAAAAAACTAATAAAATGCAAGTTTTTTTTTCAATTTCTTCTGTAACATTATATAAGATATATGATCTTATAAAATAAAAAGGATCCTGGCAGGTTAAATCAAATTCAGGTAAGAATTCAGCAATTTCAGGTGTACACACACAATATTAAAGTGCAAGATTTCTAATACTGCAAGGCACAAACTATCAATAATAGGATTGTCTTTTTGTATCTAATATAAAAAATGTTGGTAATAACACAGACATACAAAATTTCTTCATACAGTAACAAGACAACAAGTAAAACCTTGTCTAAGTCCTCCACAAGTATCTGAAATATTTTCTCATAATATGGTCTGTGGTTGACATGTATAAGAAGTTACAGCTGAAACATACATTTATATATATATACAGTAAATTCTGTTACAAATCTTTAATGTTTGTTGAATTAAACTGTTAAACAAATATGAAACAAAGGGTCAAATATATTCCACAATAAACAGCGATAAAGTAATTAATAATCAGTATGTCATTGACTTCATACTATAATTAAAATGTACATGAGAAATATTTCTTGAATATCACAACTGAAAAAAGAAAACATTTGGCTCAGCCTTTATTGCACCACACAGTTCTTCAGATCTTTTTTTCTACAATGTTCTTTTCTTTTTACATCAGCTCATCCTTTCAATGCACAGCAAAGATTTTTGGGGTTCATAAACAGTAAGAGAGTTTATGCTGTATAATCTGTACATTGTTGTGTGGCAGACAGTTTGTGACACATTTAGACAAACTAACAACTGCATTTACAACTTCATTCAAAAATGCAACTGGTTGATTGACTTCACTGTCATAAGAACTCAAAGATTCACCAAACAAATGATAATACACTACGACTGAATAGTTTAAACAATAAAAACGATGTCTGTCTTTGCTGTTGATTGTTGTTTCTACTCCATACATCAGTGTTTTCTACACGGCACGTGGAAACGGAGACGTTTTCTGTGTGTGAGTGTAAATCACACATTTCTGTTACTATCAGTGGTAACGTTTCACTGACTTTGTGAATGTGCAGGGTTTTCAAAATCAGCTTTCTCAATCGTGTTATTTGAATGTTCTCTGTTCCCATTTGTCATGATTGTAGCATGTTTATCTCCGTTTGTTAGACAGCAGGTGACAAATCCTGAGATGGCTCCTGAATATCTTTCCTCTCTGTGTCATCTTCCTCTTGAGGTTTGATGATGATGTGTATGGGCCTTTCTCCGCTGCATTCCTGTTGCTTGGTATCTGTGGACAGCTTGCCTTCACTTTCACACACCTCCTCTTCTGCCGAGGCCCCAATGGGACGCAGACGCTCTGCGGGAGCCATCTTTGTTCCGGTTTCTGAACTGTCTCTCTTCAGCTTGTCGCTGCTGTTGCTTTCCGAGCTGACCTTCTCTGCTGCGCCGTAGAAACAAAGCACATTAGATGTCAGCTCGCAGCAATTACAAAAGAATTTAAAAAGTGACGTGGATATCAAGGAAAGTAATTTCGATGTGGTAAATATCATATTCTCACCAGGATAGCTGTTAGCTTGTTTGTCTGTGCTGGTCGAACTGTCTGATGTCTTCTTGGCTGCAGGCTTGGTTCTGCTCCGGACTTTGTTGAAATTTCCTTGTAGGATCCACTCATGCTGTAACCCCTCATCAGGAGTCATGCGCTTACTTGGATCCCAGCTGAAAAGCGCAGACAGTTTGAATTTAGATGAATTCATTTATGTTTAGAAGTAATAGTCATGATCTACCAGCTCAAGTCAGAGGAAGCAAAATGTAATTGTGATCGATTAAGAAAGACAAAGAAAAGAATCATAATGTGACCTATGAACAAATAAGCAGAAGTGTACCTGAGGCAGCGTTTGATGAAGTCTAAGAAGACAGCATCATTCGTTTTCAGCACAGCTGAAAGCTCTTTGGAACTCGGTCTCCGTTTCTTCCCCTTGCTGTTAGTGATATTTCTTGGGTTTCCTTTAGAGTCTGCACAGATAATACCACACAGATTTACCAGAGTTATCACTATCTCTGAAAAGTTCTAAAAACACATACTTTACATAAAATAAAACATATAAATGATTATAAATTATTAGAATCTCACCAAAGAACAACCTCCTTCTCGATGCTGACTGAACAAAATCATTTGGAGGCATTCCAAGGACCTATCAGGTCAAATATCACAATAAGAAGGAAGCAATTACACTTGCAAAGCGTGAACAGTAATCTCTGCATACAGAACAGGTTATTTCCTTGTCATACCTCCATTATGCAAGCTATCTGCTCCACTTCACTCTCTCCAGGGAAGAGAGGATAGCCTGTGTAAAGCTCAGCTAGGATGCAGCCCAGGCTCCACATATCAATGGCCATGCTGTAAGGGTGACCCAGGATGACCTCTGGAGAGCGGTAGAAGCGACTCTGGATATATGTGTACACTAAAAGAGGGAATGAGTAGGGAAACGAGAACATTTCTGTCACCTCCCTAGCGTGATATTACTTAATTGTACATGTGCATCAAACCACTTCTGCCTTCTTACCTCTTTGTTGTTCATAGCAGCTTGAGCCAAAGTCGACCACCTTGATGTTGCCTGGCCCTCTTTGAGAGAGAAGGATGTTCTCCTGTTGAAAAGAAGAAGCAAACTGTCAAAAAAAACTCGCCAATTTCTATAGTACCAGTGCAATACTCGGATGCACCACAAGGTGGAGCACAATCTGCAAAATTGTTCTGAGTAATCCTTGCAAAGCAATCATCAACAGCAGTACAGTTTTGATTGCTTCACTACGTTTCAATCAGTCGAATATTATTTTTTTATCTTATGATGCAGGTCAGTACCGGTTTGAGGTCGCAGTGGATTATCTTCTCCCTGTGCAGCATCTGCAGGCACCTCAGAAGTGCATGAGCGAAACGCCGGATAAGGGCGAGGCTGAAGCCCTGGAAGTTGTTTTTTTTTATGAGCTCGTACAAGTTCACCCTAGATGAAGGAAGAACGTGTGACGTTTGGTTATTTCATCAAGATGACGACACATAAAGAAGCTTCGTTTAGCTGAACGTTTTTATGAAAATACTTTGTCCATGTCCAAGTGTACTCAATGTGGATTCACTTATAAAAAGATGCTCCTCAAATAAACCCCCTGAAAAAGAAGGCTGCTCATTTTGATGTCACTTGACACCTACAATAAAACATGCACTGAGTCTTGAGCGCTTACTTGGAAATAATCTGCGATTGTGCCTCCATTCATAGGAAGACCGATACAAAAACTTTATCCCCCTGCTATTTCTGAGCATGAATTTCTTTAGCCTGTGTAACCAGATCCTTCACACATGAAGCAAGAAGGGGTAAGAGATAGGGCCCCAATCAAGGCCTTAACTAAAGGATTTGGTGACAGTAATGTTAGACAAGGTAGCAGCTCGAGACGTCCCGTAAAGGTCATTGAGCCACAGTGACACACAAAGTTCTCTCTCCTCAAATAGATATCAGTAGTGACCCATACTAAAACATGGTTGGCTGGAGGTACACAGGTAGTCAATTTACTCCTAATTGATTGCAGTTACTTAGAAGTAAAGACCAGAGACATGCGAGAACTGCCTTTGATAAGCTACACTGTCTTCACACCGTGCTATTGTACCTGGGAAGGGTGACTGACGGCGGATCCCCTCGATTAAACGCTTCATTATTTAGTGTGTTTACATTCCTGCTTTCTGAATGTAGGTAACATACTAACCCCAGAAGCTCAAAGGAGATGCAAAGGTGATTTCGGAAGTAGAAGTACTCCTTCATGTGGATGACGTTGTGGAGGTTGTCTTTGTCTTTCCTCTTTATCACATCCAAGATCTTCAGCTCCACAAGAGCCTGGTGATGAAACCTACAGAAAAATTTACAGCTGACACTTAAATTCGCACCAAGAGTGATTTGATTCATTACTCATTTCTATATTTTAATAATACAAGTGCAGAATAAAGATATTCTTTTCTATAAAGGGAGAAGAGTCATTAAATAAAGGTAGATCTGTATTTGTACAAGCTTTATTTCTCTGATTGAGATGCTTTTCAGCACAAAAGCCTCCTGATATCTCTGGATATTTCTTTATATCCACTGCAGAGAAATCAGATCTAAGATAGCCATCTGACACAGCTTAAAGTTCTTCTGTGCCCAGTTGCACCTATTTTGTTTTCTGCATTATTGAAGTAGCGGTAGGACCCAGTGGCTCCTGCATCTAACCTACAGGACTCTGGCACCGCAGCCACTGTGATCCTCAGTTAAGAAGGACAGGTAAGATAATACCATTGGGGTGCCGACTTCTACCATGCTAAATCAGGTCTCTGCTATTTGGCAGTGTCCTGAAGTGTAAAGTGATCAGGTTGCAGACATGTGGGGGAAAAAAACTCACAACGGGGCATGAGATCTCAAATGACTGACAAAAGTTAACTTCTTCAATGTCACAAATAACTTATTCCATAGAGCAGTGATTCCCACCCAGAGGTAGCCCAGCGACCACGGGCCAGTTGTACCTGGACAGGCAATGTGACAAAACCCGAATACAATTTAATTTAGGATTGAGTAGACGTAGACAGGCTTTAGCAGGAAAGATAACAACTACTTGAAAGTAAGTAGTAGAAATTTGAAGTAATAAAAGTATATTAAAAGCTAAAACTGGCAAGCAATTGAGGCAGGTAGATAAGCAGTTAAAATTATTAGGCGGTCTGTCATAGGGAGTCAGTAAAAAAAAACTACATTGCCAAAAGTATTCAGTCATCCATCCATATTATTTCATTCAGGTGTTCCAATCACTTTCGTGGCCACAGGTATAAAATCAAGCACCGAGGCACACACACTGCTTCAGGAGCTCAGTGAATTCCAGCGTGGATTGCATCGATGCAACAAGTCCAGTCGTGAAATTTCCACAACTATTCCACAATTGACTGAGTGGTATTATAACAAGGTGGGAGTGACTGGGAACGTCAGCAACCCACATAAAATTGCAGACCTTCAGATCAGCTCAAGAACAGTGTGTAGAGAGCTTCATGGAAATTGTTTCCATGGCCAAGCAACTGCATCCAAGCCTCACATCACCAGGTCTAATGCAAAGCTTGGATGCAGTGGTGTAAAACACGCCGCCACTGGATGCTAGCCGTGGAGAAGTTTACTCTGGAGTGACAAAGATGGACAAGACTGGTTTGGACGGAACGTATTTGTCTGCCTGGTTTGTGCCGAGCATAAAGTCTGGTGGAGGGGGGATTGTGCTGTGTGGTTGTTTTTCAGGAGTTTAGTTCCTGTGAAAGAAACTCTTAATGCTTCAGCATACCAAGATATTTCAGGCAATTTCATGCTCCCAACTTTGGGAGAACAGTTGGGGATGGCCCTTCGTCTTCCAACATGACTGTGCACCAGTGTACAAAGCAAGGTCCTAAGAACATGGGTGAGTGAGTAGCCCTATCGATTAAGAATGGGATTTCACTCAAGTTCATATGCATGTTAAGGCAGATGAGCAAATACTTTTGGCAGTTAGTGTAGCTGAATAAGAATAGCTGTTACCAGAGTAGGTACTAAAAGTAGTGCACTGGTGGTTGAAATATTAAGCTAATAGTTGAGACTAAATAATTCAGACATAGACCAAATTTAGTTTGAAATG
Organism: Simochromis diagramma; assembly: GCF_900408965.1. Taxonomy (NCBI): domain Eukaryota; kingdom Metazoa; phylum Chordata; class Actinopteri; order Cichliformes; family Cichlidae; genus Simochromis; species Simochromis diagramma. Next base: position 1,442,201 of record NW_024386801.1, on the reverse strand, counting down.
AGTTCAGTGGGAGTTTAATGTCCATCTGACAGCGGTGTGAGGGCAAGTCCAAGGATAAAGGTCGGGAGCTGTAAAGCTTTACTTCACTTGCAATTTTAAAACAAGAAGCATATGAAGATAGGAAGTGTTTCTTTTTTAAAAAAAATAAAAATACAAATTTCAGGATCTTTTTTGATTCTTTAGTGAATTGATCACAAACAAAAAGAAAAAAATAAATCATATTACATTTTCCTGTCATTTCTCATACCTTTTCTTATTGCGGATTATCTTTATGGCTACGAGTTCATTGTTCTTGTGATCCAGGCATTTTAGGACCTGCCCGAAGGAGCCTTTCCCGATCACTTCCAGCACTTCGAACCTGTAGGCAATGTGGTCATGCAACACCTGAAAGAGCAAGAGAGAGGAGAAGTGAGGATGTGAGACTACTGTGCACTTTGTCCTTGCACTAAAACAAATCTTTATATCACAGAAAAAGTAAATGATGTAAAGTAATATCATGATTTACTAACGTAACATTATATTCACTTGGTGATATTAGTCTTAGAATACAGGCAGCATTCTCTTCTTTGTACACATCAGCCACAGTGGCTTTCCTGTAAGTGTCAGTCAGGGCTGTAACAGTGAGATGAGCCTCAGCAGACATATGAGAGTCTAAACAACGGTCAGTCACTCAGCCTTTAACAGCTCATTCATTGCATATTGTCTATTGACACACAACTGTCCATCACGTGTCTGATTTATACATGGTCAGATTGAACGGTGGAGTGGTGCCCGCAGCTGCTGGAGGTCGTTTGGCCACATACTGTTTTCATTGGCCAGCTTGTTGGTGCATAAATGAATGGCACAAATGTCTTTTACATAACGACTACTACTGTTGCATACTACATGTGGGTTCTCTATCATATCGAGACTATCTCTCCACTTGTACGGAGTGGAGAGATAGTCTCTCACTCAGAGAACCACGGTTACAATGTAACCGCACGATATGTGGATGTGCTTGTGAATGGAGTCACTTAAACTCTTGACAAACTGACCCAACCTGATGGTGACCTCATCATAATTAATATTTCTTTCCTTTTCTATTTCAAAGACACTTCTAGAAACTACACTCGGGTGTTGACTGCACCTTTTGTTAGATGCTACCATATGATTTCTTCATTAGGCCTGTTTATTTAATCTAACTGTCAGTCTTTGCTGTGTAAGGTCAAAAATATAAGTTCCTGCAGGCTGTAAAACGTTGGCATCAACACAGATGAAGCCTGATGGTTATAATCCAGTAAAACTCTAATGCTTGCTCTGAAACATTACCCTGATGTAGCTTCCGTGTTCATCATCGTATCCTGAGTTCTGTGGAGCTCCTTGGGAACCCTCGATTTTCTGGGAACCCAAACCAAGGAACCAGATCTCAGAATAATCCATGATTTCTTCCTTTTCAAACTCTGTCAGCCGATCCTGGAAGTTCTTCAATGCTTCTGCAACAGGAAGCATGAGGAGGAAGACAGGATGAGTCAGTATCACGTTGATCTGCCAAATGCAGAGGATTCTGAAATATCGCCTTCCAATGCCAGCATGCTATTTTCATTCCATCAGGGCAATGAAAAATATTAGTTACGTGTTTTTGTTGGAACACCCACAATATATTCAAAATATGAAATAACGTTTCCTTTATGATTCACTTGTGTTGTATTCTGGTTGACACCAACATACCTACAGGTGACATGGGTAACCTTTGACCCTCGTATGCTTTCTCTTTCTCCAGCTTGTTGATGAAAATCCTGCTGTTGCGAGACACTGCCACTTTATCGACTGTTGTACCAAACCGTGTGGTGAACTGCTGAGCGGGCTTTGGCCTCTCATCCTGTTAAGTAACACATAAAAGAGTCTTTTAGCATTTTGGGAGATGAATAGTAATGAAGGATCCTCATTACGTTTTCACAGTGATTCTAAAACTACAGCGCCATTTCTCAGCTTTGAGTTAAATAAACTAGCTGACAGCTTCTACTTCACCATGTTATGGATGCCTAGTCAATAACAGCCTTACCGATTGTGTCTGATAGTTGTTTGGACCCCCTTTGTTGGCAATTTGGGGCAAGATGCTGTCTGACTGCTGCTGCTGGTTTTTGGCATTGCTAACCATCACCTGGACCACTGGTGGCTCGAGCTGAGGCAGAGTCCCCACACTGGAATTGAACTTCTGTGATTCAGATAAATTGTTATAGAAGTGTATTTGGTAAGTGCATTCAAGACAAAAAGGTGAAACATAAATGGAATAAGAGTTAGAAAAGAAAAGCAAAGTTTTATCAGATCAGTTTACCAAACTCGTAAAGCTTGATTTTTGAAGAAAGTGAAAAATAAAATAAAACATAATAACAAAATTATTATAAAATAGGCAATTTAGGTCAACAAACAAGCTAGCTCTGGGACCTCTACAATGATATTTCTCTACACATTCTACATTTTCATATGACAGAATGAAACACACAGGCATCTAAACAGACAGCTGTAAGAAGACGACAAATTAATTGGATGAAAATATGGCTGCAAGTGTGATATCCAAATATTCATTTTAAATGCTTTTTGCAGCGCCTTTCATTTTTTTTCATGAGAATGTGCAAACTGCACCTCATCTGTTTTGCTTCATCGTCCCTTCATGCATTTTGTTGGTGGAGGCTTGGGTGACCGGGACCTCCAGCTGATAGCGTCTGGAATTACCGGTCAGGGTGAAAGAAAAATGGGGGACAAAGACCCATGAGTCTGCGCTCTGACAGACTCTGTCAGTGGTGGCTTTGTAGGAGGGTGAGGTGCACTGACCTGCTTTTCTTAGGCTGCCACCCTGATTGCTTCGAGAGCATGATTACATGTGTCACTGCCTTGCAAGGCTCAATCCTGGCAGTGATGGTGCAAAATTAGACATCTGTGCTTTGCCAAGTCCTCTTGAGAACATCCTGCAGAACCGTCTGTGACAACAGGGTTTTTTTTTCTCACGTTTTTATGTATTGAACTCAGATGTCACGGAAAACAGAGATTCCCTACATCCATAGTGATACTGCATCCCCTTTAGCAATGGATGGATGAAAATTAAACTCTTACATATTAATTATTGATAGCATTCCATAAAAAAGCACTTTCATAAATTCTGATATTTCATCTCACGTGTTAAGAGCTGCTGCAAGATCTGCCAACTTGGTTATGACGCATAGAGATAAGCTAAATATAGTCACAAGCACCTGCCACAACAGGCAAAGGAAGCAAACACAGTTACATGCCTGAACGTAACTGGGGGGCCATGTTGTTTAAATAACGCACACACACACACACATATATATATTTAAAAGAGATGAAAGTAGTGGCTGTAGTTTATCTTTTTGTTTGTTTGCCTTGTAGAAATTGTTAGAGTAGGTCAGACACAGCACATTAGTTTGAATGCAAAAAGAAAAGGTTGGCATCAGTGGAGGATAGACTTGGCTAAAGAACATGTTCTGGTCAGCTGTTAAGCATCATTCGGTGGGAAAGCACTGACCTGTGAGCAGGGCCGATTTGTTCCAATACGGTTGCCTTCTGCTGTGAGCCTGTGAGGGTGAGGAAAGGCCTCTGGTCGTGATGTCTGTGGGAGGAATGAGAATGATTCATAAAATGCCCTACACAAAAAGTGAGAAATAGCTGCCTTTTATTCCCAACAAGCTGGAAATAAAATAGATACAATGGGTAACCACATTTTTCTCCTGCAGTGACTTATTTTTACAGCGTGATGCAATTGGACAACGTGTCCAAGTCAAATAAAGGAATCCCTTTACACCAAAAAAGACGGATTAAAGCAGGCATGTAAGATAATAATTAAGTGTCTACTTGTGCTGGATTCCCCAGTCTCTTCAGAAACACACAGCCTCTAGGCAGCTGAGCGGGGCTGAAACCAGACGAGCTAAAATAATGCACTGTGATCCTAAAATAGATCACATCTGCAAAAACCCAGCAACACCAAGCCTCTCACTTTAAATTTCCCTTTGTGCATAGTTTGTGTAAGCATGTGCTCATGTGCACGTCCATGTGCTCTGCAGTAGGTGTGCACGTGCTTCCGAGCCAGTCCTCACAGGAGAATCATTGGACTGAATGCATTACAGGGAAGCAATGAACGCTGTTCTAAAAAAGTACCACACACGTTTGGGATGATTCTGTGTGTGTCGCTTCATCACCAAGCCAGCTTACACGTGCCTTATTAATCAGCGGTTGAGCTCACAACTGTGTCGAATGACACCATATGGGTGAAATAAAGCTTAGCTTCATACGGGGATATGTGTTAAACTCACTCCATCAGCCTGGCAGAAAGGACGAGGGCGAAACAGGCCAGGTTGGGTTGTTGTCTGCAGGTGCTAGATGGAAAACAGCTTCCAGATCACAATCTTAATCTGTATCATTGACTGAGGAGCAAATGCAACATCAAGTCAGCGTCACCACAGAACTGTCTACAGAGTGAAGAAGGTGAATTAACCCAACTAGCTGATTCGACTTTTTGTTAAAGCTTAACTGGATACAAGCGCTCTCTGGGTTCTCCCTTTACATTAAAGTCAATACAGTTCTTCAGATTAACACTAACAAGGAGTAGGGTACAATAATGTGGTCATGTTACAATGTTGTGAGTGAGTGACAGCTGGAGCCATGTAGGTCACTGTGACAGGTTGACTTCTTAAACATCACCTGTACAGGTGTGCTGTAAGCCTGGCTAATGAGTACTGAGCCACTGGAAACCCAGTGACATCACAATAAGGCAAATGTGACCTGTGACCTTTTATTCCACTGTTATAGATGCATATACATCAGCTGACACTGAATAAGTAAATGAGCACATTTTGTTTTCACTTTTTTTTCTTAAAAACAATAAATTGAATTCTGTTTTTGGATGAACTGTAAAACTGTAAGCACAGACTTGGACAAACTTTTATTGTACATGCAATAAACGTGTGCTCCCTTTGCCCATGTAAATCCATAATCCATTAACACGAAGGTCGGAGGGACCATATACAAAAAGGATATTTGCTCTCATCCCAAATAAACAATGGACCTACAATCAAGACAGCAAAAGCCATGCCTTTATTGATGTGGTTAAGTCTTAGCTGGATGTAGGATCATCTCGACAGGTGTATGAGAGCAGGTTGACCTTAAAACCGTCCACCATTAGGGTCAACTGGTTAAAGGGTTAAAGCAAAGCAATAAAACCAGGAGCCAATGAGGTAAACACCAACAAACTAAAACCTGCTGCTCATGAACACTGTCATCTGTCAGACATGTCTAATCTTGCTCTCCATTTATTTTGTATTGCACATCGCATACTGAATGTGAGCACAAGGAAAAGGATGGATGTAAAGTGGTGGTAAATAGTCATCAAACCATGTGATCACAGATAGTGCTAGTCCTTAGTTTTAGACATAATTTGTAAAAAGGAATTTTGCATTTTTTCACTCATGCAGGAAAAAAAAAGGCTACAATTCTTTAAAGTGCCAAAAACAGCAAAGGTTAAATTTATGTCAGTTCCCATGTAAGGTGTGAAAAATATACCAGAACACATATAGACTTACAGAATCTGTCAGCACAACAAACACTGAAGTAAGTAGGCTAAACAACGACTGAAATAGAAATGGATCAGATTTTTCATCATAACTTGGCATGCACTCAGGGGAAAGGGAGTGGACTGCGAAATAAGCACTCAAGTAGGATAGCTTATGAAAGAGAAATGGAAATCATTTCAAAGTTACGTTTAATATTCTTGGAATGAGTTTTTTAAAAAGTGAATACAATAAAAATGATAGATTTTTACTATAGTTTCATTATAAAGGTTTACCTGTTAGAGGTCTGTCCTACTATTATCAGGGATGTTAGCCCTGTGTCAGAGCAAAAGTAATCTAAAAATGAAGATAACACATGCTCTGGCACTGGTGCCAGTGGAGATAAAGCAGTGATAATATTAATATTCACAGAACATATTCATATTGTCTGTATCATAACAATATAACACAGACAACATTATGATCCCATAAAATAATCCCAGGAAACTTTTATGAGTATCGTCAATTTGTTTTTGTAATTTTCCAATGAACTGCCTGTAAACTGGAATATTGATCCCTATTCGATTAATAAGAACTTCCTGCTTTGCTACCAGACAGTCAGTCTAGTATCCAGCGAACAAACAACTCCTCACCTTGTTATTTATTTCTGGCAGCATGCTGTGTTATCAGCCTTGACAATCCAAAAACAAAGGAGAAATTACGAAGTCCAAGTCATTATATCCAACTCTGTCCGTCCAACCTCAAAAACAAGGCGCACTTTCCAGAAGTCCAACTTCGTGATAAACACTGAATCAACACTGATGAGGAAAATCCCGATGACTGATCAGATTCCCGCAACCCAAAGCTGCCGTACTCCCGGTTTTACGCGCACACGGTAAATGCACTGTCGTCAGAGAGGAGATTAGCCCGCGAGACAAGCTGTTGTGCCGTGACGCGTTCTGCTAAGACACCGGAGGAGCCACCTGTTCAGGTTTCTGCCGCTGACAGCTGGGGCTGTCCCGATATAGATTTGTTGGTTTTTTTATCCGTTTGCTGTCGTCCACCTACACCATGCGGTGTGACTGATGCGCTCTCCAACACCGACGCTGTGCAGCGAGGGCTACACCAACGCACGCACGTACTGGCCACAATGCTTGAGCTCACTTCAGGTACTGTAAATGTTTTGTAGACTATTTTCAAAGTGAGGTCCAGAAACCTCTGCGCTGTCGAAAGCGCGCAAGTAACGCACGGTCTCACCGTCGTTCTTCAAAAGTCATCTTTTAGGTGAGTCTTCATCTTTAAGTGACACGCACACGCGCAATGTGTTTTCCACAGTAGCTACATTCATATAAATCCAGCAGGTTTACTGGATTAAAACTTTTCTTATTCCTTTTGTGTCTTTCTGCCAACATTAATTCAAATTAAGCAGTTCTGCTAAAATCTGCCATGTTTTACAGTCCTGTGCCATTTGTGTGTGCACTGCAGGGTCAAGTAGTTGATAAAAATGAACTAAAATCTCATCTCCTTGAGCAAGATACTAAACCTCAAATTGCTCTCTGATTATCATAGTGTGAATGATAGATACGAAGCAATTAGGCTTGGGTGAATGAGTGGAGTTGTACCAAGCCCTTTTAGTGTTCAAGTAGAGCAGAAAAGTGCTATATAAGAAGTATTCTATAAAACAGAATGTCAAAACAGTGATTAATGCACTCAACGCATTTCAACACATTTGTTAGCCTTAGCACACTTTAAAAGAACTTCATAAAACTAGGGCTGCCACGATTAGTCGACTAGTCACGCTTACGTCGACTATCAAAATCGTCGACGACTAATTTAGTAGTCCGAGACCGAGAAGGCCGGAAGTGTGAGGCTTGTCAAATGGGACGGTCTAGCCTTCAGATTTGCGTCACCGCTGTGTGGGTGGAGTTTAATAAACGAACAAAAATATAACAGGACACTGGCGTAAATTCTCGACCGTCTCACACTTCTGTTTAATTTTCTGTTTGACGTTTATTCAGCTGTGTGAAAATCCCAGAGGAAACCACCTGATGGATTAATAAAGTTTTATTTAATCTAATAATCTAATAACTTTGATCTCAGCCAAACCGATTTACTCCGGAACAAATAAAACACAGAAAAAAGCCAAACAATTGCATTTTTATGTTATCCGAGTGACTTATATATGATATTTAACCCTAGTAGCGAAAGACAGCGGGGGTCTGAAAACAATGAAGCCAGGAGTCCGCTGCTCTCGCCGGCTCGAGTGACCATTGAACCCCCCGGCTAGCTATCGAGCGGGTGGGTAACAGACGTCTCCAAAAACGTCGGCGCACTTTTGCAAATATGCGATGTCTTGATAAACTGAGCAGATATTTGAAGTCTACACGGCTACTTTCTCACCTGAAAATATGTTAAAAGTTTATTTTGTGACCCAGGAAGATTAATAAGAGTAATTTTAAAACTTAGCAGCAGCTGCCATTGTTGGAAACTGAAATTGGCTGGGCCGCACTATGAATTCTGGGATATGGTGTGCCATGAAGGAAACACCCAACCCATCCTTCAAATTCGGGAAAATGAAGGACGTATTTGTCGGCTGCATTTGAAGGAGTCGACGAATTGGGACAGCCTTCGTCGCCTGGCTGTGACGTAATCGGCCTTCAAATGCAGCCTCCAAAGGATGCAGCCGACGTTTTGGGACACAGCTAATGTATTTGAGTGACACGGTTAGCGCCCAGTTGGCTCCTAGCATTTCTCAACAGCTCTGCCTCCTTTTCGACTGCCCGGGACATTTAAACAATGGATAATCCGTATACAAACAAATTCATGCTTTTCTCCTCAACAGAGTGCGTCCCCCGATTGAACAACAGTGCCATAAAATAAGAAGAATGGCACCTAATTATAGACTTAATAATACTGACTTAGTAATATGTCACATGAAGATTCATCAGCCAGGTTAAGTGTTTACTGACAATTGACAATTATAGCGGACATCATCATTACTATTCCAACAATCCTCTCCACACAGACAAGCATAAACACTCGATAACCACAGTTGAATACGCGTTTGTAATGACGCTAGTTCAGTTTACAATAGGGTTCATTCGCTCGGTCAGCAGGTGGCGGTATCCCCGTACACTGGGGAGTAAACTGCCATTAAACAAAACAGAAGAAGAAGAGAACATTGCACATGCGCGGTATGGATCGGGGAGTCCTGATCCGTAACTATCTTTTTATTTTTCGTTTTTGTCTACATTATATTGAAATGTTTCATTATTGCAAACATTTTAAGAGATGCTTATTATTCTTAACATCTCAACAGACAATCTGACCCGTAACTAGGAATGGGTATCGTTTAGGTTTGATCCGATACCGGTGCCAAACCGGTACTTTTGAAACGGTGCCGGTGCTTAAACGGTGCTCAAACCGGTGCTTAAAGAATGGAGAACACAAAATTGGTCCAAAAACCTCTCATGTTCAGCTGTTTTTTTGTAAAAAGATAACAATGTTAGCCTTTTCTGCAGCTATGGGGCATATATGGTATCACTCTTGGCTGGAAGCAGTGCTTAAACAATGGAAAAAAACACAAACTTTGTCCAAAAACCTCTCATGTTTAACTGTTTTCCACTTTTTCTTTGGTCATTTTAGCCTTTTTGGCCAGGGTGAAGGGAGTATCTGCCATCAAACAAGAAGACAGTTGCATGTAGCTGTGATGATGTTTGCTAGTTCACCTTACATGCATTAATGTAATAACGTGGTTAGCCTACTCAACGTAAATTACACACGAACAACATTAAGCTACTCACGCAGAGAAGAACGGCTGCTGCTGCATCATCATCCTCATCATTTCTGCTACACTGGCAGGGCTAGGGGCCAGGACTCTCCTCTTCGGGTTTTTGGGGGATGTTGCTAACTCCGGGTCCGATAACAGGCACCACACCTGCAGTAGATGCGCTCGGTGTGAGGTCTCGCAGCAAGCTATCAAATACGGCGCATTTCTCGGCTTTAAAAAAAACGCTATGCGTCGCCAGGTGTTTCATCAGATTCGAGGTGTTACCTCCTTTGACAGTATCACAGTATCAGCTTAAAGCACTTGTTGCAGGCTGCTGAGTTTGCATCTTTTGCTGTGAAGTACAGCCAGACTTTTGACCGCTTCGCCTTGGGCATTTTTAATCTGTAGCTCTGCTCTAAAAGAACGTACGTACCTGGGCCCGCCTACTATCCTCGGAAACGTAAAATGATTGGCTAGAATCTAAAGTGTATCACAGCTCAGGAAATAAAGCACCGAAATAAAGCACCGAAATGTGCGCTGCTTTTCGGTCTGGTTACTACCGTTTATGTCAGAACCGGTGCCATCATGGCACCGGATACCGGTACCCATCCCTACCCGTAACCATCATAAAAGGCTTCGAGCGGAAGTAGTGGCTTTTTGCACGTGCGTGGTACGGATCGGGTTTCCGGTACAGATCGGGTAGTGACAGTGCCCGCATTTGGAGGCCGATTACGCTACAGCGAATCGATGAAGACTGTCCAAATTCGAAGACTCAGACAAATGCGCCCTTCATTTCCCCAGATTTGAAGGATGGGTCGGGTGAATACTTCGTGGCTCAACCTATCCCAGAATTCATAGCGCGGCCCAGCTCAGTTTCCAACAATGGCGGCAGCTAGTTAGTTTTAATATTACTCTTATTATTCTTTCTGGGTCACAAAATAAACGTTTAACATATTTTCAGGCGGGAATGTAGCTGTGTAAACCTCAAATATCTGCTCAGTTTATCAAGACACCACATATTTTCAAAAGCGCTCCGACGTTTTCGGAGACGTCTGTTACACACCAGCTTGATAGCTAGCCGGGGGCTAGGTCACTAGAGCCCGTGAGAACACCGGACTCCCGGCAAATGGTTTTCATTTGTTCCTGAGTAAATCTGTTTGGCTGAGATTAAAGTTATAGTTTTTACACAGCTGAATAAACGTCAAGCAGACAGCTGATCATCAGGACTGTGAGATGCTCGAGAATTTACTCCGGTGTCCTGTTATATTTTAGATAGCAAGGAGTTTATTAAACTTCACCGAAACAATTTGCACATTTCATTAAAATTTAATAAACTACCACCTTGTCTTTATTTTTAGTTAGCACAGACCTTAAACACTTAAAGCTGTAAGCTAATGATAGTTATATAAGAGCAGATGCTCCTGGTGCAATAAGCTGTACGTTTTACGTCCAATGGATGATGATCTGATTAGTCGACTAATCGCAAAAATAATCGGTGACTAGTCGACTATCAAAATAATTGTTTGTGGCAGCCCTACATAAAACCCAGAAGAAATAGCAATGAACTTTCATTTCACCTTGACACAACAGTTACGTGTTTTGAACCCTGACTGACATATGAAACACATCTTACCCTTCAAAGTCATATTAGAGCATGTGGCCCTTTCACAACAGCCATTCTGACAGTTTATGGCCAGGTAAACTCAGGTGGAACTATCATTTATTACACTGAGCCAAAAAAGACACGATTAAAATGTTTAATTACCTTTGTTTACCCTGCTGTAAAATGTCAAAATGGCTGCTGTTTACAACAAAACAAAACCTATTTGCATCATGTTTATCTCACGATGCAAATGTAAGACGAGATTATTTGCTTTCCAGTGACTAATCCACACTGCAGGAGGGAAACAACTCAGTGCTCCATGTGCTGATTAGCCCGGAACCAGTACAAGAGATGAATATGATAAGACGACAGCAGTTATGCAACAACAGCGGCTACTTCAGTAATCAGCTCAGGGAATGAGCATCTATTGAGGAAGCTGCTGCTACTACCCTCATTATACTCTTATCTGTTCTCTTGTTCTCTTATTTCTCTTGCTGTATTTGTTTAGTCAGACATACAATCCTGTTTCCAAAGACGTTTAAATGCTTGAAATTAAGCCGGCAATGACAATTGGAAAATTAGATAATGCAAAGCTCACAAATTCAGATTTCTAGGCAGAAGGTTAGTAACATGACTGGGTCTATAAAAGAACAATTACAAGGGGCTATGGATGAAAGAGCCAGGGTAGCATCTGCGATACTAGCAGGTAGCTAAAATTCTATATAAAGCAATTATTTAATATACTAAATTCCCAAATACCTAGAGTGTAGTTCAAATAAAATGTCATGCAAGACAGTACAGAAAGATGCTCTTATCCTCACAATCTGCCTTTCACTTTAGACAGTAACCTAGCATCTCATTTTGAAATCAAGCTGTATGATAAATAATGCTGAATAATCTTGCAGCATTATTTTTGGACAATGACCAAATATAAAGAAGGTGCTACCAATGATAAGTTAAGGTTTAGAGCTGAGCCACTGAGAGTATTTGTCCCCTGTTGGTGGAGAAGCCATCCAAGAGGGAGGTGAACATAGTGACAGTGAGCACGCGGTCCTCTCAGAGGTGGAAGGACTCCTTTAAGTCTCATAAATATTGACAAAACTCATTACCATGCATCTGTACTGCAGCATGACTGGAAAAGGGGGGTTAGATGAGAATATTGACTTCACTCTCATGTGCACGCTAAAAATAAAAGCAGCTTAGCCAAGCATAAAGACTAGAAACGAGATGAAACAGCTATCTTGACTGCACATAGAGGACTGTAAACCTTGCCACAGTTATCCTGGAAGAGTATTTAAGCAGCTTCTGTTTTGTCACCCAGGTGACAACACATTAGACGCCGCATGAGAGCACCTGAAGTAAAAAACTCAGATATGGAGTATGGAACCATGAAAAATCAAGAAACAAAGGATCGCAGTTTATTTACGGGTGTCACAGCACAAAATGTAAAGCCTGTGAGCATTTCTTTAAAATAAATCAATAAAAACAAAAATAAATTCTAACTAAAAACAGATAAGTGGGTGTGGCTGTCTGGAGAATGGAAACAAATGATTGCCTTTAGTCCCATCTAGGCAGTCCTGTTGCTAAATATACCTCTGGGTTGACCCTCCTGTTCCTACCCCAGCAGCAGCCATGGAGGAGGCTAAAACCACAGCAGGCAGGTGAGGTCCCGTCTTCCCACATAGCACATCTCCTCCATGCTGTCACAGCCGCAGCCTCAACGACATCTCAACCTCTAGACACTATTTCCATCCAGAGGTGCCGTAACGACAGATGGCCTCTTGTTTGAGGAGCAAATGAAAAGATTATGATTGCAGCGATGATACCAGGCCTGCATTTCCAGTAGGTTTTTGGTCTAGTTGAGCTCCATTCGTTAAAAAACAAAAATTTCTCCAACTTGACAGAACCTCGATGCTACAAACCTAAGCGATGATAAGTTTCCATAAACGATAAGTTCCCTGAAAACTTCTTGTGACTCTGAACAGTACTCCTCTACAATCTGGACCTTGCTTCATCGAGTTATTCATTTAGACGAGGTTATATTCCAAACCTCTGTGGTTTCTTCTCTGTCAGGTTTCCGCAAAGTATTTTTCTCTGCCCCAGGTTTTATCCAGAACAGAGAGGCAGACTGCCAACAGACACTGAGAGGATGCTATTGCTTTGTGCGGTTGCTATTATGAGTGAGGGAGTGCTCTCTGTCTGCTGCTGCCAGTGACGTATGGATGGGACTTGACTGGGGACCCATCCTGAGCCGGAGACAAAGCAGCAGGGGCCTGGCACTGACTTTGCCGTAAAAGAGGCCTCTGGGAGTGAAGGACAGGGGGTGGGAAGTGGTGAGCTGGGACTAGGCAGATGAGAAAAGACAGGTACAGAGCTCATCATCCTCCCAGGTGGGCACTTCGTGGGGAAGTCAGATGGGGAGGTGGTGCAGCTCTAATGGCCCTCCCATGTGGTTCAACAGATGCCTGCAACTTTCCTCTTCCTTCTCACTTGTCACTGTATCCTGGAGACAAAGACAACGGGGATGTTATATCCCCCTGCCTGCTTCTCCTTATCCACCCCTCCATCTCTTCTACTCTTCTACACCTCTTTAGCTGCTTTACTTGCTGCACAAACCCCTGTGAGATGCTACAGTCTTGCTAACAAACAGCTTAGCCACCCCACCCTCCTGTAGCTACCCCTGGCCTCCTGCCTGCTACACACAGCAGCAGAAACAGCAGAGCCCACAGCAGGACAGGAGACAAATGCTGACTATAGCTTTTTACTGCAGATAGTCATTGGGTAACCAAGTGTTGTAATTATCTCTCTGTATTTCTTTTTAATTTATTGCTGATGATTAAATGATTTATCGGAGGAGCTCTCTATTTAAAGTCCAGTTATTAGGGAGGTAAGAGTGCAACAGTTCATATTAAATGTTGCAGTCATACCAAAGACCAAAGGACACGCTGTCAGTAAGCACAAGCACGCTGTGCTCACACAGGTTCCACCCCTCCACTAAAAATAAAATCTGTAAATCACCATGTTTTGGTGACAGGAAAAATGTTGCTATTCCTGTAGCATGAAGCACCAGGGTACTGTATTCCATTACTGCTCAGTCAGCCAGTTGGGACACTTGAGGTACAGTAGCTGCTGTATCACTTCTCTCATCCTGTATTCTCTTGTCCTGTATTATTTAATTCATTTGCCCCTCAACCAGCTGGATCAGTCATATAACTGGGCTATACCTTTTTAATGTCTCTGATCTGGATAGAACGAACAGTAAGTCTGTTAAGTCATGACCAACCTGCCACCTCTGAGAGGACTGCAACCTGGTGCCTTACATGCTGTTGGGCCTTTGGCTAATCGCTGCCAGGTGCAGGCAAATTGAAAGAAGATGAGTTATCGGCCAAAACAGACCGTGTCAGTGTCCCCTCCCACATGGCAGAGAGGTATGTGGGTAGTGTGACCCGGCTGGCAGGTGCAATGCAGCATCTGCAGTTTTAAATGCACAGCAGACGTCTCAGTAACAGCATGTCACCATGTGCAATATGGGTCAAGTTCACAAGGTGGCACAACCACATACACTTTAGTCACACAGGTGATTATAAACTCACTTGTAACATACATTATATGTAAACAGTTTTTGTGCAAAAGTGCAAATTTTGCAAAGGTGTTGTGGCTAAGATCCCCAGTCTGTTAAACCTACTGTGGAAATAAATGAGTTCTTTTCTGAAGAACAATAACGATGTCGTCATTGAGTCGCTGCATTAAAAGAGCATCTGATAATCTGTTTTTATTAAAGTAATTACAATCAAGCCACATTCTGAATATTAGCCCGCTCAGCCCCATTCTCTATAAGGAGGTCTGTGTGCTTGTATCTGTGTGATTGCATTCATGTTTGCTATGTTAGTGTCTGTGTTTCTTTATTTGAGTAAAGCTGAAAATTAAGCAGTTCCCAGGCAAGCGAAATCTTATTAGGCACGTGGAGAGGCTCTCTCCAGCAGGGTGAAGACGGTGAGACAAAAACAGGCAAATAACCTCAAGTCGACTTGTGTCCATCAACAGAAACACAAGCCACCGTTTGTAGTAAAATATTGTCTAAATTTGGAAAAGTATCTGCCCTGTTTGACAAAAACATCCTGCAATCAAATCAACTGAGCAGATTTGTCCTGATGAATAAATTAATGAATTGATTTATAATAAGAAAATATCAATGAGGATATTTTCCAATAATGGGGACATTTTGTGGTTAGCACTGTTGCTTTAGACCAAAGTCTTGTTTGTTGTCCTGAGTGGGATTTCTGGCTTTCTCCCAGAGGTTCGGTTAATTACCAGTTTTAAATAGACTGAAGGTGTGAGGTGCTACCTGTCTACCTGCCCCTCCTCTCACCCCTCGACAGCTGGGATACGCCGCAGCTCCTCCAAACCCTGAACTGGATAAGCCTTTAAAGCAAACCAGTGAATATTTTCTAATGTTTAAGTTGTAACGTATGTCATAAAATAGCAAATAAAAGCAAAATCAAAGACAAACGTGAAATTAAACGGCACTATGTGATATGATGTCATGATATGATCTGAGGCTAACAAAGTGTGATGAGTCAGATTTCTAAAAACGAAAGATTGTGACAAAAAGCTGCTGAACTCTCTTCAAACACATAATATTTATTTTACTTCAATATTGTATTGTTGTGATTTATATGTTTGTGTGGGGTGTTCGATGGTTGTGGAGGCTGACCTACTACTTCATATTTGTGTCAACTGTGCTGGCCCGTCGGGACCACCTACATGTATAATCCTCCCATGCACTATAATACAATCTTCACCATTTCATGTCCTGTAATAACCACAAACAGATATACAAGAGCTTCCTGTCTGCCTCCTTTATCAGACAGACTGTCACAGAAAACACCAGAATTGGGCCACAGGTCATTTTTCTGTGGCCTTGATCGGGGGTTGATGGGGCTGTGGTGGAATTATTATACTTCCCCATCGTGGCACCGACAGATAAACCCCTCACTGTTTGAGATTAATCCAACATACAGACTGAATGCTTGCTACCCGTTGCACCCTTGTTGAATGCCTCAACACAGAAAGAAATCCCAAAGATTTTAACTGTAACTAAAATAAACTGTTATGTGGTCATAAAAGCTCTGTGATTCAGTCAGAAAATAGTCTTTTTTAAACATTTTGCGTTGCTATTTCTTCACCTCTCTTAATCTTTTGAGCTGCAGTGAGACACATAGTCAACAGCCAAAAGTACTCCTGCAGGTCTAACTGTTCTTCGCACTGCATCGCTGTGCAGCTATTCTCTGAAAACCATTAAAAACACGCTGGAAGTCTTTTCTGTTTGTGAAATTTTAAAAGGCCGGGAAACCGATTGTACTGATGCCCTACAACTACAAGAATAAAAACACAAAACATATTCTAGCTCAGTAACAGTCGATAGCCTGGCTGGGTTTAGTCTCATCAACATTGATTGGATCCAGCTTTGGATACTCTGAGCTCTGTTGTTCTGTTCACATCAAAACTAAATATTTTGGAGATATTCAATGCATGCAAGTTAAAAGTCATGATGTCTCTACAGCAGTTCTACTGATACAATCTCTAGTAAGACACCATAGCCTATATTTATCTTATTCTTTCTAAATTAATATAGAGCTGGAAGTCTTACCTGATGAATTATTCTTTCATCTAAGATCTGCGGCATTCCTTCCCTGGAATGAGCCCTGACCCAGGGCCCCATGTCTGGCTCCGACCGCTGCACTGTTATTTCAATAAACCCAATAAGATGAAATTAATTGGCCTGCTTGTGAGGCAGCTGAGGCGTAAAATGTTTGCAGGTGCATGTGTGTGTCAGAGTTCAGCTCTATAATCAAAATGTGTGTGTGTGATATGTTTCGCTGCTAAATATGTTTACAACACCGCAGGATTTACCCCCTGTCGTGTGCGGTGCGGGCGCTGACCTAAATGCCCCAGACGCTGCCCTGCCAGGTTTGAGAACCTGAGGATGGAGTCGGCGCGCTTGTGCCATCAGACCTGTGTGAGTGATGATGGCCTGACATCTCTGGCAGCTCTGTGACCACAAACCTTGTCTACAAATGGGTCTAATGTTGCGCCAAGTGAGCTATAATCTCCAGGCAACACAGCATTTAATTTTCCATTTTCAGCTTTCCTAGAAACCATCCCCTCCTTTACTTTCTAATCATCAGTTGGCAAGCTAAGTTATGGTAACCCACCAACCAGCCAACCTTTTTGCGTCCCAGTGGTGGGACAAAGTTGAGCTTTATCACCTAGGTAAGATCAACTGTCCACTTCTGACCCCAAAGTACTTACTCTCCTGTCACCTACCACAACAAGCCTTTGCACCACCCGGGTACGAAGCAGGCAATGTTTGAGCTAGACAAAGACAGACAATATACAGCCTTCAAAGTGTATCATTAGCACAAACTGCAGGATTTAATCTCATGGCTCGCATGATGGATGCAAACAATGAAGAATGAAACATTCATTGAGTCCTCCCCCATTTCTACAGGTGTATACTGACACACTCTGGCTAGCACAGGCGTGGCTTAAAGGTAAATCCTGATTAATGTGATCCTGATTATGTAATACAATTACAAGCTTTCATGAGAGGAAGTGCAATTATAATTACATAAATGATCATCATAGTAAAAGACACAAATACTTATTATTAGTGGGGGTTTTAAAACACTTTTCATTTTCAGCCAACAGTGAAGTTTGAATTTGCTGCTTCAATCAAAACTGTGCAAAACTACTAGATGATTTGAAGTAGTCACATCTCATATTCTTAGATATTGTATTATACTGTAAAACTGTGTAGGAATCAGTGAACCAATCGCAACAAATGTGTCCTTTTATATAACGATATTTTAGATTAGACCTGATTACACAACAATTCTCCTGAGCCTATGGAGATGGAACGAAAGGGTGCGATGGGGGAGGACGTTGGCATACCCTGCAGCTCGGTACTGCATGACTCACTGTTAAAGGAAAACAGACACTTCATGCAACTAAACCAGACACTCATTAACTAAACTCCCTGGGTGGCTGTTTACACAGCATTCTTTGTAGATCCAATTAATGTTTATCGGCCGAGGAGTGTTCTGGCCTCTTGATCCTCTCCGGGGCAGCATCGCTACACCTCCTCACCATTGTGAAATTTAGCTGTGACATGGTGGCCTAACCAGGATCACACCTTGGCAGTATGAGACCTGCCCAGCTTGCAGGAACCAGTGGGAGGAATAGCAATCGCTGGCAGAAATGAAAATGTTGCTATGGCTGGAACTATTTTGGTGATCATGGAGATTCACATGTTGACACGAGTGAGAGCCATGTGACAAACAAGCCGCAGGCCGTTCAGTTGGCACACATAACATCTTCCATGCATAAACATAAACTCGAGGGAACACAGTGCAGGAAAGCAGATCCGCAAACACGCTCGGAATGAGAAACAAGAAACGATCGTTTGATTAGGACACGATTAGAATTAAGCTCATCGTACTTCAGATGTAATTTACGCGCAGAGTCAACTTTGCAGTAAAGTGACAGTGTGAACTCTGTGCTCGCTGACATCGATATCAGCCTGTCATTCAGAAGAGGTGAACCCTATGTCTCTCTAAATGACCGGCTTTTATTCAGGGGTCCGGTGTCATCAAGGAACAAAGCAGTGATGAGAAACTCTATCAGGGGCAAGGTTCATTAGAATAATAGGGTGGCGCACTCTTTATTCCACATTCTGTGGAGGTGGCTGACCAGGTGCAATGCAGTGAAGCATGTCAAGAAGTGCAAGAAATATAATCAAGGTCTTAATCTAACGTAGTCTGCTACTGTGTTTTTATACAAGCTTTTATAAAACTTTTATGCAGGCATTTCAGTGCTAAATTTAAACTGCAGATCTGCTATTCCAATTACACTATTTAATGTTACAACTTTATTCAGCTAATTCATGAGCCATGGGGTAAGAAATCTCTTAACATAGAGATGTGCACGTGCATGAAGCTCCCAAACATTGAGCTTCAGTAACGGGATGAATGTCCATATGTAAGTCATATATGTCCAAGTACATGCATGAGTCACTGTGAGATATAAAAAGCATTCTTAAATGATCAAGTGGACTTGAGCAGTGAGTCATAATATACAAAAGCTGCAAACTTGAAAAGACACTGCCTGCTCCAGTCTCAGCAAGCATCTGTTGAGAGCAGCTGCTTGCGTCCGTATTTTGCAATGACGCAAATGCTTCGCATCGATAGCCTAACTTAGAAAACCAGAAAATCTTTTGAACTGACACCCTAACCATCCGTGGCAGCTTCAAATGATGCCTCAGCTACCACTCTATCAAATATCTCACTGATGATCAAAGATTTTTCAGCCTTCTTATGTTGGGCATCTTTGAGCTCAACAACCTGTGGGGAGTTCTATTGCTAATTAATAAGGATATCTGTTTGAGGGCCTTTTTTAAGTGTCGGGATCAAAGAATAAGAGGAGCCATGATAGGATTAAACAAGGATGCGTTTAGCTGACCCACTCTGCAGTATGCAGTAATCCACATGGAAGACACAACCCGAGCTTGGCTTGGTTGTGCTGTTTTAAGTGACGATGGGCTTTCTTATTGCTGTGATTTGGCCCTCTCCACAGGTCATTAAATTCCCACTCTCTCAAACCCAACACACACACATGCAATATCAATCTGGTGTCCCCAATTCCCCAAATTCATATGTTCTCTCGTTTGTTTCTCCACCTTGCTCGTCTATTTTCTTTATCAAAATATCCCTGCTTTACTTAAAAATAGTCTGAATGACGCTGAACCCAGGATGCTTTACAGAAAGACAACATCTTTGTTGCATTAAAGGATGCAGTAATTTCTCCTCCACTGGTCTTTGTCCACTATTGGCAAAGAGGTCCGAACTGTATTAAAAGTTTAATCAACAGTAACTATAAAAGTGTCCGATAGGAGCTCAGCGAGGGAGGTCTCAGGTGCTTTGAAACACACTAATCCCTTCATGCAGAAGGGAGGGGGTGGGCGAATCAGTCCACCCCTGCATGAATGTGTCCTTGCAGGGCACAGTTTAAAGCTGTGGAACCTTCCAGGAAGAAGAGATGATGGGGTTAACACAGGTGTCAGCGCGGAAAGCTTCAGATATGGGACGCGTGTAACGTCATAACTATTCGCCATCGAGTAGTTTTGCTCTTCCCAGCAAATGGGAATAGAGCACATCTCTCAGATGCTTCCATGGTGCAGGCCAAGAACTTTACAAGGGAGAGCATGTTCCCCAATAAATCACTTCTGCTGAGAGCACACAATCACCCAAATAACATTTATTTAATGGCCTGCAGATGAACTCGGGGTGTTTGGTTACTTGGAGGCCTTCCGTCACCCCACAAAACCTTGGCAACAACAATAACTTATGTAATACATTAAGCTTTCATGATGGCAAAATTAAAAGAAACCCCCCCCCTCAAGATTTAGTATACAGTTGAAATAATAAAGCACAGTGGTAAGATGAATTGCTGTTTCCATACCTTGATCAGAAGGGGAAATGTGCATTTTCTCTCCTTTAAAAGCTTATCCAGCTTATTTTTGGGGCCGTTTCTGTTCAAAGAAAGAAAGATAATAGTATAACAACATAAACCTGCTGCTTTATCAACTGCAGATTAAACTACTCTTCAGTTATGCCAACGCATATTGATTCATCTTTCAGAAGCATAAGTCTTGCACTAATTATTGTCATCCTTGTTGCCAACATTACATCTGCATGTGGTTTCAGACTGAAACCACATGCAGATGTAATGTTTGCATACTGTGAAGTTTGTTTTTTCTTACAGCAGACACAGACGCGGACTCTTCCTCAGCAGCTTACTGCGTACACTACACTGACACCTTCTGGACACAAGTTTGTCTTTTATTAAACACATTCAACTCTTCCTCCAGTTCATTCATAAAACTGAAAGTATCACTAGGATTAAATAGCTTTATCGGTAAACAGGGGATGTAAAGAAGAGACTCTAGATCCCACTACGAACTAAAAACGTCTACGTTAACTCTTCATGGGCATTTATTTACTTCTTTATATATTTCACTAAATGCAGAGTGCACAGCATTACATGCCACAAACTTCTAAAAGAGGACCACACAAACCTTTTCTCCGAAGACTTGTTCGGCGCGCTCATGTTGACGTGATCAGCAAGGTGGTGTTGATGAAGCGGTTATGCGCGGCATGCCCACTAGTCAGGTTTTTAGGCGGTAATAACAAACGGCTGGCAGCCTTCGTGCTGTCGTAGTTACCACCACCGGCTTATCCCAAACACAATGGCTGTTGTACACTAAGTGCTCACTGACAGTGTTGTTCTCCCTTTTTTCTGACGTAGGCGCTTAGTTGCACGAGCGCGCCCGTGTGAGAGAGCACGAGACAAAGGGAGAAGAGGACACCCGCTGAGCTACACGTTTCCCACATATTGCAGCACTCAGTGACCACACCGGTGTTGTGCCAAAAAGTGATTGTCTGCCAAAAACTGATTTCCAATGTTTCCGTGTATTTTTTTTATGTGTAATATCTTTACGTATGTTCGTAAATAGACTTCGGTGAACAGGGTTTACAAAGGGGTTATATATAGAATTAAAAAATTATCAGTTTTTCAAGTATCTTCACAACTCTGTGTTATTGTACTTACATTATAACCAATCCGGTCCTTTATCCCTACTTAAAATATTTTTACAGAACTACTGTAATATTTGCTGCCATTTCTGCTGTCCTCTTGGCCAACTTACTCTTACAAAAGACATTTTTAATGTTAATGAGATTGTTTTTAACTGCAAAAATAAAGGTTATATAAAAGTCACTGCCAAAAACTGATTGTGGCTTCTACCTTGTTACACGGATGTTGTTTGTGGCTCAAGATGACTATATGTCATCCATGAGGGATGCATTTGACATCTGTTTCACATATTATAGCCCAACAAGTTACTTATAGCAGTTTAAATACGAGCAATCAATTTTTGGCAAATACCGGAAATCAGTTTTTGGCAGACAATCACTTTTTGGCACAACACCGGCAACAGAGACGTAGCACGGCGTAAAGGAGGGGCCGCATACTTTCATATTTCTACAAAGATACAAATTCTTTCTAAAAAGATTCCAAATTTCAAAAGAAACTAGTGCTGCTAATGTTAACCTGGTTACCATGTTTCGTTTTAGCCCTTTGAATAAAATATTAAAATATTAAGTAATGTGATAAATAAATAGAAAGAATAATGCAGAATTTGTCTCTGTAGTTCAGAATAACACTCTCTTCATTCAAAGTCCAAACAGAGCACTTCTAATAAGCAAGCAGGCGCTAGCATAAGCCCACACCTGCCGCCCAGTACAAACATGCAGACACCCAGTCTACTGAAGACTGGTGGCAAAATCGAGCATTCTTTTTTGCTAGCAATGCCATGTTTTCTTGAAATATATTTAATTAAAAACAATTTTTGAAATTACTTCTTAGGGGCATATATTGCCTTATCTTTTATTCTCTTGTGTTGTTTATTAATGGAAATCACAGGCTCTAAATCTATTGTCTTAATTTAAGGAAATGTTTGTCCAGCGGGGGAGTGGCGACCTTAACGGCCACCCCCACAACCACCACTACCGCTGGCTACCTAACACCGGGGCTTTGTAAACAGACCCACTGGGTCAGAAAGTGTTCAAGCTTGTTTTTACAAGCTGACTGTGGATTTGTATAACTGCACAAACATTACATGTTTTTGTGCTAAAGAACGCAAATATTTGTTCTCTGTCATGAGCAAGATGGGGAACCAAATCCGTGCCATTCTTGCAGAAGTTCTGTTTGTGCAAACTTCCAAACAGTTTCAAATGCAATGTGGTCTAAAGCACTTATTTCAGCTACAAACTGAGGCAGCTCATTTGAAAGCTGTTCTGCTGTTTCTGCTACTAAATGAGAACAAAGAAGTCTGTGTTTCTCTTGGGAAAAGAACCGTGCAATATTATTTTTGCCTTTTCGTTTCATTTTTAGATAGTGAACAGAAAGCTAATTTGACTGCATGCAGATGTACATAAATGTTCTTGGCTTGACAGAATGTGAATAGTATTTTCACACATGTTAAAATGACTTGGGAAAGAGAACCAAAGGACAACTTTTTTTAAAATAAAGTGGTTTATTTAGAATAATCAAGGCAGCGACATAGCACCAATCAGATGGAAATATTCAGACATCACTTTAGTTCTGCACAGAGAGTGGTTTTCTTTCACGTGTGACCAGCTTATTCTTCTGTTATTATATGCAGCAATTACCGAAGCACCATTTAAATATTTACATGGAAGCAAAATCCCTTTCTTTTATCATGTGTATACTGCAGCAGGGATTATTGTCACTCATATAGTATGTTAATGAATAACTGTTCTGAACTGGTACATATTTACTGCATAAGTCGTCAAAGAAGTGTAAATGAAATCAGTCTTTTCAAAACGAGTCACTTTCCTTCAGTAGGTTAATTTAAGTTTTCTTTTTCACAGGGGGAGCATCTCGAATAGGCCTCTTAAATAAACAGTTTTGTCTTTCTTTATTTTGCTTTCCAAGTCACAGTCAGCATCTGTTAGCTTGTACATACCTGCAGCTGTTCTGAATTTACTGATCCACATACTCACATGGTATTATTTTTTAATTAAGAGTTATTAGCGCATAATATAAAACATCTGGATTTTCTTAGCTGACTCACGGCTACACCTGGATTTTTTTTCCCTCTTGTCCATAAAACATTCCAGATTTCAGAAGAGGAATTTAGAGCTAAGAATGAAGCCCACATGGTCTTGATTTTTTCCGCTGACCAGTCTTAAGAATAGAGAGCATGGCAGTGGATGAAAATAGGAACAAATTATAGAGAGGGGGGAGGGGGCTGCAAAAATCAGGGGTTGCTCAGACAATTTTGCTAATCAGCTTCAGTTTGCACCTTGCGCTACCTTCACCAAAAGCCTCTCCTGCTCCCTTTTTGCTGACATCAAACAGAGGGACAAAAGTGCTTTTTTTCTTTGGATGCATGCTGAGAGTGTGAGAAACTCGTCTCCCTGTGGACACGTGACTGACGAGAGGCTGCGAGACAGGGCATTGCGCAGAGGAGGTAGCAGCTGGAGGCGTAGTTTAAAAAAAGGTCAGATCTGATCCCGGTTTAGCTGCGAGCGGATCAAACAGGACTGGACTGATGTCTGAGGTTGTGCTATGCTCGAAGCTGAGGCTGAGTTCAAGTCGACCTGAGCAGGTATGAGAAAAAAAAATGGGTTTGTTTACAGGAAAATGCAGATGAGGATGATTTTATTTTTATGTGAGTGGCTGAGAACATACTTCACCCCAGGTGCTTGTGGTGATGCTTTTCATAGCCCACTGCACTGTTAGAGCTGGTACCTATCAAATAAAAAAGCCACAATGACGTCAGACATATTAGCTTTACTTAATATTCAGTTTGAAGCTTTTATTCACTTGAGCTTCTTACCTAAGTAGTCCTTGTAGTCCTTAAAGTATTTGTGTCTCAAGCTACGTCCATCTGTAATTAAAATCACAGTTATATGCACAAACTGAATGAATGGATAAAGTTCCCTCTGTCAAATACTTGGTTTAATATTTCTGCCAACAGCTTCAATCACACGTTATCAGTTCATCTCGTGGCCGTCTATTCATTTGCAAGGTCACTCCAGCATGTTTATTTCAAGATCTATTTCAAAGGAGAAACCTGGCATCTAACAGCGTGCCATTTGCCAAGATAGAGACACCAGAGCAGAATGCTTGGCACAGCCTGGCATTCTCATCCTGCCCTGTGGCGCTTCAGAGCACAAAGCTTTGAGAGCAGCTCTATCAGACGGTAGTTGTGAAAGTGACATATAGATAGGAGAGAATGTGTGTTAAATTCTACATTTAAAGCCACATCACAATCATATGAGCGATCACTAAAACATTTAAGTCAAGGGAAATACAATAATACCAGAGTTGCCGCGCTGCTTGATGCACTGTCCCCTGTTAGGGATGCCAGAGGCTGGGTTTCCTGGATTGATGATGTGGCACTCGTAGCCCGTAGGACAGTGCAGAGGCTCATCTCCATCCTCAGTAGTACTGCAGGCCTCAGCTAGTGGGCAAAAAAATACAAAAACCAACGCACTCTGTACACTCTGTATCCAAGGAAACGACAATAAGAAGAGCAAAAGTCATTTTGTGGCACTATATTCTGGCTTTCCTTCAAATAATTAAAAAACAATATTTCCCACAGGAAATGCCAGCATACAAATATAAACTCAGAAAAAAAACTCAAAGTTTTAGAGTTTTTTTTTTAAAGAAAAATGAGCAGCAAGTCTGCCCTCCTGTTAATATTTGTGGAGCGTTGTATTTGAGACTGGTGGGACTATTACAGTGAAGATGTCTTTACAGTT
The DNA here is from genome assembly GCF_900408965.1 of Simochromis diagramma. Lineage (NCBI taxonomy): Eukaryota > Metazoa > Chordata > Actinopteri > Cichliformes > Cichlidae > Simochromis > Simochromis diagramma. Next base: position 1,416,881 of record NW_024386801.1, on the reverse strand, counting down.
TGTGATTATTATTGTCACACAGGAAGGGAGGAAAGTGACTTCTGATCAAATATCACTGCACAATATTTCACTGAAAACTCAAAAATGTTCTGCAGATGGATTTTCTGGACTCACATGTGTGTTACCCTTAACTGTTCAGGTGTGTGCCCTCACCTTGCAAAACCTCCTCAGGACCGTCTAGCAGCCAACCGTTACCCCCCAACCATCGAGGCTTGGGCTGCACCAGCCAGTCCAGAACTGCTCAAAACACACACATCCTTAGCTACTGCAATACTCAACAACAATACGAGGAAAAATATAACTTCCTGCATTTCTGTGAACATCAAAATATTGCCAACCAATAATCACTTTAATATAATTTGAAGCCCTATTTTAACTCCAGTCTGCTGGTTCTGCTGACCTGGTGGTGGCTGCACAGACTCCAGGCAGGCATAGATGCAGCCATTGTAGCAGCAGCGTTTGTGGCGCTCGCATTCTGAGTCTGAGCGGCAGCCCGGGACCTCGCAGGCTCGCTCTGGTAACATCTGGGGCGGCGGTGGACACCGGTCATTCTTTTGGTGCTGTGTGGACTGGGGATGATTGAGATACTCGTAATCCTGAAAGAGAGAAAGAAAGACAGATAAATGTCTGAAATATATCATGGATGGGGTCTGTTACTTTGATGCACGATACCCTCTCTTCTTTATTTAAAGTACTGGAACATATTACCCTGGAGGCCAATGTGAGGGCAACACACACAAAAAGAAATAGAGATACCGACTTCAGAATTAGTAGATATTGAGATAGATAGATATATGCTTTTTATTTTTTTTAATAACACGGTTAAAAGACAACAGATCATAAAAATGCAGCTCTGGAGTCTGGAGTCACATTAACTTTGCAGGTGTCGCTGTAAACAAAACCATGATAAGTACATTATGGATGTCTCTGTAGGATTTCACATGCTGTTATATAAATGAATTTCAGAATAAAGTAAGTAAAGCTAATCACTGGCCTCCTAATACAAGTTTACTTTGATCAGTTAGTAAAGTTGAAGCACAGTAAGATAAGATAAGATAACCTTAGTCCCACGTGTGGGAAATTTATTTTGTTACAGCAGTGCACAGTGCAAAGTTGCATAGAAGAATTAGAGAAAAAACACTGGAATAACATATCTATGAGATACTGTACACAATAGAATAGAATAAAATAAAAATAAAATACTATATACAATCGAATAAAATAGAATACAAATGCTATATACAAGTATAATACAACAATGCCAGAAAAGAGTACCGGTATTGCGTTTAGTGTTATTGCTATTGCACATGTGTGGACGTGTGTGTTTGATCAGTTGAAGTAAAAGCTTAGTTTCACTGTAGACAGGAAGCATTTTCAGAATAGGTGCTGGCTGTGCTGCATGTATGTAGATTAGACTGAGACAGTTTCATTCAGTGTAATAATATCTGTGACCACATTGCAACCAGCAGAGGGCGACAATACACCTGAGGGAGCACATCCAGCACGCACTTAGCTGAACTGCGCACAGGAGCGGTGAAGGTTTGATTTCTGCATGCATGCATGCCTACCAATACCTTAACCTGGATTGGTCAGGTGTTTCAGTGTGGGACCGAACACTTACTTCCCTGGTGAATGAGAGGGAGAAAGTAGGCCACTATGAAGCTGAGCAAAGATCCACTTCACACACAGTTCTGGCAAGAACAAGTGGAGGGAAGTGTTTTGTTTTTTTATTATATTTTTTTGTTCACTGCTGGTATTGAATATCTGATGTTGTGCACCACAGAATAAGTGACCATTCATTGTTCTGGGGGTTTGTGCACATGGAAATTATTATAGCAAAATCCCAAGAAGCACAGCTGCCATCAACTAAACACCAACTCTCATATTTCCTCACGAACTGCATTTACTTTTCTGGCTGAAGCGTCAGTGTTTTCTCTCTTTTTAACTGTATCAAAACGAACAGTTTGGTTTAACCTCGGATCTTCCAGAGCGGAGGAACATATTTGGGGAATATTTTATTAATTGGCTAGAGTTCATTTTCTAAACTGGTCAAGGTAGTGCATCTCTGTCAAACTGTTTGTCATGATGTTGAAAGCACACGGTGCAAGAAACAAGTGAAACTGCAGCATCGTTTCTGAATGGGCCAGAGTGCAGATGAAAGCGAGCAAGAGGAATTTGTTTTTGTTTCTTCTTACACTAGATTTGTAATTAGATAATTGGCTTCTGGGTGGCACACGATCATTAAAACTGTGCTGTTTATTTGGCAGGCTTGCAGGCTGTTCCTCCGAACCAACCAGTGAAACACAAAAGACAAATGTTTGGCACTCATGGTGGCACCACAAACACTTTAAAAATGAATTCGTTTCTTCTGGCAGCTGGGAGCTCGGTGGGTGTTTGGTGTACGGGGTGAGGTCGGCGAGATGGAGAGAACGTTGTGTTCTTCGGTTAATTTGAAATTTCGATTATTTTAGCGAGTTGAAGTGAGATTCCTGTTTTGCCTGATACTTTGGGCCTGAAATTTGTTTCTCATCAGTCGTTTTGACACATGGACAGAAACAGGAAATAACTGGATACCTTAGTGAAGCTTTTCATCTCCAAAGAACAAGAATATTGTTTGTCAGTTTGCTGCGGGTGTTGTCTCTGATGTTAGTCGGTGGTCAGTGATTATTTTACCACTCTAATTTTTATGTGTACAGACAGGAGTCTACTGGAGCTCCGTACTCATTCACAGCATCTCTTCTGTGAATGAGTACTACAAAGTTTGCTCAGACTGGATAATTACATAATGATTATTACACTATCTGAACTTATCTTATATCCGATCTGTTCCCAGTGTATCCTGCAAACCTCTCCTACAAAAAGCTCAAGCGTGCCCTTCCTGTTTATTCAACTGCATGCTTTTGTGTGTGTGTAGTTTGAACTTGCTCTTAATTATACCATACAGGCAAAAGTGCACACTGCAGGAGCCATTCACTGATTTATTACAGCTCCCCGAGAACGCTACCATCACCCATGCTGGTTCGGACTGTGCTTTGGTTAAATATCTGTTACTCTTCTTTTACTTTAACCACTTTGTTCTCAGTCGTCATCTCATGATTTTTCCACTGCTGTACGCCAGAAGGGCTGTCATGCTCTGTTTCTTGAAGTCTATCATAAAATCTCACACACATCTCTCAGATGTTCCACAGTGTTTATTTACACTCCTGTCTGCTGCTTCTCCCCAATAAAGAAACTGCCAGCAGGCTTGTGTGTGATGTTCATGAATATCTGTGGGAATATTTTCCCCTCCATCTATCTATCTGTCACTGTCTGTACTCCATCTCGCTCACTCTTTGATGCTTTCATTTTCTTTCTTCCCCTGCTGTTGGTGTCGAAAAGCAACACGACGGTCGCTTTAAAGTCTGATCTCAGTTGCTGATTCTTTCACTTGTTCCAATTTCTCACAGAGAGGTGATGGGGAGAAGCCACCACGTCTGGCTCCTTAACGGAACTGAAATCTGACCATTTGAAGTAACGACGAAACAAAATCGGAGACAGATACTAACATTTTCTGCTTCGTCTGTGCAAGGATGCAAGTGCATGGGCACACACATGCACAGAAACTTGGATCTACAAACAAACCAAAGAATATATATTTCCATGGTGTACACACAGGTAAACGTGTTTGGTCTTTTGGTTAGGTTTCAAGGTTTCATTTTAAATCTGGCAGATCTTCAGCTTTTACTAAATGTAGAAACTCACAGCACACATCTGGTTAGATTTTGTGTTGTGAGACCCAATTTCCTGCTTCTAGAGCAGCTGTCAGTTTGACAGAAAGACAGAAGAGCAAACGCAGCAGGCTAAGTTGTGAGGAAAACAGACAAACTGTAAATCAGTAAGACGCGAGAGCTTTAATGAATGATGGGAAATCATGTTGACAGACATCATGTTGGTTTACACAACGTTCCTACAACAGAAGGAATGCTTGGGATGATTTGGAAGGGAGTTTATATTTGAGGTTTGTGGTACTGAGCAATAATCTGCTCCAGTGTTATGTCCAGTAATGTGCTGCTGACCACCAGACTCAGATCTAACTGGAATTAATCCTGCTTTGAGCTGCAGAGTTAAAGAGCTGACAGGTCATGTCTCAGAAAAGAAAACAATTCTCACAAATATATTCATTAGAATATATTAATGATAACAGAAAAATGATCCCAAATTGTAGATTCTAAGTGAGAATAGTGTTACACTACTATGATATAACTGATGGGTTATAGCTAATGACCAATGGCTGCAGCAGTTTCCTTCACTCTGTCCTCTCAGAGCTCTGAGCTTCCACAAAGCAAATCTACATGTTTAAAGTCACCATATTTAAAACTTCACAGCTACAAACGTGGCCTGGTCTTTCTACAGTCAGCGCCTTCCATGCATTTATAAATCCCAGGCTTACAGACTTTTCCCCTTTTACCTAATAATAAAAAATAATAATATTACACTTCATTTACAAACGCCTTTCAAAACACTCAGGGGCCCTGTACAGTAAATGAACAAAAACCAAGTAAAAGAGCACTAAAAATAAAGAAGTTAGAAGTAGACAGTGCACATGTGATCACAGGGGGAAAGTAGTTTTAAACAGATGAGTTTTGAGCTTAAAGCAATTGCATACAGCTGGAAACAATATTCCTTGCATTAAAGTGTTCAAACTTTAGCTCTGAAACTGTTTGCATTACAAGACAAGCCATCACCACCAGTCTGTAACATTTAAAAGAGCGCCACAAATGTCCACAAATCTCTCAAAGATCAGGCAGCAGTTGCATGCTTATCCTTCAAACACATGACCAGACAAACGCCAGGAAGCCCAAGTGTTTCACGTTCTGCTTAATAGCAGATACTGTCAGAAGGGCCCACATCACTTCACTTAGATGAAACTAAAGATTTATAATGCTACTGTGAGACACTGCTTTGCACACGGGCATGCCCAGGCAGATGTCTGAGCCAGACTGTGTTATGGCTATATGAGACTAAACAATCTGGTTGAGCGGTGGGTGGGTGCAAAGCAAATCTGGAATCTGAAAATCTGGGGCAATGATTTGGTAAAGAGGGGGAAACTTATAGATCCAAAACTTTCAAACTGAGGTGCTGCTGAGGTATTTATCTCAGACATAAGAGTGGGTCCATTTCCTTTTTGTTCCTTTTAAGCGCTTAAACAGAACAAGCAATCTCCAGCCTGATTAGACAGGTGCTGAAAACTGGCCTAATTCTATTAGCATCTCTATCACTCTGACCATTGCAGCCTTTAGGCCCATTTCTTACCTAAATACTCTGATTACATGTAAATCATTCTTAGACCGGCATGTTTCTATTGAAGCGCAGAGATGGAACATGGAAAGACTGTCATGCAAACACCTTTCTTTCAAAAGATTTACAAGTATACTAAATGATCAACTCTTGGTGTACACAGTGCATGTAGCACTTCTCTTAAATCCAAGTGATACTTTGGTTTTGGGAAAATGTCAGCGTGTTCTATCCATTACTGACCAAAATACATTCTTTAAGGTTAAAACAAACATCTGCCAAAATCTGACCTCCTCTCCTGTATTAATATACGAACCTACATGTAAAAATTTTGGTTAATCTAAACGGATCATGTATTCATATTGTTATGGTTTAAAACTTATTATACAATCTCAAGAAAAGGCTTCAAAAGGCAAAACTGAGCATGTTGGTGGTCTTGTGTTGATTTCAAATTTACCAATTTTCCTTTCGAGACAAAATATCCTTCTGTGGAGTGTGTATGTTAAATACTGCGTGACTATAATTTGTCTTTCTGCATGGCCTTGGCGTTATGAATGAGGCTGAGTGTGTGTATGTGGGAGATTTAAAAAAAAAAGAAAGATTGCAAGATACCGAGATGAAAAGGTTCAAGGAGTAAAAGGCAAACTCTGTCTATAGAGCGGTCTCAGCATGTTCCAATTACTGCAGCTTTGAGGCAGAGTCCAGACGGACGGTTCTTTTGGCCCATCCCGAGAGCAGGAGGAGACCAGAGAAAGATATTTGAGGGAAAACGGAGGGTGGTGTACTGAGAGAAGCACACGGTCAGCGGGGAAGAGAAACGAGGGTGGAATGGTAACAGTTACATACAGTATTAGAGAAAGGCTGAAAATGAGAGACAGAGGCCACAAACAAGTCAGAAGGTGAGAACACTGAAGCATGAAAGGTTACAGAGAGGAAAGGCAGCACGCTACAGTGAGCCCTTGTTAGAGATGATCAATCAGCTACACTGAGCTGAGTTAACAAGCGGGGGCCTGGCCTGCAAATTCAGTTCCTGCCCTAATAATCCACTACACACACACACACACACACACACACACACACACACACACACACACACACACACGCACACACACACACACACCAACTAATGCTGAACATCCCATATACCCCCCACTGCTCCTATAGAAACCTGAAAATCACTACTTATTCCAACCTGTTGCACACTCTCTGTTACTCTTCAAAACTCGCCTGTCTGAGTGGATTTTTCATGCATCTATAAATCAAAGCACATCTGCTCTCAAACCGTTTTTTCGCAACGGTGAAAGAAATGTTAAAGTTCTCTCAAGCAAAACACCGACTCTTCTCCAGCCTGAACTACGTACTTACTCTGTTACATTTTTGTTGATCTGATTTTTAGCATTTTTTAAAATGTATTTGTTTCAATGTTTCATCTGAAAACTAACAAGCATGCCTATCTCATACAGTTTCCGTTAAAAGCTACAATATTTCCCGATGATAATAAGTGATCATATAAAAAAGCTAGCATCATGTGGATTGGGCCTATTTAATCAAAATCATGGTCATTATCTAGCCACAGTTAGCATAGCTGGGACATGTGGGGTGCCACAAATCTAATTTCACGCTCCTCCTGGGTTTGGAAAAGTCCTGAATTAACTTTCAGAGCTGCAATTTGTTGTTTTTCCTCCACGACTTTGAAATTGATATAAAACAAGATATAATATATAACTTTATTTACCAATTTAATCTGATTTAAAATATCCAGCTGGTGATTGTAGAGTAAAAATATCTATTTCTTCCTTTGAGTATAAAACCTGAGTAAATGCACTTTTTCTGTAAATGTGTTTTGTACTATGCCACAACACTATTGGTCATTTTAATCACAGCCCTCAGGCCTACTCGAACACCTCTCACCTCAGACACAAAACTGCCCTGACAGCTCAAAGTGCCTTCCTGTAACCGAGCAGACATTGTACTGCAGTGCTGTGAGCTTTCACCGACTTTAAAAGATTCCCTAAACAACCCAGAGACAGAGAAATACACACACTCGTATGTACAGTAGAAAAATCAAAGGTGAGGTTATGTGCCCCACCTTATGGTTGAGTCCTCTTTTCCTGATTCTTCTGGCATCACTTCCTGTGGACAGGACCAACAGGGACAGGAGCACCAGCAAAGAGCCTGGCATGGTCTGTGTTCTGCACATCCCCCTCCTTCTTCTCCTTTATTTTCTCAGAAGTATTCCTTCTTCCTCTTTATTACAGAGATTTACTCGGAGTTTGTCCTGTAGCTGTTTGTAGGTCCTCTGGTTTGTTGCCTTTCCAGCTGAAGCAACAACTCTGGGTGCTCAAGTGCAGCCAGAAATTACACAAGCGCTCTCCCTCCAACAGGTCCTGCCTTTATATCCGGCTGAGGAAAAGTGACGGGCAGAATGACAGAGTAGAGAAAAAGTAGAGGAAAGTACAGAGGGGATGAATAGAGGCAGTACAGGAAAGGAAGGAGAATTGTTAGGGGGAGTAAAGAGGGGAAGGGAGAAACAGCAGCAGTCTGTGCATCAGTTACCGAGAGCTGAAACTGTCTGCTGGCACAGCGTGTGCACATGTCTCTGGAAGAGAGAAGGGGAGGTGAAAGGAGGGAGGGAGGACTGTTGGAGAGGGCAGTGAGTGTGAGACCGCCCCTTGGCCCCTCGTTGCATCTTGTAGCACATCTGGTGATCTTTATGTAAATTTGACAGCATTTTGTCAGCGTGCATTTGTGACTTATTTTATTTTATCTCGTTTCTTTGCACTGGGTTTAAAAAGACTTCACTGCTAGCCTGGAGTTCATACACGCTTTTTAACTATTAACAGTCCAAGATTGAATTACAACAGAGTTAGGACACACCTGATTCATATGGCAAGGTGTCTGAAACTGCACAAATACACCTAGCTGTCTGAATGAGTGTCCAAGTGTGAATAAATACAAGCTAATGTTTGTTGGCAGAGCACTCACAGTGACTTCAGTGGCATTGATCCATGCACAATAAAAGCATGTGGTGTATTTCAGGGAAAGGGGCCTCCCTGTCTTTTTCTCCGTCATCCCCCCCCTTAAACTAGGACGCCCTTCATCTCAACCCCACCCCCCACTTCCCCCGACTCACCCCACCACCTTACCACCGGACCTTTCTCCCCATTCTTTGCGTCTTGCACTGAAAGGGAGAAAGAATGCTAAGCCCGCACAAATCTCAGTCATTATTAGTTTTACAGGAGCAGAGCCCGTGTCACTGAGAGAGAGGCCCCTGGGCTCACTTACACAAAAGACAAAGTAAAGCAAAAGCAAGGGAGAAAAAAATGAAAATGCAAAGGGTAAGGGGTGGACGACACGGACAATAAGATATGACGATAGTGGAATTTAATGAATGATTTGTTTCATTTATCTTCCATATTTATGCTAAGTTATAATTCCACTCCTGGAATGCTGGAGTGGAATTCAGCTGTCCCGTTTACAGCAGTGCTTCCCAGACATGTTCTCACATCTACATCCTGCCCTTCTTTCTAAAGGTGGAATTTACAGTATAAACGAGTATAACCAAACAAGATGAGATCAGGATACGGTTGAAACAATCCAGCCAGCAGCTACAAGATATAAGAACATATCGCTCTGAATACAGTTAAGTAATAAAACTGCTGGTCTGTGGCAAAAAAAGAGTCTATTGCATCTACTTTTATCTACACTGGGAATCAAAAAGATCAGTTACTGTGGTTTTGAAAGCAAAACATTTTCCCCCTATTTGTTTGATTTTGAATTTCAGTTGCTCTTTTCTTTTTAGCAACACCCCAAGTGCTTTAAATGCACAACAGGTCCGGACTACAGGGTGGCCAGCCGAGCACCTGTAGCCTTGCTGGCATTGCCGAAGCGTCTAAGGCCTTTCCTGGAAAACAGCATCAGTTAAATGCATGCATATGTTGCTCCAAATAAGTCCCAGCTCTATATTATTCTGGATACTTTCGTTTGATAACCAGTTTCCATGATTTTCTTTCACATATGATGAAATTTCCAAGTACTTTTTAAATTAAATTCATCCATTCATACTTGCATTTTCTGTCTGCGTTTCTGTTACAGGGAACAGCATCTGAACTATTTTGGAAACAATGTTATATGTGCGTCATCTATATAAGACAGAAATTAGAAAGATAAGGGGCTGGACACCTAAAAGATAAAATCTTTGATTGCAGTCTGTTTAGAGACAGGCTCCTCTTGAAAGGCAAAAAAAAAAAAATCCTTTCATCTGACAGCTGTTCTCTGGAGAAAAAGATGCATTGTAGTTGTTTCTGGGAGGATGGAGTGTCTGCAAATCTCTGGGGACTCCATATTAAATCCTCTCTGATTCTGATTAATTCTAGCCTGATTCATGCTGTAATGTTTGGTAGCTTTCCAAAGACAGATGTGGCTCAGCGGACAGAGCAGCCCCTCTTTTTCATGTTTGTACACGAGCAGAGAGTGTGATTTCATAGAAGCCAAAGAGGTAAATGTGTGACATGTGTTTCACAGCAAAGGCCAGCTTGTGCATCTGGACAGAATCTGTGAGTTTCAACAGAGGTTACATTTAAATACTGTCTTAATACAAAAAGTATAAGTACCAGTAAGCTTTGTGGTTGGGGTCTACTGTAGCCAAACATGTACACACACCATGCATTCCTTTGTAAGTGCGCATGCGCCATTAGCGTGCTGCCTGCTGTAACCCTAATTTCCCTCGGGATGAATAAAGTATTCTGATTCTGATTCTGATTCATACCACAGATGCTTGAGTTTCCCTATATAATTCATCATATTTCTTGTTGATACTGGGATTTTGTGCACTAAATAATGGGATAAAATGTTCATTCCTCATGCTGTTAATCTTAGAGACTGCAGGAGAGGAGTTATTTAGTGCTGAGGGTCTTTAACACATTGCCAAAGGCTTCTAGGGATAATATGAACCAATCGCTGAGGTACTACAGAAACATTAAGCAGTACAACAACAGCTAGTAAACCTACTCCAATCACATGGACCAACCCTGACGTCTAATGTTTTGTTACCATGATCTTAGCAATAAAGGAATGAGCTTCTGCAGATTCAGTCCACAGAGACTTTATTGCTGACTCTGTGCATTAGCGTCAATGTAAGGAGGACGAAATGCACGGCAACTTTTAAATGAACCAAAACCAAAGATTTACCAGATTTTGTGAACATGTGCTGAAGTGATATGTGGAAGAAGAAAATATATTTAAAATTTGTTCTGAAGATTGTTCTTTAATGTGACTTTAATGTTAAATGTGCATCTTTTGCTAAAGCATATAGTTAGGGCTGGACCAGGTGACCCTGAATCCTCCCTTAGTTATGCTGCAATAGACGTAGGCTGCCGGGGATTCCCATGATGCACTGGGTGTTTCTTCTTCACTCACTATGTGTTAACAGACCTCTCTGCATTAAATCATACTTGTTATTAACCTCTGTCTCTCTTCCACAGCATGTCTTTATCCTGTCTTCCTTCTCTCACCCCAACCAATCACAGCAGATGGCCCCGCCCCTCCCTGAGCCTGGTTCTGCCGGAGGTTTCTTCCTGTTAAAAGGGAGTTTTTCCTTCCCACTGTCACCAAAGTGCTGCTCATAGGGGGTCATATGATTGTTGGGTTTTCTCTGTATCTATGAAGCGCCTCGAGGCGACTTTTGTTGTGATTTGGCGCTATATAAATAAAATTGAATTGAATTGAATCTTTGAACAACGTATTGCATTAATTTGGTCATAGAACAGTAACAAGTAAGACAAAGTAATGGACACATTTATTTTACCTGAAGATGGTCCAATTGATCATTTACCTTCTATGTTGGAAAAAACATGGATGTTGGAACCAGAATGGCTGAAAATGTAATTATTAAAACATTTCTGAAATAGTTTAGTGACAAATAAACTGACAGACAACATGCCATTTGTGGAGTTATGCATGGGTGAAACCAGCTTTGCGAGTGAATAGATCGTTTATCTTTTTGGTGTGGCTTTTAATGTTTATTAGCTTTTTGTGTGGGCTGCGTTTGTATCAGTGAGCTGAAGCCTGAAGCTGAAACTTGTCAGATTATTCATTTCTAATCAGGCCTGTCAGTTGGGGTCAGAGGGTCAACGCAAGAGGTCACAGGTCAGCTGCGATTGGTTAGTTTGAACTCGGCTGCTGAATGTGGACAGGAGTCAAAGTTCCACTTGGATGAGCTTTAACCCCCTGACACACGCAGTACATATGACAACAATTAGCGGAAAATTCTGATAATAAATTGTGTGTTTGGTAATTAGATGATCACGCTACGTGATTTCATCCTGCAATGCTGTGCCAGAAGTGACAGAAGGATACCCGAGCTTTGTTGCACTTGTACAGAGCAGAGGGCAAGTTTTTACAGCACTTTAACTCTTTAATGTCCTCCTTTTGATGTTGTGTACATCAAACGGCAATAAAAGTCCACCTTGTTTTATTTTTCACTAAGTCACATTGAAAAAGGTCCAGCAGGCTTTCGCTGCTTCCCAGCATTTGGTTTTAATGTGTCTGACAGAATGTAAACTCTGAGGAACCAGTTGGGATCAGTTACACAAATCTGTGACTTAATTGCAATTTTACTGATTGTTCTCATGTGTTTGCTTTTTTGTTTTCTAGTTTGAAAACTGAACTTTAGCAAATGAAGCAAATATTATACTACATGCAAAGATTGGCCTTTGGTGTGCATGATCTTTATCTATACTATAACACACATACACACACATATGCACGCACACACACACAATTTATTATTATTAAGTGTATTTAAACATGTAGTCGGGATAAGGACGAGCAGCTGAAGTTCAAGCTGAGCATCAGAATGGGGGAGAAAGGTGATTTAAGAGGTCAGATTAGAATGGCCCGGCTGCTTGAAGATCGCTAACTCAATTAACCTCTGATTAAAGCCAAGGTATGCAGCACATCTAATCTTGAAGCAGATGGGCAACAGTAGAAGACCACACGCTCCCGTCAGCTAAGAACAGGAAACAGAGGCTCACTTGTGGGATTGCAGTGGCATTCCTTCTAATTTGCTAAACGAGCCACTGATGAGCTCCAGTAACTAAAGTCTGACACAAATGACAGGAGATGTAATTCAATTTTAAAATGCCAACTTTGCAATGATCATAATTACATGGTAGAAAAAACATGAGCTCCCAGGTATATCGTAGCGCTTTGTCCAACTCCACATGATGTCACTCGTTAAAGGGAGCATTAACATTAACAAACAGTCAAAGGCACAGATACTTGCTTATCTTTATATCTCAGTCAGGCCATATCTTATCTTAAGGACCTCATAGCAGCATATCACCACGATGGAGCACTTTGCTCTCAGACTGCTGGTTTACATGTGGTTTATAGGGTGTTTAATGGTAGAATGGGAGAGCAGTCACCTTTCTCTGCTTCTCCCTTCACCTCTTTTCACACTCAGTGTGCATGTAATCATTAGTTATTCATAAACTCCCCGTCTTCCTCCCGTCATCCCTAACCGGTCGTTGGAGATGGCCTCACTGAGCCTGCTTCTGCCGGGAGTTCTTCCCTGCTAGTGTCACTGAATGCATGCTCACAGGTGGTTTGATTATTGGGGTTTTCGCTCCGTTATTGTCTTTAACTTACAATATAAAGTGAGTGCTGAGATTTGGCACCAGATAAATAAAACTGAAATGAGCTGAGCTTACATCATGGATGTGCAGCCAACAAATCTGCAGCAGCTGTGTGAACCTGCCATGTCAGTATGGACCACAGAGTCAGGAATGTTTCCAGCACCTTGTTGAATCCACGCCATGAGGAATTAGAGTAGTTCTGAATGCAAAAGCAGGTCTAACCCGGTATTAGCATTTTGATGAAGTATCAGGTCGGTGCATGTTATAAATAAAATCTTGCTTCCTTTGTATGGCACTTAAAGGTTTACTATTTAAGAGTGTTAGAGATACAGCAACACACTGATGATTTAAAGCATGGCAGCTGTTTAATACTGTGGGTTAGCGCAGGAAGAAGATCAAGGTGGAAAGATAAAAAGAGGGTGCGGGACGGAAGAGCTGCAGATAAAAGGAGAGGAAGGGTTTGTGATAGATGACAGACAAAAAGGCATTCATGACGCCCAAACAGTTACTCCCCTTCAGTACTGTCAGTAACCTTAAAATCAGAAAAAGGCTGTTTTTATTTGCAAAAGATTTAATCGCCTGCAAACTGAACGTTTATTCAAGGCAGGGAGCGCGTCAAACAAACTCCAAATTCACGTCTGTTCGTTATTCAAACTTCTAGGCTGTGTGTTTGGTTTTTTAAGTCCGTTGTAGTCTAGAACATTCCCCTGAAAGTACTACAGATATCTTGTGACATCTCAGATCAACTAAAATCAAAAATCTGCTCATGTGTACGGCTTTGATATGTTTTAGTAATGATTTCTGTGCACACTGTGAGCTTCTGTTTGCTGTAAATCTTAATTAATCTAAACCCTTTTTAGCTGTTTCATTAATTTCTCATTATCAGGACGACTTTCTCACTGATGTGATTCTGCTCGATTTCCTTCTGTTCACTAAAATATCACGATACTGTATCCTCTAACAGCTCCAACCTGCAAAAAGTCTGATGTGTGAGCTCACTCTGAGAGCTTCCCCCGGCATACAGTAATTGGTTCTTTTCTGTCTTTCTGCTTCCTCTTGTCGTTTATTTATGGTTGATTGCCTACTGCTCTACCTCATGTGCTCCACCTTAGTTTGAAGTTTCCCTTTTTGTCCAAATTAGTTTCTCATCTCTCAGATACAGTTGTCTTTTTTCCCTCCCTCTTGCCTCACAGCTCTTCTCATCCTGCAACTAAAAACTTTGAACTCGGATAGCTGTGCAGAATTCCTCACCGTGACCTACAGGTCGAAAAAGAAGAAGAAAGAAACTCATTCAGTTTCTATAGCAACTCACAGCTCAGACGTTCTACTGTGGGGTCAAAGTGTCCAGGAGGTGCTTCGGTAACTCATGTTAGACTTCAAAGCTCTTCGTGTGCTTCCGTCTTTATAGGAGATGATGCTGAAAGGGTCAGATTTAGGCTGCCTCAGGTCACTGCTCTCCGCCTCGCACACTCTCTCTCTCTTTCTCTTTTTACACACATCCCACCGACGAGGTCTTTCCCTCAAATACATGAAGAAAACACCGTATTTATTGTGACTGAATTGTTTAAATGTAAAAGTCGACTTATTAGGTTGCAGTGCACTTTACACCACATCTGGTCCATAGTTCTGAAGAAGCTGCAAAGTCTATATGACCTCTGTAACTAATATCCTATCTCATGTAATGAATAAGTCTGGATATTTTATTCTGATGAGTATGGATAAGATGTCTGATTGCAAATCATAGTCAAATTACCAACATGCTGCTGAGTCATGTTCTTCTCTTGGTACACTGTGGGTCCTCGGTATTGACTAAACATCATTTATATTCCAAAAGCTGATCACGAAGCTCAAATCATCCACACTGGTAAACTCGAATTATTCAAACTACGTAGAGATAATCCTGCAGAAAAACATTTCTTTCACAGTATCACTGTCACAGGCTTTTGCTTTGTTGTTTTTGATCGGTTGTAAAAATGAGGCAGCCTCTGGGCGGATGCCAGCAGAGCGAGAGAAACTTTCTGCTGGGCTCTGACGGACATTGGAAGGACTTTTGTCTGTTGTGCTCCGTGCACAAGTGTTAAAATAGGACGGGGGACAGAATGAGGCTTTCACAGCCACAACGATGAGCTGGTGAAAATTTGGAACAACGTGTAACTGCATGGCTCTCATATGGTCTGCAAATCACTGGTTCAATAAACCAGTCCTTACACTGAAAATGAAAACTGCATAACCCGCCCTAGTTTCTGATTTTACTGGTCTGAAAATGCACATTTGTTCAGTTGAGAAAACAATAACCGTTTCCTGACGATAGGTAGTCGCATCCGTCTCTTGGCACTCAACCACGGCGTACTGTGTGCCTGCGAGTGTGTGTGAATGAATGTGTGTGTTTGGTTTTCATGTAGAGCTCCTATGAAACATGGATTAGGTCTTTGTTCCTGTCTGGTAGATCAAAGCTTTGTGGTATTCTGAGAGCAGCTCTCTTGTTGTGGCGAGTTTTCATTTCTGTAGCCTTTTGCCTTTGCTGTGTGTGTTGGCCTGTGTGAGTCTGCATATCTTGTGCCTCTTAGTGTGGGGGCATTCCAGTGTGGGCCACTGCTTGTAAACCTCACTTTGGATCTCGTTATTACAGGTTTATGAAGAGGGATGTATTTATTTACACTCGTTACTGTGTGTTTGCATTACTGCAGGGTTTGCATGTACCAAAAATTGTGCAGCATAGGACGGGAAAAAATCCCGGTGGGTTTCAAACTCCAATGTTGAAGCTTTGAATAGTTCAGATAACGTCTGGGCTGTTTACAAGGGGCCTGAAAGTAAAGGAGAGGATGCTTCACACAGTTTAGGATTTCATACAACTAACTGCAACTAATTTTCCCCCCCCAATAGTCTGTAATCCTCTCTGTGATCTGTATGTATCAGCATTTTCAGCTCAGTGCTGCAGTTAGGAAGGCTGCAAATGCAATAGCAGTATCTTGTCACTGGAGGGAGCCATAGTTGCATTTTAAAAGTAGCGGCTCCGCACTCGTCCATGCAGACACATCATCCATACAAGGATTAAAGACGTTCAGTAACAAAGTTGTATTTATTAACATATGAGAATGAGCTTGTGAACGGTCAGGTCAAATCTTATCATTACTACAGCTTTGTGCAGACGAGTCAGCCCAGTGTTTTCTACCAGTGCTTCGGGGAGCGCACAAAATGCTCGTCAGTCTATTGGTACAAAAAGCACTGAACATTCAGTTAAAAACAGTTAGCCCTTTCATGTGTTTCTGCTTGCTCTTCCTTGAAATTAATCTCAAATGCATCTTTAAAAAACCCCCAATACATTTGTTCCTATCCGCTGACTGCAAACACGCCTGCAGAACTGACACTGCTAACACTGAAAATAATAAAAACGAGACAGATCGCTTTGTAAAATTGTGCTTTGTGAAAAGTAAACAGAGGGTTTATATCAAAATGACAAAATGACAATTTCTTTATTTCCAGTGGAAATTTTGTGTGACGTTTGTGTACGTAAAAGCAACATATGGCAGGGTGACAGTTTTTGACGTTTAACTTGCCAGTCCTTGCTTTCTTCTTTTTCCTTTTTTGATGGCAATCTTTGGCTCAGTCACCATTTTAAACTCACCAACTGCAGAGTATCATGTCATGTCCTGCTCCTCTTTTTCTTCCCCTCCTAGACTTTGTCCTTTGTTGTCCTTGTGTGTATTCTGGCTCTTGTTAGCTGTGCCCTGACCTCTTCGGTTCATTATGTGGAGGAGGAGCAGGAACAAGGCAGAGACAATGAGAGACACCCCTGCCATGAGGAAACCTGTCCCATAATCACTCATCTTGTCAATGAAGAATCCTAAAAGGAAAAGTAGAAGTGGGACAACATCTATTCATCACTGGAATTCACCTGCGCTGTCAAAAAACCAACAAACACAACAATGTTTAAGCGATGTTATTGTTCATGAACAAGCAAAAGACTGAGGCAGAAATTGGATTGCACTAACATTCGGTTCATCCTAAGGCAATGAAGCCAGCGACGCACATGAAGGAAACATAAATAGAATCTTTGATGCATCCTCAAAATCCATCAAGTCTCCGGTCATCAAAGTAGTAGAAGTAGTTAGAAATAGCCTCTGTGTCAGAGGAACCATGTTAAGTTAAAAATAGGACACCACTGGCTATATTTGCATCTACTTCACTTCAATGAGCATTTAACTATATTTGAGGTCAGTTTCAGCCTTGAGCGTGTTCTTTAATTCAACATTTAAATGTGGGGGGTGTCACTTTTATCCAAATTAAGAGATTTTTAGGGAGTTAAATAAATAAAAAGATTCTTTAAATGTCAGCAGGAAAGTAAGAAACTGGGGGAGGACTGAAAAGTATTTGTTAATATTTTTCTATGCAACATTTTCTTTTGTTTAAAGAAAAACCAAAAAACCAAATAACCATAAATCTTCCACCAAAGGCAGCGTATCTGTCTGTCTGCATGCCAAATCACACCGGATGTTTTCTAATCTCTATTAACTGCTTTTCTTTAGTGTTGTGTGTGAATGTGAGTCACAACCTCCATAATCAGGTTAAATCCTCGCTGATTTGGGAGGCGGGGCTCATGGTATGTGTTGGTTTGCACAGAGAGAGGAGAGGAGCAGAAAAACATTTTACTGTAATTTAGTTCAAGAAATGCCTTTTTAATTAAATTGGCAGACAGATTACTGGAGATGTATGATGGCATATTTGCAACTCGTTTAAATATATCTTGGCAAGGTGGTGAGATGAAATAGCTGACAAAGGGACACATGCACTTCCAGTTAGGCGTCTATTTGCCATTTGTCATCTCTTTGCTCTTTTTTTCTGCTTTGCATGCATAGTTACTGCAGCTGCTGTTGCAATGCAGTGTAACAGAAGGAAAAATCAGTGGGAAAGAGCCTCTCTTTAACAAGAAAAAGACATATTTGGAAGCGATCAGCTGTAAAATAAACATAAAGTAGCATCTTAATGTGATTTTTACCCACTTGCCCTCTAAATACAAAAGAAAGTGTAAATAGAATAACAAGGATTCTGTCAGATGGACATTTGATGAAATCCATTATTAATTGTAAAGCAGTACTGAATGTAAGCAAGGTATCAAAATCTCATTTGATTCCACTGAGCTTCAGTGCGCTGCAGTTACATGGTAGAAAAATGCATAAGCACAGCCACTGTGTAAGACTTTATGTATTGGATAATGTGAGGGGACACTGCGACCTTGAAATGTTTCTAAAGCTTTGCAAATAGAAATGTTAATATAAAGCAACAATTCAATAATTCTACCTTTTAGTTTGCAGTCACAACACCTAAATGGATGAGTTTCACAGCAACAACATAAAGTTAAAAATCCATTTCTTTTGTGATATTCACAGAAGGTTTAACATGTCTGTTGTTTTTAGTGTTCACTATAAAAACTCACCAGCAATAGGTGGCCCAAGCAGGCCTCCGCTGCTGCGTATAAGCATGAAGAACCCCAGTGCACTTCCGAGCCTCTGGATGCCCACAACCTCAGCCAGCACAGTGATGTGAATGGCAACCGTTGCACCATACACCAGCCCGTAAACTGCACTAAAAGCAACCAGCTCTGAAAACGAGGTAGCCAACGGGCATAGCAGTAACACTGTACCCAGCAGAATCACTGTAGCCGTCAGCTGCTGCACCTGGAAATGGGAAACAGTGCATTAGAGTGTTTCTTAGTTTCAGACTAGAGGGCTAGTTACATTTTTTTTCTCAATGAGTCGCCGGGAACATCCCAAGTATCAATGCATTATTTACCTTTCCGTAGATATTAAGTTGTAATGATTTACTTATTGTTTCACCCATCACCTACAATATTTCTTGCTCAACAGGCATATCTGTTTGATCTGTAATACTGTTAATAAGAAGCACTTTGCTATCATGTGATTTTCAAAGTATGGTTCTAGGTCTGGTTCATTATTACATTGAACGCACCGTCTCTGTCAGTCTCAGGTTTGCCACCCAGCCAAAAAACACTCTTCCAAAGAGGTCCAGCACTGCAGAGATGGACATAAGAGCAGCTGCCTGGTACTCCTCGATCCCTTTACTGCGGGCATAGGGAACCAGGAACAGAGCTGGGGCAAAGAAACCCAGAGCAGCAAACACCCCAAACATAGAGTAGATCATGAACTGAGCATTTGTAATGAGGGTATAATCTACATACAGAAGAATTTTGTTCTTTAGTTCAGTCCACTTAGTTCTGCTGGTTGATTCTTCAGTCATATCATGTTTGTCACTGGGATCTTCAAAACATAGTTCCACTCTCCACTCATCAGCATCCTCCAGCTCTTTCCCTACATGGCAGCTGGACTTGACCTCATCCAAGTCCTCTTTAGAGACTGATCTGATTTCCAAGCTTTCTTCTGCAGCTTTTATCTCACTGCCATTAGTAGGATCTTTGGTGGCTTTCAGGGGCCTCAACAACATCCCACTTACGCACAGGTTAAGCTGCAGACCCCCTAAGATCAGCAGAGCACCTCTCCAAGAGAAGCTGTCAATCAGCAGCTGAAATAAAGGGGTGAGGACAAAGGTAAAAATGCATTCTCCTGAGCTGGATAAGGCATTTGCCACCGGGCGCCTCTTCTCAAAGTAATAGCCCAGCACGGTCACTGTGGGCGTCCACGTTAAAGCGTAGCCAAATCCTGCAGCAAAGAAAAACAGCAAATATGATATTTTCTGTGTTGTGTTTTCGGTTGGTTTTGTGTGCATTGTATCACTTACCATTTAGAAACCCTACTGTTAAGTAGAGTTCAGTGAGGTTATTGGCAAAAGCCCCAAATACAACTCCTAAGCTGCACATCAGACCCCCCGTTATCACTACAGCACGATGGCTGAATCGGGCGCTGAGTGCAGATGCCACTGGAGCTGCAAATGGACACATAGGACATACTCATATAACTGATTCCATAACAACATTTACACACTTCATAGTATAACAGATGCTTTTTAATCTGTTCTGTAACTTGCTTAGAATTTTAATCGTCGACTTAAGAGTGTCCTTTATTGTCCAGCTATATCATTTATATAACCAAACTCTCCTAACAGTTGGGTTCAAAATTATATCTTATTATTTTGAGTACTTTCCTGGTAGTTTTGTGATTAATGCAGTAGAATTCATTCAGCATGAAAAGAACCGGGTGTCAAATGTTTAACCATTTTTTAAATTGTAGAAGAGCGACACCTGGTGGCCACAACTTAAAAAGTGGAGGGCATTTAAAGGGTAAACGCATCGAGATAATACTGTCAAAATAGGAAAATGTGTCGGGATGCTCCGATGTCTACTCTCACCACACTCGCTTCCATACGCTTGTATTAAATACAGACATGCTTAAGATTAAAAACTTGCTGATAGTTACCTACAATGTGAATGGTAGCCACCGCAATAGAGGTGATCCACGATGTACCTGTTGCTGTGGTTTCAAAGTATCGATGTATCTCAACATAGAATACACCAAATGCTTTAATGACCCCAAAGGTCAAACCAAAAACTAGAAAGCAGGAGAGCAGGATGAACCAGGCGTAGCCGCCGTCGGGGGCTGCAGCTGCCGCCATGGTTATCCTTCTCCTCTGAGCTCTCGATGCAGAGTCCATGTTCACTTGCGCTGGCTCCTTAAACAGTCAAATATCTACAGGGAGAAAAACAAGTATGTTATTATTTATTTATTTTTTTGGGCGCTTTTACATTTGATGTCAAATTGTTAAGCAAGATATTAATTTCCATAAGAGACTTTAATTTGTAAACAGATATTGGCTGGTGTCTCTGCACTGAAGATATTCAGAACAGCTACTAAATCTGAATGATGTTCTTGTTTAATTTCAGATGCAAATCAACATATTTTGGACACGAATACATTAAACAGAAAGACGTATCTGGATACCTCTGGCTAAAATTTGTCAGTACTAAGTGAAAAAGTTACCTTCTAAGTACAGTACCCAACTGCTGTACTTAATATATGAAAATGTACATCATGATGTCAGTGAACAGAATTACTAATGCATGCAACAACAAGACCAGCCCAGGTATGTCTGAGAGCCAGAGCTGCGATTCTGTCTCCAATAACCATTTAGTCCCTAAAAACAGAGCAACTTCAGCAACCTCGCACAGAGCACTGTACTTCGAAAGTGTAACAGTACAACCAGGCAACCACCCTTAGACTCAAGTTCCCCTGCTGTCATCAGTTTGATAAGTGGTTAAGAAAATATATGGGTGGATATATTTGAGTAATGTGTACCTGGCTCGTGTACAGAGCGCTGACAAAAACTCCGAGAAGCTTTTAAGATGAACTGGGACCCCACATAAAGTTTCATTTCCAGGTGTAATGGAGAAAATCCAGATAGGATGCAAAATCTTGTGGAAGTCAATACGAGGTTTTTGATTCTAATAGTTTTTCCCTCACATAAACACTCACTGAGCAAATGTTGATTCCTAGGTTAAGAGTGTAGTTCCAGCTGTAATTCCCACCAAACAATACTGACCGATGATAACGATGACTTGTGTGGTGCAGTTGGATAACACTGACAATGTAACTTTGGTACATACAGTCCATTTACTTCCTTTGATGTCTGCCTCAAACTGACCACCACGTGTGTCCACAAGACTAAAATCTCGAGGGCTGGATTAGTCTTTGTCTAAGCAGCATTTCATTTCAATAAGCCCATACTCACTCTGCCTGCTGAATCAACTAAACATGAAACATTTGTCATAAATCGAGACATTCAACACCTCTTTATTCCAACCAGCGTTTAGTCTGAAAAAGGACATTTTTCATCTTTCTCTGCGTCTGTCCAAAAAGGACAACAGTAAAGTGCGTCTATTGTTAGTTATTTGTCTCTTGGTCTCTTTGGACGACAGTCAGAGCATAATTTATCACACATGATAGGATTTAGCTCAGTTCCCTTTTCTGCTGATGAAACATACATAACACAAAAACCGATAATGAAACTGCACAGAGTGCATAGAGAACAGAGGATTTTCATGCATTTCAATTATGGAGATTATTCACCTTCTGTGGGATTTGAATGAAAGAGGTCTGAACCTAAATCCGGATCATGACCCCAACAGCTCAACAACATTATAAGATGAGATGAATGAAAGTGTAATTCAAAGCATTAGATTTTACATGTGATCCATGTAAAATAATATTGCTACCTTACTTTTCTTGGTCAGCATGAAGCCATGATGTTCCTCCTGTGGGGCAGCCGTCCAAGCTTGGTGGGATTTGTTAAGCATAAGCGGCTTGTCACATGCTGAGGTTGTAGCGGTGTTACTCACACAGGAAAAGATGCAGCTCGTCTTCTCGTGTTAGAGGTTAAAAGGTGCAAAAGTCAAGCATGGACAATAAGTGTAAGAAAAGGAGTTAAGTAAAGGAATCAAGGAGATAGGGAATAAAATACAGCAGAGGATTAAATATGATGTAAAAGGTTAAGAGCAACATGTGAACAGCTAACCTGGATAGACCTTTGTACCTCACGGTTCCTGGACATGTTGAAAACAAAGACACATGCAGGGCAAAGTTTTATTAAACTTGTCTTATCAGCTGTTTGGTGAACGTGTTTGTGCGTGTGTGTGTGTGTGTGTGTGAGAGAGCGAGCGAGAGAGAGACATTCAGAGCGAAAGATCACGTGCAGATTTAAACGCCATCGTTTTCCTTTCTTGGCTAAATCGTATAAAACGTATAAAAACTATAATTACTATGAGGACATTAGCATCCGCTAGGAGTAACACCATAAACACAATCATGCGTTTCTCTGTAACATTTAATATCAATGACTAACTAACAACAATCAAAGGTGGAAACAATGTATCAGTAAATCAGTTAAGAGCTTCATATTAGAGAACTTAGCTACTTCAGTTTACTCAGAACTTTCTGACCACGAGTGTGACGCGTCCATCATGCAGTTAACAAATCACTACGATACGTTCAAACGTATGTTCTCCTTTGCTTCTCAATCAAATCCCCAAATCTGACACTTGTTTGTAACATCCTGGGTTTTTTAAAACCACGATTTTGCCTTGCGTGCTACTTTTAATAGAGCAGTAGCTTTCAATAGGGAAGATGTTGTGTGTTTCAACACCCCTCAAATACATGTACATTCTGACCGCAACATAATGAAATCTGTAAAAAAAAAATAGACAAATAAAGACAGACCATATTAATGTGGTCCATGATAACCACCCACACATGCAGATAAAGCTACAAGCTCAGACAACTGAGACTGTATTCTGCGCCGGGCACGTCAAAACACAGCTGAGAGCTCAGCAAGTCCTTTCACAAGTGATACGTTTGCTCTGTTGCTGCCTTGCAGACAGTTAACACGACTCCTCTGATCAATGCGTCATATACCAAAGAGAAAATGGCAAGGTTGGTTAAAAGATGCCCGGAGTGCACGCTTGCTCAAAGCAACATTTGTTTACACCATGTAAAAGTAAAAAGATATGATCCCGTCAAAAAGGTCATCCCATGATTAGTAATGGATTCCTTCAAGGGAAAAACTAAAGATAAATATATTTTTTTTATTTCAAATGAAAATACTTAAATTAGCAAACTGAGTTTTGATTCATGAGGTGTCCTTTTTAGTCAGGGTGCTGTTTTTAAAATAACATAATAAATAATATTTTAGCTTGAATGTGTTTGAATCAGATGGATTTGGATTCATCTGCTCCATTCCTGTGTACCACGGACATATTCATTAGCAAAGGTAAAATAAGGACATGCAAATGTGACATCATTATCCCACACCCACCTGGGACAAACCCCTCGTAAACCCCTCGTAAACCTCTCAGTGGTACAACCTGCCAATAAACTTTGGCAAACTATTAATTCTGCTCATGAACTGTCTCTTTTATGAGCTTTACAGTTCACTAAAGAGGCACGGTACCAATGTTTGTGGTGTGCCAGATTGTTAGTGTGGATCTTTACAAAGCCAAGTGCACATTGTTTGGGCCAAGTTTATGTGGGCTTGTGAGTCAGCAGACGGCAGCAAAGAGAGAAGTCTTCCTTTAATAGGGAAGCAAATGATCCTTCCTGCTTCATCGATCACATTAAATCTTCTGTCAGTGGTAAAAGTATATATACTCTGTGTACTCTTCACCTATGTTGAATTTGATATTTTCAAAAATAATATCCATAAATGTGATTTCGGGATGACTCGCACTCTTTGTTTCAGTAAATTCAAATTTCAGATAGCTTTCCTGTGTTGTGGTGAAGGTCACTGCGTGGCAGTGCTGTTTAGGTGTTAGAGCTTAGAGAGACAGAAACGGTGGGGGATGGAATAAAAGAATCAATCTTCTTTCTCTGCATCTGTCCAACACCCAGGTAATAATTTAGACCAGTCTACCTCTCCTGGATGTATTCCTGTTATGTAACATCAGCAGAAGAATTATCCCAGGTCTATTTTAGAGTATCTTTAGTAATTGTACGTTCATGCGAAAGCTTGCTTGTAATGCCCAGAACACAGACATACACGTACCAACGAGTGCTTTAAAACAATTAAAGATTTATAAGAATGGGTGATGAATTACAAATCTATGCTGGGGAAGGTGGGATAGTGGTATAGATGGAGATGGAGACCTGAATAATGGATATGTGCTGCTGAAGCCTGACACAGTGCACAGGGTGGTGTTATTAACTGTGCTGTTCAGTGGAGGGTGGACTCTGATGCCTGTCTTCACTGTATCTGGCTTCATGTCTGTTATTGTTATTGCAGCAGAGACGTGTTTGTCTGCACAGGCTGCCCCCACACGTCACCAAACAAGTCAACTTTCTGTTTTTCACACACAGTCTCAGATCTTTGTGCCTATGAGGGAATCCAGAGCCACGTTACGTTTTTTAAAAGCACAATGTTACAGGGAAAATTTGTAGCATACTTCATGGCCAGCGTTGCATTCATTCTGCTGCACGCACGGCTAACTGAAACGCTGACTAAAGCTTTGCTGTTGTTTCTTTTTTTCTTCATTTCCAGTCACGATGGTGATGCAACAAAAGTGAAATGCAGAACACCGCTTTGAAAGAAGCCCATAGAAGTTACATGACAGCCAGCTTCCTCTCACTCTTCTAATGCAACAGGTGTTTTAGTTACACACTTCCTCTGTGTGCACTATTTTTAGCCACACTAGCCTCAGTTAAAAGATTTGTATTGCACAATCCATCCATATATTTACCCATCTTCTGGTTGTGGCCATCATTGTGGCACAGTCCAAACAGTTAGGCAGTCCTCCACAGGGCCAGTACACAGACATAATTTACACTCACATTCGCGCTTGCTTGCAGGACCATTGGAAGTAATTAAATCAACAGTTTGGTAAATGGGTAGCAGAGCCACAGTGGTTAGCACTGTGGCTTACATCCAGGAGGTCCTGGGTTTGAATCTGCCATCTGGCCGAGACCTTTCTATATGAGGTTTGCACGAGTTCTCTCTGGGTACGTCTTCCTCCCATAGTCTACAGACATGCAGTTTGTGGGGTTAGATTATCTGGGGATTCTAAATTGCCCACAGGTGTGACTGTGACTGTGAATGGTTGTCTGTCTCTTTGTGTCATTAGCAGCAAATTGCCACCCAGCTAAATGAATACTGCCTCACACTAGCTGTGTGAACGTAAATTTGCATTTTTAACATTTGTGCATGTCACCAACACACAGCAATGAGAGTATTAGACAAGACAGAACTTCCCCTGATGCACACCGACTGCGTCCAACAGCCACTCACACATGCACCGCAGTAATGGCCATAAAAGCTAACAAGGCAGTCGGGGGCTACGTGTGATGCAATCAGACACTCGATTGTGTGATGAGCCAAGGTCATTGCAAAAGAACAAAGAGATTGTAATCATACAGGAAAAGAATCTGCTGGCATCAGACCACTGGACCTCATTCCTGCTCTCTGATTAGCAGTGCAGCCAAATGTCCGGCAAATCAACTTCAACTGATCAGTCTGTTTGTCTGCAATGAAAGACAAATCTTAACTCAGATCCTACTGGAGGCTTGGCACATGCACACACACACACCACATCAAGGATTGCAAGAGCGATTTAAATCTTTTGGGTATTTTTTATCTTCCCAGTTTCCAAATGTCCTTGTAGCTAAAGAAAAAGTGGATAATATGTTTCAGTTCATTATAAATTCATATATGCAACAGGGCATCGTTTTGATTAGCCTCTGATGTTTTAATTAAAGACCAATGAGTTTGTGAACTCTGCACTAAAGGTTCCCAAGCCAGTGAGAGTTGAAAGATGTCTTTGGAGCTCATTTTTAGGCTGGTCGTGTTCTGTAAAACTGGCCCTTGGCACCTTCCCCACTCTTTCGTCTCCTTCTCCTTCACAAAACAGTTTAGTCAATGATCATTTAGGATTCAAGCCTGCTTAAAAACCATATCACACAATCACTCGCACCAACCCACACACACTGCAGCACACACCCCACATTCACACACCTCAAAAACTTGCAGATATCCTTTCAATCTTCTCCACACACTCAGCCCCCAAGAATGTTTGGCAGTCGGTTTTGTTTATAGTTGAGTGCGAATTATTCTAGTGAGTGAAGAAGAGAGGGGGGAATTGGAAGGGGCTTCCTCTGGAGAGTGGCTGACAGCCTTGTCAAAAATTCTGCAGATACACGCAAACTCAGCCAAAACATGCCCTGGGGGGTATAGATTTGACCCTTTTGATGTAGATGTCGGTTAATTCATGCCACATGAACAGGTGCATCGATGCTGCCCCAAGGCTGCTTTGTACGGGCGTCCACAGGAATTACAATGTTCAGTCCATATGTGGAGGAATATGAACCCCTTGGGGATAACACGGGTTTGGTGAAGGAGTTAGCTTTATATGGAGAAAAGTTGGTAGAACACAGAACAGAAGTATTGCCTCTCTCACTCACTTCCATCTATGTTTCTGCTCCAAAATCACTCTCTGTATCCTTTTTATGTATTTGTCCAACCATGTAAATGGGCTGAAGAGAGTAAAAGTTGTAGTCTACCTGAAGGACAGTCTCTCCTTGCATCACCCTTCTGTCCCAGCTCTCCACCTTTGCTTGAATGCTTCAGTCTTTGCTTGCCTCTCCGTGGCAAACTCCCAGAAAGCACAGGTGTGTGTGGGCCTGCCCAGATGGCAGTGTTTTTGATGATGACAGGAGGAAGAACAAGCCAACCGAACTCAGGTCTTCTAGTCTTCTATTCTACTGCCCGCCGCTGCCCTTTTTTTTTTACATTAAAAATAATCAGCAGTGTTTGGTTTGATAAAGAGCTCAAAGTAACCTGTAAACCTCATTAATAAACATTTCAGTGATAAAAACAATACATTTGTGGTTCACAGCCTTTGTGCTGCACGCCCTGGGAGATGCCACATTCTTGCATTAGTTTGGCAAAGAGTTGTATTTTTTAACAAAAAAGGTTCCATCACTAACACCAAATAATGTAATGCATTAGTAACAGTGTTACAGATTAAGCTTCTGCCAGCACAAACCGAACATTCCCTACTCCCGTTGCTTCACATTGAAAGGATTTAACAGGCAGGCATAAACTAGTCACAGGAAGTCTTTGTTGGCGAGTCTAGCACTTACCACTATCATTCTTCAGAAAAACGAAGCCAAATCACTGGAATTTTCAGGATTTTGCCACAGATGACCAGTTTGAAATATTGCAGGGACTAAATTAACGGGGCAGACACACAGAGCGAAAATGAGCAACAACTTTTACTTTTTCTCTTCCCTCTTGTCTCGTCTCATTCCCTGCGCAGCATGGGATCAGATCACAGTTACTCACAGAACGAGTCGGCTATTGTCTGATGTCTTCATTAAAAAAAATTACATTTACATTTTTTCTCTGCCTCTCGGTATTCTGTAACCTGTAGTTTTAAACCTAATTTGTTGTTTCCAGCAGAAGATCAAACAGGACTAAACAAGATGACTCAATTGGACTCAAATGATTTTGTGCTCTTGAATGGCTTATGTCCTTGTTACACTCCATAATTTCAACTTGACATATATGCTAGTTCTCGCTCACAGTAATACCAGTGTACAAAGAGAGACATTAGCATTCCTTCATAAAATATTTAAAAATCTGCAGCAGTTCAAACTGAATCTGAAATAAATGGATGGTTTGCCCTCACCTGCTCGTGTCTTGCTCTGGTCTCCAGGTGAAAGATGTGTTAAAGCAGGAGGTTGCTCACACTTGTGTTACCTGTAAACACAAGGAATGAGTCTTTACAGGTAATGAGTTGGAAGCTTGGACTTAAAGAGTGGGATCAGCTGGTGTTGGAGTGTTTGTTTTTTAAATAACGATTTCACAGGGGAATACTTCCCCTGAATTCTGAACATTCCCACTGCTTCAGTAGGCTATGATGCTTCCCATTATGCTATTTCTTTGATGGACTATTTGCTTTGAATTGCATAATATTTAGAGTTCTATCATCTCTGCGACTGTACCGTCATAGAAACTGCACCACTAACTAATTTATTACAGAAAATATGTTACAAAATGTAACATTACAAAGTAACACAATTTTGCTAGATGCTCTATGAGCTGTGCATGCTAGTGATGCAGTATACTCCAAATACTCCTGCTGGGCACTCAAAGTGCTTCCTACTGCAAGTCTCATTCATCTAATCACACATATATTCATATAATGTTTTATCCATGCCTAAGCATATTTTCTAACATTCACACACTCACACTCCAATGAAAGCATCAGGGACAACTCAGGGTTCATCTTCTTGTCCAAGGATATATTGACATGTACACAGGAGGAGCAAAGGAGCTATTTACTTGAGCCACAGCCACCCCAATGACAGTGCAAACACGCCAGTGTTCACCAGATAATCTGTCCCACCATTTCTAGAACCTTAGGATGTTATCACTTAACACATGTGCAAAATGGTAATGGTTCTCGGCCTGGGAGTGCAAACAAGTGGCTCTTTTGTTAATCTCCTGTGGTGTTGATGAAATTAGATGAATATGAATATGGAACAAAACAAACATTACCTACTGAGCTATCCCTGTTATCCATTAAGTGTGCTCAACCTCAATAGCAGTGGATACCATGGATGATATATATCTATAGAAATGTGAAAAAAGATTTTCACACAAGGGGGGATCACAAACCTTGCACCGGTGTCCTGACTCTGGCTCCTGTGCTTGACTCAGTCGTGTTAAGCGGGACACTCAAACAATGTGATGCTAGTAAGTATCTTTCCCCTGCAGTTAAGAATAGACTAGCAGCACTTTGTTGTGTTCATTACGTTTATTTAAACAGAATCAAACATGTTATTCATGTAGTGAGCGGAGACAGGTCTCTCCTATCATTAGAAACATTTCAAGCATGGCTTTCCTGGAGGCAGCTGATAATGTTTTACTATTAGAGAAACACATTTCATAGTGTCTAAACCAGATTGTGTTGTTACATTACTGTACTTTTCGATGTTATTCAATACATTAGTATACAGTATATTGCCAAAGTATTCACTCACCTGTCCAAATCATTGAATTCAGAAGTTCCAGGCACTTCCATAGCCAACGGGGAAAAAACCAGGCACCTAAGCACCTCCACACATTTATAAAAGAAGCGATTGATCTCAGGAGCTCAGTGAATTCCAGCATGGCGCAGTAACCCGATAGAGTACCTTTGAGATGAATTAGAGCAGAGCCTGTGAGTCAGGCTGCCCCCTCCAGCATCAGTGTCCGACCTCACAAATGCACGTCTGCAAGAAAAAAAATCCCATAAACAGACTCCTCAACTTTGTGGAAAGCTTTCCCAGAAGAGCTGAAGATTTCATAGCTGCAAAGGGTGGGACATTGAACACTATGGATTAAGAATGGGATGTCACTCAAGTTTATATGTGTCCGCAGGCACATCTGGTAACTTTGGTAACAAAACCAGTTCAGAAGATGCTGGGACTCTGTGACATGGTCTCCTTAGTTTCCAGACATTCATGGACTTTTGTTAAAAGAGGAGGGGGTGCTGCACAGTGGTAAACAGCCTTGTTCTGCCACCATTAGTCGACTAGTCACGATGTCGTCGACGACTAATTTAATAGTCGACACGTCGTTTGAAGCTTTGTAAGATTCCAAAAGACGCAGGAATAAGTAGCAGGATTTAAGAGTGTAATAACGGACTGAAACAGAAGATGGCAGCACTGCATGTACAAGGATGCCAGCTGCCGTTAAACCCCGAAGAAAAAGAAGAAGCAGTGTCCGGTATCGTAGCTGTGTCCAAATTCAGGAACTGCATCCTCCTGTACCCGCATTTGTAGGCTGATTACGCTACAGCGACACGACGAAGACTGTCCAAATGCTAAGACTCCGACAAATGCGCCCTTCATTTCCCCAGATTTGAAGGATGGGTCGGGTGAATACTTCGTGGCTCAACCTATCCCAGAATTCATAGCGTGGCCCTGCTCAGTAGTGATGTGCGATACCACTGATTTCCTTTCCGATCCGATACCAAGTAATATTCAGGGTGGTATCGACGATACTGATCCGATACCGATACTTTGTACAAAAACGTATTTTATTTATTGTATCTCAAATTATAGCATCATAATGATTACAGGACATCAGATTACTTGTTCTTATCACTTAATAATGCAGAGTTCATCATAAAGAAATTAAAAAAAACTGAAGTTGTGCACTATTTGAACACCTTGCCTGCCTGCAGCACTAAAGGACTCCGTGAGAGACGTCTGTCTCGCCCTAACAGCACCTGTCCCTCTCCTCCTCTTCAGTTCATCTCAACATACGCTCGTCATATTCTGTGATATGATTTACTCTGAGGTGACAAGGTTAGTGATGTTGCCACAACCATACATGCCAACCCTCCTGATTTTTCCGGGAGAATCCCGAATTTCAGTGCCCCTCCCGAAAATCTCCCGGAGCCACCATTCTCCCGAATTTCTCCAATTTTCTATCAGGACAACAAAATTGAAAAACCATATTGCAGAATTCTAGCGCGCCCCAGCGAATTCCAGTTTCCAACAATGACGGCAGCTACTTAGTTTTAATATTACTCTTATTTCTCTTTCTGGGTCGCAAAAAAACTTTTAACATATTTTCAGGTGAGAATGTAGCTGTGTAAACTTCAAATATCTGAGCCGACACATCGTCTTCAAACCCCTGCGGTCTTTCGCTACTCGGGTTAAACATGATATTTAAGTCACTTTGATAACTTAAAAATGTTATTGTTTGGCTTTTTCAGTGTTTTATTTATTCGTGAGTAAATCGGTTTGGCTGAGATTAAAGTGATTAGATTTAATTTAATTTAATTTTATTAATCCATCGGGTGGGTTCCTCCAGGGTTTTCACACAGCTGAATAAACATCAAACAGAAAACTGATTAAACAGAAGTGTGAGACGGTCAAGAGTTTAAGTCAGCGCCCGGTTATATTTTAGATAGCAAGGAGCAGACGGCAACATTTCACTCCACCGAGGGAGCTCGTGACGTACTACCCGGCTTTCTTTAGAAAGGCCGGGTCCTCAGGTGGAAGCAGCCTCTGAATTTGGACACCCCCGCTGTTTCCAGGCCGGGTACATTGGGTAGGATGTTTTTCCAGGTAGGATGGATTCCCAGAACACCGGCCAATAATAACGGTGACATTTAACGTATTTTATCCGATAAATAAACACTGTAAAATGTATTTATCACCCCCCCACCCAACAGCCCTTTTGAATATCTCCCTAATTCTGAGGTCTCAAGGTTGGCAAGTATAGCCACAGCACCTCACTTTTTTGCCACATGTATAGCAAACTACGTCTCAGCTGTTTGTGGAGGTAAAATAAGTCCGCACAATTATGCTCAGCCATTGTTGTGAGTTCGCGCGCCAGCGGCTGCCAGACATTAATACAGCGTATTTCGCACATAAGTATGAAGGCGGAAGAGGAAGTAGTTCTTTTGAATGTAGACAATCCGAATGATGTAGTTTCTTTCCACTGTGTTCCTGTTAATGACAAACTACAAATTTACCCTAAAGTACTAAAATATCGATATTTTAATGTGAGAATTGATTCTAGAACATAAATGATTGGTATCGGAGGAATCGATATTTCAGGATCGATCCGCACATCACTACTGCTCAGTTTCCAACAATGGCGGCAGCTAGTTAGTTTTAATATTACTCTTATTATTCTTTCTGGGTCACAAAATAAACGTTTAACATATTTTCAGGCGAGAATGTAGCTGTGTAAACCTCAAATATCTGCTCAGTTTATCAGGACACCACATATTTTCAAAAGCGCTCCGACGTTTTCGGAGACGTCTGTTACCCACTAGCTCGATAGCTAGTCGGGGGCAAGGCTCTCTAGAGCCGTGAGAACACCGGACTCCCGGCAAATCGTTTTCAAACCCACCGCCGTCTTTCACTACTCAGGTTAAACATATATGAGTCACTTAGATAACTTAAAAATGTTATTTTTGGCTTTTTTTAGTATTTTATTTGTTCCTGAGTAAATCGGTTTGGCTGAGATTAAAGTTATAGTTTTTACACAGCTGAATAAACGTCAAGCAGACAGCTGATTATCAGAAGTGTGAGATGCTGGAGAATTTACTCCGGTGTCCTGTTATATTTTAGATAGCAAGGAGTTTATTAAACTCCACCGAAACAATCTGCAAATGTCATTAAAATTTAATAAACTACCATCTTGTCTTTATTTTTAGTTAGCACAGACCTGAAACACTTAAAGCTGTAAGCTAATGATAGTTATATAAGAGCAGATGCTGCTGGTGCAATAAGCTGTACGTTTTACGTCCAATGGATGATGATCTGATTAGTTGACTAATCGCAAAAATAATCAGTGACTAGTCGACTATCAAAATAATCATTTGTGGCGGCCCTAGTTCTAATGTTTTTGATATGTGTTACTGCCATAATATTAAAGATAACTTCAAATGGTGAATTTTCTGTTTAAACATTTGAGATGTTTTCTGTTTTCTGTTATGAATAAAATATAATTTCATGAGATTTGCAAATCACTGAATTAAATTTTTACACAGCATCCTAAATGAACCGGGTTTATACATCAAAGATGTGGATTATGTGTTGGTGGCCTCATTGTACAGAAGCCTTTGTTTGTATGCATGTTACCTACTTGCATTGTTGTTTCTCCTCTTCCCTTTTAATTTGTATCCACAGGTAACAGGAGGTTTGGTTTTTGTAAACAGTTATCTGGTTAGCCTCAGGTAATCTTTGAGTTCAACACAGCTGAAAAGGAATGTTTAACGACTGTATTATATTCAGTTTGATGCTGGTCTGGCCGGCTGATTTCCCCTTTCTGTCCCTCTGTGCTGGCTTGCAGGTCCTGGGTAAGCAGAGTTAATCAGGGTTATTGTTAGAGCATGAATGTTTAGAGATACTAAACGTCGTCTTTGCAGAGGATGGTAAAATACTTCAGTGAATAAAATCTGCTGCAAATCTTGTGAAGACTGTGAAGCTCTGAAGGACTTTTTTTACTACGAGCCTCACTGTAACTACTTGAGCTTCCCTCCTCCTGAGCTTTCCAGGACATTTTTTAGCATGTTTGTGTTAATCTTTTACCAAGTTCACTGTCTTTATGTGAGCGTGTTTGTGTGAGTCCTCTGTTATTATAAGGTATTAAAGGGCAGTGGACCATCAAGTCAAGCTGCCACGTAATAAAGGGCACATAATTCATTTCACTATGGAGCAGAAAAATGTGCTTGGCTTTAGATAAGAAGACACTTACAGAGACTCTTGTTTTCTCTGTCCACTCCCTCTCTCTGATGTTCCTCTGTCTCTCCTTTTTCTGTCTTTTATATTTTTTATCAAATCTACACAAATCCTCTGATTTCCCACTAACAAATATTCAAATATTAAATCACATAGAAACCCATCAACAACAGCTTGTGTTTGTCTTTTTCTTGAGATTCATGTTTTTTTGGTTTTGTTTGGAACAAACTGGTTCAGTGTCCCTACAGTCGAACATTAATGGCAGAATGCATTTTCTTCCCTTTTCCATTTTATTCCTTTAAATTAGAGTGAGAAAACACACTGGGACACGAGAAAGACTCATTCGGCTGATTAAAATCTACATTTGCGGTCTGAGCCAAGTGCTCTCTATCTAGATGGTGGGATATGTCCTCTGTAGGGATTTCTGTGCTGATAGTCTGTGCCTGTGCAGTTTAATTGGATCCATATCTTACCATATATCTTATGGTGTGCATCAACTGTGATGCCTATGACGGAAAATCAAACACCAGCTTATCCTATCTCATGACATGGAGGGAATTAAGAAAATTCTTTCTTGTAACAAAGAAGAGAAATGCTCAGTGGGGGGATTTCCCAGCATCACAGAATCAGTGCATAATCTCACATCAAGGTAAAATTTGCTATATAGGAAAATGTTTGACATTTACAAATTGGTTGTGTTGAAAAAAAAGATGTCATACAGATGACGCTGCAAAGCAACTTCAGTTGCACCACCGGCCTGAACATCTCTGCAGTACAAGAATCACCCTCTCGCCACATTAGCAGCAGCCTCCCTGAAGTAAAACTGCTACAAAAAAAGAAAAGGAAAGGTGAAAACCCTTATTGACCTTATTACAACCAGTAATACCTGTAGTATGAAATATTTCTCAACTTTATTTATTCCAGAACAAAAAATGTTAAAAATAATCACACTTCTAAAATCAAAATCTGCACATCTACTCACATGGACTGCTCCAAGGATTAAAACAAGCAGCTCACTTCACGTGTCCCTACAAGCACATACGATACCCTTTTCTCACTGCTGTCTTGAACCTGTAATAATTCATGGCTGTGCAACAACTGAAATTCAAGTGTTAGCTTCACTATGAAAATTACAGCACCTCCGACAAGCTAACACCAGTTAACTGTAGCCTTAGCTGTCATCAGTACAAATGTAGGATGAAAGCAAAGCTGGCTTTGAATATTAAACAGCTACTTCTCCTCCTTACGTGGCTCTTGGGTCTTTGGGGGTTTGGGTTGTTGAAGACTGGTGGGTCTCCCCCCAGCATGACACCAGACAAAAATCTGATAAGTCTCAACATGATCACTCAGTTCATTAACTGAGGTAAAGTGCTATGATACATACATATGTATATGTGATTTATAAGGAATATTGTAGCATATGTCAATATACAGTGCTTGACTATATGTCATAAAACAAGACAACATCAGTAATTTAAGTACATTTGAGAAAATGACATCATTATTTTTTAAGCAAATTACAGAATTCATGTTCTTAAACCCAAAGCCAGGAAAGACTTCTCTGATCCGTCAGAAATTAATCACCAATTAAAATCAACCACCAACCCCAATTCTTCTGCAGTTAAATAAGTGTAATTTGGTATAAAATGAATCATTTGCTTTGCCATTTTTTCAGCTTATCTTTTAAAACAGTACATTTGAAAGTTGTTGGATACAATTTGATTATAGAGTTTGTACGATGTGAACCATAAAAAAACATAAAAATGATTTTGGTAATGATAAGTAGCATTAATTTAGGGCATCTGTGGCATAAACCTCACAATGAGTGGTGGTCTCATAAATCTTTCAAGCATTGTATGTTTATTTATCATCTTTAAAAAAGTTAATGGAAAAATGGTGACACCAAATATTAACCTTTTTAAAAAAAAAAAAAAACACATACCACACAGATAATCTGCTGAGCTGCTCTTTAAAAGTTTCTGCCAGGGTGGATGATTTACCATATTGGTAAATGTAACTTCACGTGTATTAACCACCAGGGAGAATATCCTACTTTGTATTGGGACTGCTTCCATCTGCAGGGACTTATACGTATTTGGTGGTGTGACTGTTTTGGGGATCTTCAATTCGTCACATCCACGTATAAAATGCATAAGGCAAGGATAACACAGCTCCATACCCATCCACATACACCGAATGCTGCAGGGCATGAGACCGAGAGAAGACCCAGAAAACAGAAAGAATGAATGAAAACAGAAATGACCTTGATTAGGGTTGTGAAAAAAGAGGTGAGGTTAGGGTGGGTTGCAAAGTAACTTGCAGATGCACAGAACTGTGTGCAGGATAAATCAGCTTAAACAGTGGTGCCAAGCATTAGTAGATGTTGACTCAGTGAGGGCAGCTGATGTCTCTGAAGCCTGACTTTGGGGCCTACCTGAGCTACCATCATGACAGACTTAAACCATCAAGCTTTCTTCTTCTTCTCTTCCTTCCCCAAAACTGTAATAAGCGTCTGCTGAGATTTCTTTAATGCCACAGAGCTAGAAGCGACATACATGACAGATGCTCCATCTGCTGTATGCTGAGTCCCAATCCTCACCTCCATCCAAACACCTCTACCACATCCACGCTGTGCACCTCCGTTCTTATTTTACCAGAAGCATGACATACACATTTTTCAAGTTAACTTTATTTGTTCAACCTTTCTTATCACAGCTTCATTGTCAAAGGGTTCCTCAGCGCCCACATCATGGAACAATGAATGCATGCAGCGACCTTTCGACTGTCAATGAGCAAGAAATACTCCCCCTAAAACCATGGATGAAAAAATAAGTAGGCGTGTGAGAGACAGTTTATCCGTGCAAGAAAGAGAGAAAGTGTCATGGTCCTGGATCGGTGACCCAGAGTTTTGTGTTTCATTTTGATACCATCTTGTGTTTTGTGTTGATTCTTATTTTGTATTAGTTCTTAATGTTTTAGTGTTCTCCCTTCTGTGCTCTGTTCATGCCTCTGAGTTTGTGTTTGTAAAACAGTTTGTGAGTTTCCTGTTTTACTTTGAAGGTCTGTGTCTCGTCGTGTCTAATTAGGTTCAGCTGTGTTCCCCTCTGGTGTGTCAGTCCCTCATTACATTACATAATTCTGGCTACAAGCATGGCCAATAGGTCTTTATATAGAAAACTTACTTTAAACTTTAGTTAACAAATGTCTTCCTCTGATCCCTCCTGTGTGATTTCTTTATTTGAATAACTCGTAGCATTGCTTTGTCCAAAATTACATAATTGAGACATTTTTGTTATTGTTACCAATACTAATCAGAACCTGTTAAGATTGATACATAAGAATGATACAGTGTGAGCAGATAATTGCACTGAGCACTGTCTTTTTTGGAAAATGCACTGGATGCTCGTTCTTATTTTCTTATCTAACCATGTGAGTTAGGTAAGAGGATTATTGCTGCTGTTATGTTTGTATGGAGACAGAGCCAGGATGTAATTAGCTTAGCTTACCATGATGATTTGAAGCTGCATTAAACACCTGCACGTGACCACCGGCTAGCTAAGTAACAGTCGTTTTTTGTTCTACACAGACTGTCTAAATATACTTTTTTTTCATGGCCTTCTCGCCTCCGTGTCTGCGTGTCTTCTTCTACATATATTTGCCTTATTAATGCAAAAACGGTGATGTGTTAACTGGAAAGGTCAAATAAAAATGTAAAACACAAAGATATTTTTTGAGGGTTGAACCCACACAACCTTCATAAAACAATGGGCTGATTCCTGTACAAAAAATTAAAGGGCTTAGCTTTATTTAGCAAACACCCTGCTGGCTCCAACATCCTAAATGATATTACTTTTTTAATGCAACTTTCTGCAAAGAGAAAATATTAGAACATTTTCAAATTAGAATAAAATGTTTTAGTCGTTTAAAAAGTGTCGCTCAAAAGCGAAAGTCCTTGAAAAGGTCTTTATCAAACATTCATCTTTCTTGTCTTTGACGTGTAAGTGACTTTTTGGACTGAACTTTACTTTTGAGCATCAGTAATGATTTGTGACGATGAGCTACACAGACATATGAGAATACTTTATCCCCCGTAGCTGCTTTTAGAATAATGGTCCATACGAGTTATGATCAGTGTTGCAAAACGCCATTATATACTGTTTATAATATCAATGTGTCTTTACCTACTGAGTATACAGATGGATAAAAAACTTTGTAAAATACATTATATTTCATCATGTGCATGTAAATCTTAATTCTAAGGCATGAAAACCACAATAAAGCAAAAGAAATTGCCACTGAATTAATAGAGAAAAAAAAAAGATAAATCTTATTTGAAGCAACTGGATGAAGTTGAGTTTCAGGCAGTAACCCGTTTCCCTGTGGGGGTTTTAATCCCAACTTTAATCTAGATTACATCCACATCTGTCATGTCCCTGCGTGCCTCCACAACCTTCTTGGACCCCACGGTGCTGCAGGCAACTCTTCTCAGTAAAAGAACTCTGAGAGGTTCAAAGGCCACAGCGGGATTAAACAGAGTAGATGAGGACAGATTTGTTCCAGACACGAAGATCAACAATAACCAGAGGCCGCTGTCTTAAAAACATTAGATTAGACGTTAGAGAGACGCTCTTCCACAGTGCTGTAATTGTAAAACGTGAAGGTGATGTAAGAAGCGGATTGCCACAGAATTCACAGAATACTTCTCTGTCTGGCAGCGGCAGCTGTTTCTGTTTCTTCTTCTCAGAGTAAATGTTCAGCAGTAGGACTCTGATTGAGCATCCCAGACGAGCAGAGATTAGACCATCGTACCAAGGAAAAAAAATACAGACCAGAAAACGGATTTCTCTCAGATTACTAGGAGAGCTTTTATTTGGAGCGTTGCAAAGTACATTTCATGGTTTTAGTGCTCACTCTCTCTCACTCACGCTCGTCTTCATTCAAATAAAAACACCTTTTTTTCCTCCATGTCCGTTCCTTTTGTCACTGATTTAGAAACATTTGGAATAATTATGCAATTTCTTAATCGTTTACCTGGAGTTTATATTTGAGAATGGAGAAACCATTTCAGTCCAAGCATAGAAATATACACAGGAGAGATGAATCGTATCATATATGAGACAATCAATTTGCTAGAGCATGGCTTCAAGCTAGTATACAGTACGAAACACACTGAGGTCATACTGTAGGCAACAGATTAAAAAGTAATGAGAATGAAACTAAAAGTTGCAGTCAGTATTTTCACAGTGGGAGGAAAAGCAACTTTGGATTGAATATTGCATGTTTATGGACGCAGCCGTTTACTAATATTGCTGCAGAGGCTTTCTGGTCGGACAAAATCATCCGATTTAAAGGGTTGTGTGTCTCTCAGCGCAGACACTTTTACTCCTTATGAAATCCTTGAAGAGCAAAAGAAATGCGTAATGTTTGCTTAATCTCTTTTTATGCAGATGCCCTCAGAGCTGTGTAGATAGTGAGGTCTTTTGGAAACAGTACTTTCATCGTATACTGCACAGTCACATCTTAGAGGTCAGTCTGTGCAAATGCAGCTCAGAAAGCTGCTGCCGGAAGGCTGTGATTATTATTTCCAGCAGCTTCGCCACCTTTCCCTAACAGAGCCAGAGATTCCAGCGAGTGCACAT
The DNA here is from genome assembly GCF_900408965.1 of Simochromis diagramma. Lineage (NCBI taxonomy): Eukaryota > Metazoa > Chordata > Actinopteri > Cichliformes > Cichlidae > Simochromis > Simochromis diagramma. The sequence continues at coordinate 1,377,632 of NW_024386801.1, read as the reverse complement.
TATCATTGTCTAGATGCATTTTAGGTGGAGCCGAGTTCTCACCGCCTCCTTCACCTCCCGCCTCCTGTGGCTCCCCACTGGCAGCAGCAGCTGCAGCGGCAGCCACGCACTCCTCTTTGAACAATCGGTCATGCTCCATCTTGAGCTCTTGGTAGGAGCGGGAGAACATGTGGAAGATGGAAGTAGCAGGGAAGGCCATGATGAGGATGCCACTGAGGATGCTGCTCAGTGCTACCACCTGTCCCGGAATGGATCTGGGCACCATATCGCCATATCCCACTGTCGTCATGGAGATAATGGCCCACCAGTAGGAGGCGGGAATGCTGGTGAAGTCATGGGTACCTGTGAGCTCGCTCTCAGCCAAGTGCACCAGCGGGGAGAAGAGGGTGACGGCGACGCAGAGAAAAAGCAACAGAAGGCCAAACTCCCGGGTGCTGCGTCGCACCGTCAGCCCCAGCGTCTGCAGGCCGAGAGAGTGGCGAGCCAGCCTCATCACGTAGAGAATTCTCAGCGCTCGCAGGATCCTCAAAACCAGGCCTAGCTTGTCCAGGTAGCCCTTACCTCCTCCCGGCCTCTCGTGTTCCAGCTCTGGGTCTTTCTCTGTCACCACCAAGGAAACGTAGTAGGGCAGGATGGCCATAGCGTCGATGATGTTGAGCGGCCCGCGGAGAAAGTCCAGCTTGCTCCGAGCTTGAATGAACCGCAAGATGAACTCCAGGGAGAACCAGGCCACACACACCGTCTCTATGATGAACATGTTGTAGCACTTAGATGAACACTCGCCCTGAGGTGGAAGAGAAGGCAAGGCAGAGAAATCGAGGATAAGAGAAGCGAGAATTGACAGGGAGTAAGACAGATGGTGAGAAAAGCACAGGGAGAAGATTCAGAGGTCAGATAATCGTCTTTGGTATTCATTAATTAATCATAAGTTACATTCGGTCAGTATGCTAAAGCTACTGCAGCTGCACTGGTGGGTTATAAAGCGACGTGATCGATCAATTATTGCATTTGGGAAGACCTCAAGGATTAATCCTCCATGGGAGTGGCGACAAAACGCAATGAAACTTGTGTGCCCTCCAACGACAGTGTCAACGAAGAGTAATGCAATAATAAAAAACTCCTCTAAAAGAATAGTGGGAGTGGGGTGTGTGTGTGTACATGACACTGCTGCTAGCTGACCCTCGTTTTCACACACTTGTGCCATCACGCAGATATATTCCTCGCAGCCAGGACAGCTCTTTGTCATGTGACTTTGAATATATGTTGTTCTGAGTATTTGCTACAATGTTTCTCTTAGAAGCGCAGTTTCTTCAGGCAACACTTTGTTGTCGGTTTCTGACTGTAGTAAGTGAGAAATATGCTAAAGTATCCCCTCTGTGAAGAGGAGACTTTGCGCCCCGATGATGGGGAATCATCAGTTTTTCATAATGTTATGAGTTATTTGGTTTTTACACAGTGTACACAGGCTGAATGTGAGACTGCATTATTAAGACAGACACTGTTTATGTCTTCTCTGTGACACTCCTTTCATCAGCCTCCCCCCCCCCCATTTCTCCCCACGTTTCCCATTGCTCACTCTCTGCTTTTATCTGCACTGTCTCATTCATTTCCCTTCTATCTCACAACTTTTTTATCCTCCTGCAAGCCTCTCCTTCATCCCTCTGCCTCCATCTCCACCTTCTCATCATTTATTCTTCTTTCCTCCTGTATCGCCCTCTTCGGACTCCCTCCCCTCTCATTCTTCATTCTGTGCTCGCCCCTCACACTGCTCTCCTTCTGCATTAAAGCCTGCATTCATTCATTCATTCATTCATTCATTCAGCGTTCCACTAAGTGAAGTTTCTCTATGCGTTGTATCCGTCATACACACATACATCTGTTTACTTCGTGTTGCATTATCACTTATGTCCTCTCTGCCTTTTTCACTCTTTTTAATCCCACTGTGATGTTTTGCCTTTTTGCTTCATTCCTGCAGAGTGGCTCTGCATATTTTGTAATGCTGGTGCAGGAATATGTGTGCTAAGATATTGTGACTTTCAAAGATGTTGCTTTGTGCAGGTTGCATCATGCAGTGATGCTAGCAGTGATAATAGCAGCGTTTATCCAGTCTATAAAGGAGGACAGTCTCTCAGCTCTCTGGCATGAATCTTAGTTCTTCAAAGTTCAGGACAAATTTGTCTTGGTGAGACACTTTGTAGGTTTTATGCTCTACAATCTACATTTGAACAGGTCTTAATATTAACTGTTTAAATGCTTTAGAAAAGGATCTTAATTTTATTTGATTGTATTGTGTTAATGTTTTATATATAAGGCCTTTCATGGCAGATGTAGTTCTTTTGATCATTATTTTTAATGGACAAATATTCATTAAGTAACTTCATGTTGCTTTAGATTTACATCCAGTACGACTTGCATACTGTAGCATAATGCAGCATCAGCTTCTTTCAAGGCTTCGCTGAGTTTTATGGTGTTTACACCCAGTAAAATATTCAAACCCAAGATTCCACATCTTTCACTTGCTGCATGGAAATAAAATTAAGCCTGACCTCTTTGCTATCTTATGGTAGGAACTGACCCCCACTGTGATGAAACTGTAAGCCTAAAACAATATGTATGAGGCTTCATGTCTCCCAGGTGGCTTAAAGTCTCTATGTGACTATAAGAAGTAAAAAAAAAGCTCTCTGGTAACTGAAGACATCGATTAAAATCGATCAGTCTTTTGTTTTCCATTTTTAGACTAGTAATTAAAGATTTCAGTCACTGTCTCAGTTTAGCTTTTGATATTTGCTAATTGCACCAAACGGCTTTCTAAATGTGAGGATTTCTAGGAAAGAAATGATGTAAAAGTTGCTGAACATGATTCAAAAACAGATGAATAAACTTTAGTCCCGACAATCGTGATAAACATGAACCTTTAATGGTTCCTAGAAGGAGGCGCAGGGCAGAAACACATTTAGTGTATCATTAACATCAGTGTGGTTAATATGTTAGCCAAGACATCCTAGTTTCCACATGCAGCAGGCAACATGATCGCTTACAGCTTTCTTTTGGTTTCTCAGCAAAGTCACAAAAACTCTTTGTTTTAATTTGGCCTTTGAGTCGACAGCGACATCGCTCTTAAGCTGGTCATTGCATCATAACGTTTCCGAGAATTTATGACATATTTAACATCTCATATTAAAATGTATTCAATAAAGCTGCAGCCCACACAGTTAAAAGTAGAACCACGATGGCTATATATGATTTCTCCAGAGGTCTGAAGGACTTATTGCTTGATATTTTTGTTGAACTAAAGGAAAAGACACACCACAGCAAATCATTACCTAAATATTAACCGAATGTAAACCTTTAAATTTCTCAGTTTCAGGACATTCATCGTGTTTTTTCTGTCTGATGTCTAACTCTGTGGTCTCCCTGCATGAATCTTTAAGGCACTTTCTGTCACAGTGTAGATGTTCTGTCTGACACAAGCACCATCCTCTCCTCGCGGCTCTTTCTTTCTCTGACATTAGGCCTATCGCAGCTTTGTGCTCTCGCTCTCTGCAGAATAGACCATTTGTTAGAGCTCCAAGCCTTCTACTTCTGTTTCTCTGCCTTTCAACTACAGACACAATTGTGCACACAATAACCTCCCACAATACTAACTATCTCCCTGACCTTATCTCCTCCGAATGACTCTGTGGAACTAATGCCAGCAACAGCACATTTCAGCACAGACACCATTCACCCCACAGCTGTCTCACAGGGGGTCTCGTTTTATCATCTGCATTAACACATCCCAATGTCAAATTAAGACAAAGACTGCAGTGGGGGCAACGAACACTGAGGCATTCTCATGGCAAGGACATTTAAAATAAGCAAAGAGGAAAATACATTATTATTATTAGTATTAGTATTATTGCAGCTTTCCTTATATTTCGGAGATAAAAATGGTATTTCTACAGAATCCCACAGATATGTGGGACATAAATCAACTCGAAATAAATGAATAAAAAGAACTTAATGACAAAATGAACAATATGTATGACGCAAAAAAATCCTACCCAAAGGTCGAGCTGATCTGAACTGAGTTGCTAGATGTGTGTTTTACAAAATAAACACATGCATGACAATATTGATTATTATATTTTGGCTGAAGTGCCCTAAAAGCAGCCCTGCACTCAGCCAGAGCTCATTATATGTGATCACATCCACACCTTACAGTTTAAGTATTAACTAAAATGTTTAATACTTATGTATGATGATGCTATTTTGAAAATGTAAAGTATGCATGTTAGGCAACTTGAGATACCACACTTGCTATGTAATACATTATTTTAGTATTACAATGTGAACACACTGTGGAGAAAAAGGTTTCAGCTGAAAATGTCTGTGTGACCTTGACAATTGTCCTTGTTTTGAATACGGCAATAACAAGGAGAAGCCAGATGCTACAATATTAATATATATAAGCATAAAACAATCACAGCATTACAACCTATACAAGCTAAAGAGAGCAGCCCAGAACAGAGTCCGTTGGCGTGGTGTTGTTGCGGACCTATGCTCCCCCAGGAGTCAACAGGAAAATTGATTGAACCTATACAAAGTGATCCAAGCTAATGTCTGCGGACCCTTCAGCCTTCAGCATAGCTGCTTTTCTGCATGACGGTTTGTCTGTCGTCTCTCTAAATAAACATCTGGCTTTAACTGCGTAATTATGACGACTTGCAATGTGCTACACGGTGTTTGTGTTCATGGTTAAGCAGACGGTCAGAAACATTCAATCAGCTCGTGATGGTGTTTTTCTCGTTCTGACCCCCGCACTGGTTCATCGCCATCATACTGTTACTGTTGTGTCAGCATCAGTTGAGCTTTATATTAATGTTGGCAGCTTAGCATCTACCCTGTGCAGTCAGACAGCTACTGGCTGTGGGGTCGCTCCGTGTACCGTGGGTTTGAAGTGTAAATGTGTGTCTCTGTTGTTGGACAAGAGAAAGCTTCTATATCTCTGAATTATGAATGGTTTTTTTTTCACGTGTGGATCAAATAAAGCTGCACATTTTCACTGTGTTCAAAAGATAATTAGGACAACTCTTCCCTACGCAACTGTCATGCTGCTACAGCAACTCAGGAATGTTTGCTTTTCTAACCACTGCATGATTATAAACTGTGGTTCATTCTCTGACTCCTTCACAGTATGTCCGTATAACTCTTCCTTCCTCTTTCTTCTACATCTCTTGGGGCTCCTTCTCCCACGATGATTCTCCAGTCCTGCATATCAAGAGGTACAGTTGGAAATGGGAGCAAAAGCAAAGATTCTGCCCATCAGTCAGCTTTACTGTGCAGCAGACCTTGAACAAACTTTGCACCACTAAACACTTTTCCTCTATGCTGCTTTACTGACCTTGCCCTCACTTTGAACGCTCTAAAGAAAAGCTGAATAAAGGAGTGTGTGGATGGACAGCGAGGACAACCACAAAAGACACGCAGCTGTCCTTAACCTGGAACTGCCAACATCGAGCAATGTGTTCACTAGTCATATGGACACGCACGCATGCACACTGGAACACTAGAATATGCCGTGTGGACTATATGCACCCATTGAATTACAAGAATCCTTGAGATATATTGTAATAAATAAGAGCCTCAAACAGCGAGCTATTCTCTATAGAGTACGACTGCTTACACTGAGCACCTTACCACGGACATTTGTGTCAGCATAGAGTTGCACGGTTTTATCTTCAGATGAAGTAGCTGTAAAGCCTTCAGAGTTATCCATCACTGATAAAGACCAAGAGATTGTTCATGCATGAAAACCCCAATAGAGAAAAATGAAAGTGAGAAGGTGGCTCGGAGAGATACGGGAGAGAAAAAAGAAGAATAGATGAAAGGAAAGTGGGTGGCTAAGTGGTGCAGAGGGAGAGAGGAGAAAGGGATTACAAGCAGAGTTGATGAGGAAAAGAAGAGGTGACATCTGAACCATGGGGACCATTTGCAACTCTGCATCTCTATTCTCTCTCTGTCTGTCTGTCTGTGCAGCACATGGACACACAAACATCCACAAATGCAGAGATGACAAATTTTAACAAAGGTTTTTGCTTGTTAGACTCTCTCTTTCATGCCTGCATGCACACAAACAGATACACACTTCTAGTAAAGTCTGTCTGTAGCCTCCAGTTTCAGTGCAAACTGCTATAAAAGCAATTTAATGTGATGTCAGTTCCTCATCCAGTATTTTAAATTGTTTAGTGTCCCATCAAACTATAGGCACATCGGGCGCACACAGACACACACACGCCTTCAGTAGACAAACATCAACTTTTATGATCACAAAAACATTTTGTGCAAGCGTTTTATTTTTTATCTGTAAGAAAATTATAAAAATGTCTCCTCAGAACGTGGAGCTGAAAAGAAAAAAGCAAACTATTGGCTGCAGTGTGCACCGGCTCACTCTGAGTGTGTGTGGGAATGCAGCGTGACACAAAGAGTGACTGCTGTTACGACAGGACTGAGCTGTCTTGTGAAAAGGGAGTTGGCAAATGTCATGTATGTAACCTCAGGAAATTAAGCAGCTGCTGCTTGTTTGTGTGTCACTGTCACAACTGGTTTTCTACCACATCCTACTCTGTCTACTTTTAATTGATTTTTATGGCCGGCTGGTTTTTCTGGGGAGTTTTCCCTCAGCGGTGTTATTCCACACCTGTCCACCAGGTGTCATCTGTGTGGGCTCCTGTTACACAACCGCATAACTGTGCCAATGTGCTTCCTGCCTCCACAGCTGTCCCACATCACAAATTACTTTCTACATGCATAAGTAGAGCTGTTTTCTCAGTTACAAGGTTGTTTGCAGTGCATCTGTTAATTATGCTGAGCTTTCGTTCGTGGAATTAAGTCTTACCATTTGGCAGCCATCTTGGCATCGTAGACATGTGGGTAGTTTTTTTTTCCTTGTATACCTTATTAATCTCCTGTGGGGAAATTACTCTCTGCATTTAACGCATTCACTCAGTGAAGCAGTGGGCAGCCACCGATCCAGCATCAGGGGAGCAGTGTGTAGGGACGGTACCTTGCTGAGGGTTACCTCAGGGTAGCCGTTCGATGGATTTGAACCCCCGACCTTCCGATCATGGGGCAAACACTCTACCTGCTGGTATGAGTTATGCACACATGTGCAGTTTCACAATATTGTGGCTTCATTAGCATGCGCAAATATGATCAGCATATCTGTAGGTCTGGTAAATCCTATCAAAGCACTCACCAAAAATCATGTTCTAGATAAGGTCAAGCAAAAAGAACCTTTACCTACAGTTATGGGAAAAAAGAAAGAATTCAAAGGGCTCTGTGCAGTCCTGTGAAAGCTAAGGGGAAGTAGCAGCCAGGTGCTGCTGATCAAATGCCCTTGGTTAATTAATCATCAGTGCGTGTAAACACCTTTATGAAAACTACATGTTGGCAATAAATGTGTCTTAACAAAATGTCATTCAAGGTCAGAGTGTGCAAAAAAATAATAAAAACCCAAGAGCCACATCTCAGACTCTACAGGCCCAGTTAGCATGCTAAAAGTTAACATTCGTGACAGTGCAATTAGAAAAAGAATGAACAAGTACTGGTTGTCAGGAGAAGGCTTCTCCTCTCTAAAGACAATATATAGAACTATAGCAGAGGTTCCATCTGATCAAACCACAGAGATGTTCTTTACACAGACGGGAACTAAGTGGAGATATTTGGCCATAAAGCACAAACACTGTGCTGCACGTTTAAGACCAACTTCCTTTTGCTTACAGTTGTAGGCTGTGCTATGTCCTGTTATTTACAACCCATTTAAAATACTGTTGTAAAGAAGGTGATACCAAGTTCCCAAATCACTTTAAAACTGAATTATTGAAAACTCAAATGAAGCAAAATCACTCAGGGGAAAGAAATTTGAAGCATTTAAGGTCATTATTGTGTTTTTGTATTTGGGAAAATAAGCTTCTATTCACAAGATTTAAAGTCATATTTGAGACTCTGCTAATAAATAGATTTTTAGCTTTTTATATTGAAATGATCTGTGAAAATTACTAAATATTTTCAGACTAATTTTCTAGCTCAATCGTTTGAAAGCTCAACACACTGCAGCTGAAGAAAAGCTGACAAATTCTTTTAAACAGACAAAACACAAGCAAATATTTTGCATTTTCATTAATCAGCTTTTGCTGCATTTAGACAAAAGCAGGCAAATTCAGAAGAAAATGCACCGAACAAAAATTTAAAATAGAAAGCAAAGATGGAGGCGGGCTCATGGCAGATATTAGATATTTGGAACATATGAAACGGGGAAAATACTCTTTCTCTAATTACCACTTTAATCTTTGAATAGTCAGCTTATTTTTTAATGCAGCTTGCTCTTATATTTGTATTACCAGATCACACTCAGGGAATCTCAGGGACTCTGTGCATCTTTACCTGTTGCTATAAGTACAGTTTACAGAGATCAGTTTACAGAGATTCATATGGACATCACTGATGTCCATATGAATCTCCAGTTCATATGATGCAACTCTTAAATGCATTTTAATTTGTAGAAGTCAAAATATTAATTTATAGGAGGAAGTTCATGTCCAGTATGTTCTATATTTGTTCTCATTCACCTTTTGAGCACAGCACAAATGTGAAGGCTACTTGACATTTATGGAAGTGTGTGTGATGCATCTTTGTTGCATGTCTTTCATTTCTTTTTAAAGGTCATCACAAAAGCATCAAGTGATTTTAAAATTCATAAACTGGCAACATCAGGTGAGACACTTTGAATTAAAAAGCAGAATTTGAATTTAAAATGTGTTACAGGGGACAAAAATATTTAGTATACACATCCAGAAATGCATATACTATTATATATTGTACATATATTTATTAGTTTCAGATGTAGCCATTCTTGTATTTTGCTTGTTTACCTTATTGTATTTTGCACAACTCTGTTGCTTGTGAAGCTCGCACACAAGAATTTCACTCACATGTGCTGTACCAATGTACCTGCACATGTGATGTGACAATAAAAGTGATTTGATTTGATTTGATTTGAAAGGTTGAGGAATGGCTCCCGTGCTTTGCTGTACTTATCTATGCTGTGCGATCCCACTCTGGCATGGACAGGATAAACACCTCATACTTTGCTGTTCTCTCAATAATCCCACTTGGCAGCCATGCGGCACATCCGACGGAGGGAATGCAGCTCATAAGCAGATAGGCCGTAACAGGCGTGGAATCTGCTTGGAACTGATACGTTCAGAGTACATACATGCCCGGGGAAACAAACAAGGAAATGCATATGCATGCTAACTCAAAGTGTTGCTACAATTATTCCAGCTGCAGTGGAATCTGATTATTAGCATGTACTGTAACTGCAGACCTTCTTGTGGTCTGAAGGTCTGCAAGTTTAGAAAAGATCTAACGTCTGCCATTTTAAAAGGACAGTGCGTGTTAGTAACAGCTGCATACACAAACCGCCGACTTAGCCACCTCTTTTTCCTACTTCTCCGGCCTCTCTTTCATTCCCTCTAATCTGCAGCCACCTGCTTCTCTAAAGTCTTACTTAGTTACTTAAGTATAGTAACCCTGAGTAACTGCCAGACTCGCATCCTGCTGAGGCAACCAACTTTACACACCAGCACCTATTTATGCTCTCTTTGTGTGAATTTAATGAAGGGGGGGGAATCATCACACACAAAGCACGCATGCTTAATTTTGTGCCTCTGTTGTTAAACACACAAACAAGCTTATGACTGATGACAGTGCTTTGTCTTCTGAATTTGGCCAATGACAGAGAGAGTACACACACACACACACACGTGTGCACACACATGCACACTAGCCTTGGTGTTAATTCTGTGCATCTATTACATTACGTTTCACATCTCAGGTGTAAATCATCTTAAGCTAAATTACATGCAGGGGGAGCCTTTAGTTACATTATGCTAACACAAAACTTATCAGGTCGCTGTCACTGCTGCTCTGAGCTGCAGGGGGAATTCATTCATGCTTCCGAGTCCAGATAGTCAAAAATGTTGGTCTCCAAATCACAACTCCACCCTCACAGACAAAAAATGTCTTTGTTGATTCACATAATGGAATTTAGCACAGAAGCAGGAGACCAGTAATTCTTCTGAGATGTAATCACAGCCAATACTGGTTTTGAGTGAAGCTGGACATAAAATGCCAGATAAGGATGCAGACTCAGGCAAAAGCGTGTTTTTGGTTTCAGACGCTTGGATCTCTGACAACCAGTAAATGTTAAACTCTTTCCTGGCCAATCGTTTCTTATTTCTATTGTTTTATTTACTATATTATATGTAAATCTGTCTCATAGATTACATGAGATGCTACCTGTTCCATAGCAGGTCAGCGCTACAATATGTACCCATTCATATCACAACACACCGGTCCACTGTGTCCATTTCACAGATGCAGAAGTTGCAGTAAATTTCAGTAATCTGCAGTATCAAGCCAACATGAAAATAATCACGGGAAAGCATTAAACAGACATTATACATATTAGCCACCTAGCTTACTCGATTCTAACGATTGAGGATCCTGGAATTAAAACACTAACTTTAAATATATCATCTCCCCCTGCTGGTAATGCAATTTCTGCATGCGTGTCCATTTCAGATTTGGAGAGGCAAAGCGTGAAAAGGACACGGTGGACTCGCGTGTCTATTACACGTTTTGCTGTGATACTGGGTTGACCCATCACCTGTCAAACATGAGATGCCATTCTTAAAGGCAGCTATGTGATCATATTATTAATGAATGATCTTCGGTGCTGCCCATAATTTAGATGTGGAAGGATTACTGACAGTAATTGCTTTTAGGTTATTATTCCATCACTGAGGCTCTGTTGAAGATGACATGAATAGAAGGTCATTTAATGGACTCCAAGAGTGATTACACACCATTACATAAACTAACTTTATCTTAATGACCTTAGAGTTCAGCATATCAAATGCAACATGCTACGCTATTAAGAATTGATGTCTAAAAATAGATTTTTGACTGTGCTGCAAATGCACAGTCAGTGTCAAGGACGTGTGCTTCGTATGACGCTCACCGGCGGGCGGGGAGGGGTGGGGGGGCTAAAAATGCTAGCAAAATAATATGAAATGAGTTAGGTTTGCTGTGCCGAGAATGTGTGCGCACACATGTGTGTCTCCTCTTTCTTATTTACCACTTTGTCTGAGACAGCCTCTAAATACTGAACAGCTCCTTTGAGAAAACAGAAATTGGAATGCAGATGTTTTAATATTTACCACTCGTCTCTTACTCCTCTGTTACCTTCTTCTCTCAAATACATAAAGTGGTACTTTATCTTCCTTCAGACATCACAAGACTCATTATGTCAGTTTTTTATCTCCTAATAAAATAAGAAATCCTTCTCGTCCGCAATCAACAGCCCAGCTCTGTAACTCAGTGGGACTATTGACCAGTCTCTGTTTGAGAAGACGTGGATGAATCAGAACGCTCAGTGTGGCGCTTAAGCCACGTAGTCTGTCCCTCAGTCTCAAGATATTTGTGATTGATGTCCTGGGACGTAACTATTGAACAGCAAATCCCACTCCAATTTATGGCATTAAGAACATAAAATGACTCCCCAGGCCAGAATGCATCTGAATTAGGCAAAGGAGAGCAGATCTGTCGAGGCTGTCTGAAAATGCTCCATCAAACAGACTTAATTCCAAGCAACACTTAATGACAGGAACGTATTTCTGTGATAGACGGATGAAAATGAATACAGACAGGTTTTACTTTGAAAGCACAAATAAAGTGCGTCTTTGTTTCATTTGTGACATTTGAGCAATAACATGTAATTTCAAGAAGGTTATCGATATATACTGAGACCTGCTGCTCTTTCTGAGTGTTGCTACCATAGATTTGACTCAAGAAGATTACTGGTGTCTAAAAACGTTTTCATGAATAAGCAAGCGTCAAAAATAACGAGCGATCCACTGAGATCGTCGTGTCTTTTAGCTCAATATGTGACACTGATGGAAGAAAGTGGTTCCACTCCAGAGGGATTACATTAGGGGGCCACAACCAGAACGTGAAGGTTAATCCAAAACAGTAAAAGTTAAGACACAAGCAAGAAGCAAAGGCAACATCACAGCATCATGTAGCTGCGAGCCATAAGGTACAGATGAGTTTTGTTACTTTGTTATTTATTAGAATAAATAACACCAAAAATATCACCTAAAAAATAACGTGAATCGAGTTTTTTCTCAATCTACACTTGATTATAATCTCAAACAGGATTAGCTGAGAGTGATAATCAGAGGAAATGATTATTTTGTCCTTTCAGCCTCTCGACAGCAGCGACAGATCTTTTGTGAATAGCTAGTTAGTGAGATGATGCTACAACTTTTTAGTTCTGTCAACGTTTGAGCAAGAGCACTGCATCAAACATCCCATGAACTTTATTTAACTAAATCTATACTATAGCTTGAAATACTTTTTGTAAATAAACACTGGTATCCATCTGTGCGTACAGTAAGTTCATTTGGAGAGCCATTAGCAGTTTGGTAGCCCAGTCTCACTTTAAAGAGTCACTGACAGTTCACTTCAACTCATTGCATTTATATTGCACTAAACCATTACAACAGTGACCTCTAGGTGCTTTACGTCGTTAGGTAAAGACTCTACAACAATACAGAGAAAACCCAACAATCAGATGTCCCCTATGAGCAAACACCTGGTGACAGTGGGGAAGAAAAACACCCTTTTAACAGGAAGAAACCTCCAGCAGAACCAGGTGAGCCAGAGATTAACAGTAACAAATGATTAAATGCAAAAATACAAATAAATAAACATGAAGAGATCAAAAGTAGGTAAGTGCAGAAGAAATGCTCAGTGAATCTTGGGAATCCCCCAGCAACTTAGGCCTATAGCGGCATAACTGAGGGAGGGTTCAGAGTCACCTGCTTCAGCCCTAACTGTAACCTTTCTCAAAAAGTTTTCAGTTTTAATAGTAAAAGTTTGGGGTCTGTCTCTCCAAGCCAAACTGAGAGCTGGTTCCACAGAAGAGGGGCCTGAAAACTCTGCCTCTCATTCTACTTTTAATATCCCAGGAACCACAGTTATGTTACTATAAGTGATCTCAGGAACACTATTACATGCTTACTCTAATAACATCCCTGAAATAGTATGGATCTTGGGTACTATTAGGTAGGTACAGGAGCCTTTGATGTATTAAACAAATCACTTTCATTTCAACTTACTATAAGGTATTTCACACACAAGCATCTTTAGACTTTAATGGGCCAAGAAAAGAAATGGGTCAAAGAAAATGTATTATAATCCAGGACCACTTACTAATATAGATATTAGGTGGCTGACTAATCACTAATCATATATTGATAGTAATTTTTTTAATCTTTGAATGATCATCTTCATATGAATCCTTTTGATTTTCTTTGTTAATTAAAGACTTAAAAAAAAACGTGTTAATTGTGTATTGTGCACAAGTTATATAACAGAGAAAGACCTAGTTTGGTATTAATGTTATAACACTTCTTGTTACTCCTTGGCAAAATATGCAAAATTATAAAATTCTGAAACTGACAAAAAGATATTTCATTTAAATTTGGATGATCTGCCCTTCAAAGAGTCTCCTTGGGGAAGGGTGATCGTGGCTCAAGAGTTGGGAGTTCGCCTTGTAGTCGGAAGGTTGCCGGTTCGAGCCCCGGCTTGGACAGTCTTGGTAGTTGTGTCTTTGGGCAAGACACTTCACCCGTTGTCTACTGGTGGTGGTCAGAGGGCCCGGTGGCGCCAGTGTCTGGCAGCCTCGCCTCTGTCAGTTGTGATCACAGATCACACCTTGCCTTTATGTACCTACAATAAGTGTTGGGGAGTAACGGAGTACATGTACCGCCGTTACGTATTTAAAATACAAAATATGAGTAACTGTATTCCGTTACAGTTACCGTTTAAAAAGGTGGTATTCAGAATACAGTTACTTTGTTGAAATAGATGGATTACACGGCGGTACTTTCCTGTTTCATATTGTCGCGGGTCAGGACTGTTTGGGTTTTGTTTATTCTGTTGTTCCAGGCGGCAGCGTTACGGTTGCCATGGTTACAGGGTGACGCTCTCTTTGTGTGTTTCCTGGTGAGCGAGCGCCTTTTTACTGTTGTTGTTGTGCTAAGCTAATAGGCAGAATGCTACAGGCATAGCCCTAAAGCATGTAGCCTGATGGGCAGTGTAGTCTGTGCTGCAGGGAGAATGGATTGCCATACTCGTTATGTGTCTGTGAGCGAGGGAGAAAAAGGAGAGTGGAAAAGTACGAGCTGTCACCGAGCAGAAACGGGAGCTGGAAGCATGTAAATATAATAATAACCACTGCAGCCAAGAAGAGTGCCTGACGAGCTCAGTTGTAAGTAAGCTATTAAGACTCGACTGTACACTGTGTTCCTGTTTTCCTCCGAAACAATAAGTTCCATTGAAGCAGCCTTTCAACGCATCTCTCTGTCTAAAACTTGACCCAGACAACAAAGTAAAGCTATTTTTCGGCTACGAGCCCGACACAAACTCTACGTATTAGCCAGAGGTCCCTTTACTACGGTTCAGAGCCGCGGACCTTCAGTAACAGTAATAAATCACAGCAATAGGACATTCATGTAGTTGTAAACAGCATGATAATATATTAAGTAATCCAAAGTATTCAGAATACGTCACTCTCATCGAGTAACGTAACAGAATACGTTACAAAATACATTTTGGGGCATGTAATCTGTAATCTGTAGTGGAATACATTTTAAAACTAACCTTCCCAACACTGCCTACAATATATTCTTTGATACAAGATCAATTTATTATCTTTAGTCCAAAAGATGCTGTTGGCATCATTTGTATACGAGGCATGAAGCCCAACTCTTGTTCGGTGTTTTTCGACATGATCAAAGATGCATTGTTGAATCATATGAAGGTTTCTTGCATCCACTTGCGTTTTTCTGCTTTCTGTCAAAGTGTCACAATTACAAACATCCTGCAGAAATGACATTGATTTCAGAATCACATTGAAAGTTTTTACATAATACAGAGCAGAGATACATGCACACCCACAGCAGGAGACAGAAGGATGAAAGAGTGGTTATCAGTGGGACTGGAGCTGAGCTGTTAGCTCCTAGTGGTATACTGCTTGATAGATGAGATCAGCTGAGGACAGAGAGAAACACATTACACGGACAAAGGGGAGCAATCAGAGGAGAAAAATTAAGTAATGTTTCTTGCCGGGTTTTTTCTACCAGAAACTTCCTCTCTTATCTCCCTAAAGCACATTCTTTCTCTGTCTCTCCTTTTCTCCTTCACTCTATTCAGCCACCTAGTCCACAATCCATCTTTACTTTACGCTATCTCTCCTTCACATGCCTTACCCAAACAGAAACAGGCAGAGAAGGTGGATGAATTATGAGTGGACGAGGGAATTTCAGCCCACTCCGGCACATAACAGAACAGAGAGACAAACGGCAGGACTACGTGAATTAAAGATGACAGGAACCCTGCCGCTGCTTGCTAGCTGGACGCTGCAGATGGAGTTCAATGCAGCTGAATAGTCTGAACCTCCGGAGCATGCAGAGGGAAAAACATGAAAGCGGCAGATGGATTTGTTTACTTGTAGATGGAACTGCCATCCTCTTTCTAGGAATGAGCGCAGACATGCAAACACATGCCTGAGTGAACGCATACACCTAAATGTCCTTACGTCCCACAACATCCTCCCAAAGGTGTGAGATGTCAGACGCAATCATACAAATCTCAGATGACCTTATAACCCACACTGCTGCCTCAGGGCTTCGAGACAAACACTCCTAGTTACACTAACTCCTGGAAAGAGTTTCACAAAACTTTGCACTGGCTGGAAACACTGTTACACCAGGAATCAATACGGCGTGGTAATTGCAAGTGCGTGTGTACGAGGGAAGGCTGCGTGCAGCCTTTCAATGTCTCCGTCAGTGCAGCTGTGCTTACCTGAGGTGAATAACAAGCAGGAAAACTTCATTTACCATTTACATAAAAATGCTACTGTAATACTACACATCAGAAATGTTATGCTATTCAATCTCTGCTTGCTTTTAAATCCTGCTGCATTTCTCATTCGTTTCTGCTGAACCTTTCACTGTCATCACTGCATAGAAAATAAAGCTACAGCAGCAACTGAAGCCACTGCATATTTCCACTTAGGACAATAGTAATAGGTTTGATCTATCACATGCTCTAAAAGGTCCATATCGAATGCATAGCAGCAGACCAGGAGACTCGATCCACTCCCGAGCCAAAGCTCTTGTCCATCTGTGTTCCTATGACTCTCACTAACTACTGGACTCCTCTTGGCAGGGCTCTCAAAATCCTCTCTTCAGCCTTTACAACTCATCAAGTATTCTGCTGTCGGCCTTCTCCAGTAACACCACCCCCTCCCTGCACTCGATCTTTTGGCTGCCTGTGACTGCTCGTATCAAAATCAATACAGGGATGCTGCTGTACACTTCTTGAGGAGTTTCCATTGAACAGGTGTGTCAACTTACATACATACGTACATATGTACTGTCTTGATCCTGATACTCGGTTAAAGTTGCTTTATTGTACACCAGGACTTTGGGCTGAACCTTGATATGCAGGGATTATTTTGAACTGTAATTGGACTGGTACTCATGTAGTGCCATAGTGGAACTTTCTATTACCAGTCTCATTCACCCAGTCACACATACATCCATGCAGAACTTTGCCTAAGAACTTTCTAACACAGGGGGCAACTCTGATTTCACCAACTTGCCCAAGGATACTTTGGATGTGGGCTGGAAGAGCCAGAGATCGATGCACTGTCCTTCTAATTGGTAGGCAACCTGCCCTACCACCTGAGCCACAGCTGCCCAGTTGTGAATTGTACTGAGCTGCTCTAGAATAAGAATGTGGAGCTGGGAACGAGCATGACAGGTCTACTTCAAGGACACCCGGCGTATGAAAAATGATCAAGTCCTGAATGGGGGACATGCTGCTGTCAGACGTTAGTCATGAGCCAACATGAGACAAAAGAGTAAATGTGTGCATAATTCAGAGAGCGCTGTATCAGTTTCAGTGGATGGGCTATTCTGTGTGCAGTGGTAGTGCATATATGTGTTTTTTACAGCGTGTCTGTTGATGCACGCGTGTGTGAGTCCGTCTACGTTGTCACATACAGTACGCTCATTTCATTATTCAGATACTGGACAGGCCTCAGTGAGCAGCTCCGGCTTAATTATTCTGCGCTGCTACGGGTAGACAGATCACACACCGACACTGCAGCGTCCCCCCAGAATATTGAAGAGGATAAGATGACAGCGAGTTTTATAGTTTAGAATTTTCACTTTTGCAACATCAGCATTTGTCTAAGATGTTCTCGCTCTTGTTTTTTGTTGTCCTTCAATCCAGAGTGGAGTGATATAAAAACAGTTAAAAGCAATTATTCATAAACATGCAATTATGCGTGCACAGACCCCGACTTGCAAAGGGCCAGCGTATAGCCTGGGTTTGGGGGTCATCTGGACTTTATAATGGAATCTATCACCACCACTAATCTCCACACCTGAGCTGCAGCAATGGCAAAATGTTTATTAACCAAATATCTCCATTAAACACATTTAATGTTAGTTTCCAGGAAATAAGGGAAGTGGTAGTGATTATGTCTTGATGAGCCTTCATTCTAAGCAGTCACGATCACTCACATGATAAATCACCAGTGTTGATTTCACTGGCCAGTCATTTTCCTCAACGACCAAAAACAACAGGCTGAAATGTACCGACCCTTTTGTGAGTGAATAAAAATGAGATGAAAATATTCTGGAGAGACGAGATCCAATCAGAACTAATTAAGTTCTGCAGGAGACAGGAACTAGCGTCCATGCTCCCTGTCTCACGACAACGTGATAAAATATCAATGCATGGGAGGAAGAGTGGAAATATGGGCACATTTCACATTCAATGTCAAGGAAAAACACAAGAAACCTTTACACTTTCCATTTTTGTCAGCTGATTCAACTTTAGATCTGGTGTACTGTACTCTTACCATATTTAGTTGACTAAAACTACACTAAAACTAAAAGAATTTAGATGCCTACATCATGACTAAAACCCAAAGACTATGACTGAACCTAAATCAAAATGGTCACAATCAGCACTGTTGGCCACTCACCCTGTCCTCTTCCTCTCTGAGGTCTGGCATCGTGCTGATACATAAACTGACAACAGTCACGGCAACCATGATCACCGACAGGCAGGCAAAGATCTTCCCAGGTAAGCCTGACTGTGGGTTTTCTACCATATCTCTTAGCCAGTTCATCACTTTTCTGTATTGTGTTTCCTCCACTGTCACCCGCTGCATGGCGTTTTTCTGCCTGCGCTCCTGCCGACGCCTCTCTTTCTCGTGCACTTCCTCGATGCGCGTGTACATCTTCCTCTTGCAGCAGCGCTCCATGTACGCCATCTCCACGCCCCAGTAGGTCAGCTCATCGTGCAGGGAGAGGATGCACATCTCTCGTAGCAGTCGGAGTTTCCCTGCAGCCAAGAAGTTGAGGATAACCCTAAAGGCGGATGGTGAGCGGTCGAAGAAGAACTCCTTGCGGGCTTCATCGTAGTCGTCACAGATGCTGGCGATGTCCTCAGGTGACCTGCAGCCACAGAGGCGGCCAAGTCGTGTGAGGGGAAATTGCTCCAGTGTGCTCCAGGGGAAGGTGTAGCGGTTTCCCCCGACATTGATCACTGCCAAGGAAGCATGGTCGATGGACAAGAGGTCCTCTGGCCGACGGATGAACTGAGCTCTTTGGTAGTACACACCCTATAGCACGAAGAATGAAACGGTGATCATTGTTATACAATTTGAGAACTTATTTAATATAAAACTTCCCTAACCGTTAAATTTACCAGCAATGGTGTTCATACCTTGATAGTCTCAGTCTCTGGGATCTCAGTGAATATGTGGTCGAGACTGCTGTCATCACTGACGGACAGATTGCTGAAGTCATGGTTGGCATTGCTGATGATGGGCATGGCAGCATTCACAGAGCACTGTGCTTCGATTGGAGAGTGGACAGCTCAGACCAGATAGCAAAGACAGAGAGAGTCTGCAGACAGTGCCCTCCGAAACTTTTCAGTCTCAATAAACATCAGTTTTTCTGATTTACAGATCTGAAAAAGTTTCCCTGCTACCGTAGGAAAACAGAAGAAAGAAAAGGTGCAGTGCTGTTTTTCTTTTTTTGGTCCCCCAACCAACAGAGCGTCATGAGGTAAGAGGTCCGCAGCAGACTGAGTCTGTGTACCAGACTTCAACATCAAATCAGTGGGTAATCCTGTTCTGAAGCCAGTCTAGCAAAGGCAAGCTTGAATAAGAGGACTGATCACTGGCTGATAGCTGCAGAGAATGAGCGTTAAGGAGCCACATTTGCAGTGCTGGGGTGTTTGGGGAACTGAGGAAGATCCTCTGTGTCACCACAACAGGATTAGGGAGGGTCTAAACCCGTGGTGGCATCATGCAGGCAACTGAAAGAGAGAGACAGAGAGAGAGAACTGTTAGAACGAAGCAAGGATGGACTGAGATTAAGGCATATACGACAACACAGAGCAAGAATAGGAAAGACTGAGAACAGACCCAAGACTGAGAAACCTAAAGGAGACTGCAGTGCTAGAAGCTCCTCCCTCCTCTTTCACTTCTTTTCAATGAGAAAGAAGACAGTCACATTTGCTGTACTGCTATAAATGGCCCGTTGCTGAATGCATAGGCGAGGAATTTTTCGCTCATGTTCACATTGAGAGAAAAATGATCTGTTAAAAATGAAAGACTAACAGAAGAAAAGAACATTCAGGTTCACGGTATGATTCACACTCAGAGTACGTTATTGGCCGTGTGCTTCAGTGTCTGTTGCACAGCGCAAGGTCCAAAATGTTTGCTGTTGGCAAAACAACTTCCCTGAAACTTACTGGCACTGTTAGCTGTTAAAGTTGCCCAGAATGGTGAGTTGTGTCAGAGCTTTAAAGAGTTATAGTTAATACTCTGATTTCAATGTGAGCCCTCTTATTGTGTTATTTGACATTTAATTGAATTCAACAAACACTCAGATAATCCTCTGTAGTTTGTTTTTGTATCCTGTTACTAACAATACAGCTGCCTTATATTTGGCTGTCCTCCACTTTTCTCTTGGCAGCTTTTGGTGTGAATAAAATGCTACAGTGACATTTCTTCAAATGTCCCAACAGTTTAGATAATCCTAATTTAAATTTCACAGTTTTCTACCCAGGACCACCAACACTAACACTGCAGCATTGTCATTGTTCTGCTTAGTATTCATGTAAAGTACATACAGGCTTATTGAATGTGTGAATGACACTTGGATGAACTGGATCGTACCCAAGTGCTTCGGTGCTTCAGATGCAGGAGGATAAGATCCTGTTATTGAGGAACCAATAAATCAGTTCTGTCAAGGTGCTGGTATTTCATTTCCACCGCACAGGAAGGGGAGAGAATGATAAACTGTAATTAATTGATCTGTAATGGATGTTCCCTCTTTTTTCCTACTGTAAAGTTAATTGAAGGAAGCGTTTACACTGTTACTATCAGCTAATTTTGGTGCAACAATAGACACAAATCCAATAGGTTAGATGGTCAGTCAGTTAAAATGAAATTCTTATTGTTGTGCATTTTCTTTAGAATTCAGTAAGCGGAGTTTTATTGAACATTGTGACATTTGGGAATCCTCCAATTAACTTATGAAACCGACTAAAAGTTAAAGTTGTATTAAAATGAGAATACGTACAATTCTGTTTTGTTTTTTAGATTCTTGACTCTGGGAGTTTTCTATTAAGTGGCTGTGCTGCATGCAGCATTCATTCAGGGAGCTTATGTTATATTCATAGTCAGTCAACAGTGACTGCGTTTGTCAGGAGCTGCTGGAGAGGCAGGGATGCTTTATGTTCAGCAGGAAAATCTCTCTCTGTCTCTCTCTCTCTCCCCAACTTGCAAAAGCACACACTGGGAAACATTTTTACGCCCTTATCTCGAATAGATCTCTAATTAAACTCGGTTAAATCTGTCGCGTAATTACGATCATATAACCAACTCTCGTTTGGAGGATTTTTGCAGAAAAGAAAATAATAATAATAATAATAATAATAATAATAATAATAATACGACCGCGAAAGTCAAATGTGGTTTGAAGGACATTTTAAAGACCATAATCTTACAATTGATTCGAAACGACTTCATATTTTGGATACACTTAGTTCCAAATAAAACTCTCAAACACAAAGTGTGATCATTTGTCCTCCTCTGTGTTACAGTGTTGGCGAGATAAAAAGAGACTTGTATTTCATTACAACTTCAGACAAATGTAAAAACTACAAACAAAACCCCTGCAGACGTCGATACAACTTATGAGCACACCTTACCGTCCTCAGCCCCGCGCTCATTTCAGACGGCCGGATCGATTTTGAGTAAAATCCCTCAATGTCGCCTCTCAATTCCTCCGATCATTCAGCGCCACGTCAGGGAGTCAGCGGTCATCACCAGCCACCACATGTCACAATAACAGGGACGCCTTTCCGGCGTCATCCACTCTGATGGAAGGCGCGCAGACAGTCTGAACATACCGTTGATGGGAAGCGAGTAAAGGTTTGGAGCACTGAAAGTGTCCCGTTACAGCTCGCGGAGCGGTGCTGCAGGAGGAGGAGGAGGAGGAGGAAGAGCACGGGAGGAGGGAGTCGGCGCTGTGGTGCGCAACAGAGGAGACCGTGGATAGCTTACCCAAGTTCAAGTGTGCGTAAAGGTGACAGCAGGTACACAAGTGACCGGGAAAAGGCGACTGTGTGCAAGTTCCAGAATACACAAAGGGGGCATTTCAGCAGAAATGCGGGCATCGGGTGGCTTTTGTTGTCCGCTACCTTTTACACAGTGTGTAATTCAAGGACACTGAGGAGATGCTATCCTCCATGTTTCCTACCCTGACCGCTTCACGCGCAACAGGGGGCGCGGTTCGCCCCGGAATTACCTTCACCAACACATCTGAACTCGAGCTCCAATTCAGACTCAAATTTTGCAGTCAGCTTGTGTTTTATGTGTAAATAAGACCAAACTAGCGGCTTTAAAGAAAACACAGCAAGACAGAATATTTCACGTTACCTGATTTATCAAAAAACACAAACATCTCTGTGCTGTTCTGATGAGGTGAGCCTGTTTGCGCTGCAAATTGGACGGTCGACGAAGAAAGGTGCTGTCAGAGTGAAATTGATTTTTTATAAATATTTTACTTGAACTAACCTTATAATTCAATAACTGATGGTCTTATTGCTTCCTATAGTTTACTGCTGTTTACTACTGGAAGATATGGGCTATGTAAAAAAGAAGAGTCATTGTAGGTTGAACCAGATGTTTGAATTACTATTTAAAGCCACACATAAAAGAGAAAAACTCGCCGGTGGGAAGGACAGTAATAAATCTTAGTAACACTGAACAGCTGGACAAACTTTGGACTGCGTCACAAGTACATAAATAGATGTGAGAGTTTAAAACTGCCTTTGAAAAGTGTAACTGTTCCAACAAAACTCATGCAGTATAATTCAGACAAGGTGAGAGTTCAGAGAATAAAATATCATCAGGCTTGTTTGCATCTCCAGCCTCAAAGTTTGTCCTTGAGAAGCAGCTCATTGGGTTGTGTGTGCCTGAGGGAACTGCTAAAACAAGCAAACACTTTGGCCAGTCCTTTATGCCATCTAACAGAGCAGACAACACATTAGTGAGGCAAGAGATGGAAACTGACGAGGTAGGCAGGTGGTGCTCTGTGTGTGTGTGAGAGACATTCAGCTTATTTAATCCCTCCATCACTACTCATTAACCTACAGCACAGGAGGGCTGGTTAGTGTATGCAACATGACACTGATCACACATGCTGGGCTAATAGTTCTGTGTTTTCTGTTTTGGTTGTTTTTATTCCTGCACAGCTGAACAGATTAGGCACCGCACTGTGACTGTAATGCAATATAACCTTTTAATGCTGTGTGTCACTTTCTTTTGCTTTATCACACACGTGAAGACAGAGAGAGAGAATCACTCGCACACCCACATGGACACATGGAGTGTTTTCAGTCTCAATTTTAGCACAGGTGGTAGACAGGGAACACCCAAGCTTCTAACATTAAACCAGCTAACATCTTTATCTGCTGCACTACCCCCTTGTATCAACTCATTTTCCCCTCAGGTCACTGTTATTTTTTTAATCTCTCACACACACACACCTGCAGCTGTCCACCATCCGTCTCACAAACGCCGCAGTGCTAACACAGACATGCACACATGCATGAGAAAACACAATGAATACCGCAGCCCTGCTGGTACTAATAGCAAGCTTCAGTCTGGCGGATTAAGACTTTAATCCCTCACAGGCAAGCAGGGTTGAGATGAGATCGCTGCAGCCAGCATCCAGGGGTCTGATCAGCAACGGCATGAGGTGCGTGCAGGAGAGAAGCAATGAGTCACTGGGCTATTTCAAAAATAAATAAATAAATGTTTGAACAGATGCTTTCACACTGATGGCTACCTGGAGGTCCCACACGATGGAGTTGTCAAACTTTTCCACCCTAAAAGCTGCCTCTGTTCTCTGTCTCTGCTCTGATTTTACAGTCTTTCTACTCTTTCTTCTCTCGGTGATTCTCCAACCAACTTCCCCCGCTGATATTTGTTTGATCTCAGTTCTACCGAGTTTTGATCAGGTTAACTGAAGGTGGGAAAAGACAGAATGCCTCTATGCACACAGGATAAAGACCAGTGAGGGGGGGCTAAGAGAACTGAGAGTAAAAATAGTCTCAAAATGATTAAATAAAGGAGAAGCATGAAGGAAGCCATTTGGTGGAGATGTCATCTGAATTTCAGAAGCGGGACCACTCCTCCTCCACGCCCCCTCTGGCCTCAGCCTATAAATCGCAACCTCGCGTTACGATTTGGCGGCAGCGTATTCTGTCAGTACATTATTCAGTTTACTTCTCAGGCAGCTGCTCGCCTTCGGCAATTTAACCAAGACACCTTCCGGGGCAGTCCCGATCAGGAAATCTACTGCCGTCTTCGCCGCACGTCTTCTCTCTCCTGCAAGTTGTGTGGCGCCCCATCATGTCCCACTTCCACCTGCATAGTCTCAGCCCAAAACGATTCAGCCCTCGTGCCGTCCTTCTGTTCTCTCCCGCTTGACCCCAGCTCCCGTACCAGAACCTCTAAGCCCACAATCTCCACCCCAGCATGCCTTCGCCTCACGGTTCAGACAGGCGGGGCAGGCCCATCACGCACCTCGGAGGCCGCACCATTTGCCACGACTTCTACGAGTCCAGCTGTTCCTTGCCTCAATGCCGCTATATTCACTGCTGCTCCTTTTGTGGCGGCAGCCATTCCCGCCCCGAATGCCCCCTCAACCCCACCAGCCTCCACCCCCATCCACATTCCAGCACTAGAAGTTGCCTCATTTAAAAAATAAATAAATAAATAAATAAATAGGTGCTTCACCCCCTTGATGGCTCCCAGTCATACCCCCTCCCACGTCACCACCAGCTCACGGATTATCCACTCCGAGGTCAGTTTTCTCCGAACTCGGCGCCCCTTCGTCGGAAGAGGAAACGCGGGACCTTTAACATCCCCGGAGTTCCTCGGGATAACCCTCGACGCTGAACGTTTCCAGGCTGTCCTGCCCATCGAAAAGCTCAATCGCATCACCCTTCTCCTCCAAAACTTCCTCCTCGCTCTCTCTTGCTTCAAACAACGGCTGCTCTCCCCGTTGGGACGCTTAAACTTAACCCTCACTTGCTTTCACCCGCTACATCCAAACCGCCACTCCTCGACTCCGCCATGCTGCATAGCCCTCCCAGGGCCGAATCGCGTCTCTGGCAACTTCTGCTCGCTAACTGGAACGGCATCGCCTTCTTCTCCAACGATCAGCTGCCCCACCCCGACGACGTCCTGCTCTTCACAGATGCCCCCCCTTCTGCCGGCTTTGGGGGCTATTACGGCCGAAGACATTCAGAGCCTTGGCGCCCTACGCAGAGGCAGCTCTGACCCCAGGTCCTCCATTTTCAGCCACGTCTTTCGAGATCTAAACCCCAGCATCGCAGAACTCATCAGCATCTCCCAGAGAGCGATTATAAAATAGCCTTGCAGCAAGCACATTGTTCTCCTATTGGACCGCTCGGAACACGTTCTATTCATCGCATCACAACTTCAACCTGCCCTTTCCGTCACTTGACATCGCAACAGTTTCCAGCTTCATATCTCATGAGCATCAAAATTCCCTCCATAAAGACGTACTTCAGCGGCATCAATCCCAACTTCAGATCTACAACATCGCTGCATCTCTACCCTCCAGCTGAAGCATAGCAATTACTTCCTGGCGTGCACACTGGAGGCCACGTTCCTACTCGCCTTCTTTGGCGTACGCTGTTCCGAATTTTAACTCCTCATCCTCAAAGTTCCATCCGACTCTTCACCCGTGCATGAGTGTCATCCACCCAGCCTCCAAAGACCGCTTTATTTTCATCCTCAAACGAAGCAAACCAATCAATCGGGCAGCACCACGCCTACATACTACTTCAAAATAAGACCCTCCGAATCACTAACCCTTTACCTCGACCTCAGAAAATCTCAGCACACCTTACCTTCAGATCCTCTGTTCATCACCGAATCTGGCCACGCCCCAATCAGGACATGGCTCCTCTCAAACTTTCGCCAAGCGCCCTCGTCTTCCGGGATTCCTCCAAATCACTTCCCTGGCCTTCCCTTCTTCACCGGCGTTGCGACTTCTGCCTCCCGCAAAGGAATCCCTGACCACTTAATCGAGCTCCTGGGTCGATGGTCATCACAAGCCTACCTGGTATACATTCACAACATTCTCCAAAACCTCCGTTATGCCCAGTCTTTGCTCCTGCAGGGGATGCTGTCTTTGGGGGTTCTGCCCGGCCCGAGAGCCGTTTCCAGTCCCCTTCAAGGCCTTCCCCAAACCGCAGCACTAATCACACTTCCTCATCCCTCGTTGCTCATCGTTACCAAGGGAGTGGTCCCTGCTAGTGAAATTAAGAAAACAGAGGTAAAGCACTGACAATGCAAAATATGTTTGCAAGAGGGCAAGGAAAGGACCGGCTGATGAAACCTATGGCTGATGTAGGTAGACAGCATTTACATAAGGTCCATTTCAATTAGTGTCTCTAACATCTGAGTTTGTATGATACAAAGATAATCTTGTTGGTTTCTTTTCCTATGAATTAAACATATACGCAGCGTTTGATCCACCATGTTTTGCCTGAAACTGTCACTGTGGACCAAAAATTTAAGAGCAAAAACAAATCCTTTGGTTTGCACTTGTCTTGTACACTCTCAGGCAAAAAGAAAAAGAAACCACAACAAAGAAAAAATAACAAGCAGGCTCGTGTATATTTGAAGATGGAGACATGAGGAATCACAGCAACAGCAGAACACTCTTTAACAGCGTTTAGGCCCATTGACCTTATTAGCTCTGACATTGCACCACGCGTGGTTTGCAGCTTGTAAGACTATTGGTGTCCGACCCACAACAAGAAAACATATGATTTTATTCTTATAGCCTTTTAACATTGTTGGTCTTTAATTGTAATATTTGAGAGCAGCAGTAACATATTTATTTCACACAGTGTTTTATCAAAGAACCTCCAAACATCCCAGAGCACAACTGACAGATGACATTATTTTTGGCATAAAAACCAAGGTGTACCAACAACATGCATGTTTGTTCGTGTAATTCTTGTTTATATATTAAACACACACACAGACACACACACACAGAGTGGGTGGAGAAGAGCTGTGTTTCATAGAGTCAGAGTGCTCGAAAGAAAAAAACACGACATTAGATGAAATCCCCGATTTCAGGGTCTGGTCATCGTTGTCTTTAGATTAGATTAAGCTGGACTCATCATTAATCCAGTAATCATTACTAACGTCAGCCTCGTTAATAATAAGTGAAGGCGGATTCGCAGAATTCAAATGCATATTCCTAATGTAAAAATATTCAGACCTGCACACCCTCCAGTGGGCGAAATCACTCGAAATGAGCCAGCGTTGTGTTCGCTTCTCGGGATCATTTATATTCAAAACAGGTTCATAGCTTATCAACAAGGCTCCCTACTGACTTCAAAATCCTATTCAGCATAAAAGAAAATCCTATACAGCGGACCGCGTGGTAGGCAAAGCTCACCGCTGTCTCTGTTTTCGCCGTGTGTCCATCCCTGACATTAATTTAAATTTCTTCTTTTCATCCCACTTCAATCACGTCCAGTTAAAGATTCCAGTTTGGTCTGTCTTCTTCTGGATCCAGCCCACATCACTAATTTACTTTTAAGTAATTAAAGTCAGCATTGGAGGAATATTAAGGTAGGTCAAGTAGTTAATATTCAGGTTAACCGCAGGGCCCTCTGAGGGGCTTATTTCAATTACAATCACTAAGCAAAGTTGAAAGGGCACTTTGTTACTCTGCCAACTTTTGAATGAATTTTGGTAGTAGTAGTTTTTGCGTAATCAGCACTGACAACATACCCTCGCCAAGGTGAGAGCCTGAGGATTTAAAATAAGCAACCCATCGGAAACCTCCACCCTCATCTTTTCTTCCCTTCTTTTCACAGGGAAGCTATCTTTAAAAAGACTGCTCCAAAACTATCAAGCAACCACTGGAAAAACACTCAACACTCAATTTGTGTCTCAGCTGCTGGCTGAAAGCTTTGCTTCTGCATATTGTAAGAGCCCAGAGATGCAAGAAGCTGCCATCACCCAAAAGAGGAGATGTAAAAATGCAGAGATGTTGCTGTTCTTGGCCCAGAGAGATGAACGATCTCATTCTGGAGCGATTTCTCAGCTAAAAAAGGCAAAGCTTTGAAATTACTTTTGACCTGTTCCTCAATCTTGGCTCATATATTCCCACTGCTACATTCCAGATTTTAGAGATGATAACAAATCAAGTAAAAGCACTCGGGGAGTCTAGTTTTTATGTCCTTGATGACGGTGTAACCTGCAAAATAAATAATTGCCACATAAAGTTTGCAAGAGTTATCTGAGAGAAGTTACTGAGGTGTAGCCTGTTTCATCAGAGCTTTGGTCAGAGGTCGCCAGCGGTGTTTTTCCACCCCTCTACCGTGAGTTCATCCCTGAAGTTTCCTTTCTAAAAGGTAACCAACGAAACAGTATCTGGATGGTTGGAAACACAGTGACTCTCATTACACTCTCAAGCTTTTACGTGGGTATTCTTCCCTCTTATATCTTGTTACAGGAAACATAATACACAGTAACCTGGGATCAAAACAGAGCTCTTAATACAGTGATAGCATCTCTGGCAAGAAGAAGAAGAACCTAATCTAGCCAGGTTATTACCTGGCTAATTAATTATGTTAATTAAATAGATACTGATTCTTTGACAGAGGGAGTTAGTTGGTTTCACAACTCATGTCGTACCTTTACTTAACATTCCCACACATTAGATTCTTTCTCTGTTCATCAGTATTATGAAGTTGCTACTTGAGGAGTATGAAGCAGCAAGTAAGCTTCTCAATGCACGCATGCACACACACACACACACACATAAAAAAATAGTAGAAAACATGGGCTTCTTGCTAGTTTCTTGCTTCATTTCTGAGGTCAGCGCGACTCTTGAATGGATTTTCAAACTCTGGCAGTGGTGCACGGATTCACACATCCCTGAAAATAAATCCACACATGGCTGCAGGGATCGGATGCTCGTGCAAAAGTTACTTTTCATGTTCCTTGTTTCTTGCTTCAGCCTGTAACACCATTACATATTACATATTCTGAGGACATCATACCCGACAGCGTGGGCATAATTGTCATGCACCAATCTGCATATCTCTGACGTCATTATGCAGCTACTATTTACATTCATGATTTAATAAAGTGGAAGAAAAAATATGGATGTCAAATGAATTCATATCAAGCTGAACTATACAGAATAGACTCAATAAACATAAAACTGTGCAAAAGTCTTGAGCCACCCCTTCCCTCTGTCAGGGAGTCAGACTTTAGTGGTCATGAGCAAAAGTTCTCACAGTTTTCTGAAGGTCTTCCATTGTTTTCATTTAGACACCTAAAGGCAACTAACTCAGGGAACAAACCAGTGTTGTGTCTACAAAAAGCAGACAACTTTTTAAACAACTACAGGAAATAAAGTGTTCATTTTAAAATATTGTATGTAACTAATTTTGTTTGACATTGTGACTCAAGCACCATGAACAGAGAGTCTAGTTAAACAACCTGAAGAAGAGGTTTCTTTGACAAACAGCTGCTGTCATGGTTCTGGGTCCTTTTGATGCAGCATTTTCAGTCTCTGGTGCTTTGGTGACATTTTTTATTATGTTTATTCACTCGCTGGGCCCACACTCTCATTTTAGGTTTGGTTAGGTTTTTAGTGGTAAAGGTGAAGGGCTTGGTCATGCATTGAGCTGCGGTTTGGGGAAAGCCTCGAAAGGGACTGGTGGCGGCTCCCGGGCCTGGCAGATCCTCGTGTACGAAATAGAAGTGAAGAAGTTAAAGAACTGAAAAGGGGAGGGAGAGTGGGGCACGTGAACGCGAATGAACGGCTTGTAGAACTGCGGGAACATGTATAGATGAGAACTGGAAGGAGTGCGTTTGGAGGCGTGGCCCCGCTCCTGAAACTGCGATAAACATACAATTCTTGGTTACAATCCTGTTACATTTAGTTTCCAATTAAATCATCTCCAATTATTTAAGGCTCATGTAGTTAGTCCTGAGTTTCTTCCATGTTAGTTTCTTATACATTTAGGTTCCCGTTGTGTCTTTGTCCTCTGTGTCCCCTCCGTGTGTCTGAGTTTGTGTGGGTCTTTGTGTCTTGTTTCCCTTCCATGTGTTCATTCCCATGTTTCCCCAGCCCGTCATGTCTCCCTCCTGCGCTCCCTTTTTCCCTTCTTTTTCTTGTTCTGTTGTATGTTCCTGTGCCATGTTGGGAGTTTGTGTCTTTATGTTCCTGTTTTATTTTGACAGTCTTGTGGTTCATGTTCAGTGTGTTTAGTTTTGCTTCCTCTGTCTCGTTTTGTTCATTTGTCTCAGCTGTGTTTCCTGTTCCCTCGTCATTGTATTGTGTATTTAAGCCTGTTTCCCTCAGCCCAGTGTCGCGTTCTCTCTCATTCCTGCTGTGTATTGTTAAGAAATATATATTTTTAATGCTTATTTTCTGATTATATTGTTTTATGTATTTTAATATGAGAGGCCTTTAGAAACTGAGCTCAGAGGAGACGAGACTAGGTTAAGGGTGACAGGTTGCCCTGGCAACAGACCTCAGAAAGGGGAAGTTATTGCAAGCTGTACAGGAAGCTAAACAGAAAAAGAGGAAGCTACTGACATATAAGGAGCTGTTTGTATCGAAACTGAAACTGTGTGTGACGTCTGAAGTACAAAAATAACACCTATATGAGACTCATGTTGAGCTTCTAATGTTAGAGTTTCTGTAACAGGCTTTGGGCTGTGCAGGGCTCTCTCTCCCGGAAGATGATTGAATAAAGAATTATAAATGTTTTGACCACTCTGAGTCGGGTTTTCTCTGTTCTATCATGGGGATCAAAGAATCAGCGTTAATAGTTTCTCCCCCTGTGTTTGTTGTATGTTTAGGTTCCAGAATTCCAGTTTAGTTTAGTGTCATTTTGAAACACCTGCACACCAGCAATAAAGCTGTATTTCTGAGTTTCAGTCGTGCCTGTGAGTCGGGCATACTGCACAGCCAGGATATGACATATGTGCAAACACCTGCTAAATCACATTTCTCTCTGGTTACCTATTAGCTTACTGGAGGTGTTGCTGCTGCTCTGTGAACAGGGTCAGACTGAACACAACCCTAAAAGAAGCATGTCTAACTGACATAAAAAAAAAAAAAGGCCAAAAGTTTTCCTCGAGAAGGTCATCTGATGATTTATGCCACTGCCACTAGAGACGGCTCCAGATACAGGGGATTATTTTGCCCTTTTAAAGTGGAAAAAACTTGAAGTGAACTCTTAATTTTGGTTCAGCAACACAGTACCACCACCATAAAATAGCAGGCTCAGGATACCCAGGGAGCATATGGAGAGGGCTGCTTGCTGGTATTGCGACAGCGACAGTAACTGATAACAGCGATTTAACAGGCTGATAACCTTTGAAACAGGGGTTGGCTTTGAGGGAGGGAGGTAGTAGGTTCCAGCTTTTACAATATATACTTTTCTTTGCAAACTAGGAGGCACTTACAAGTTGAAAAATCTAGCAAAGAATAGTTGCTTTTCTACTCAGTTCTTCTCCTTTGCAACAACAAAATCTTCAGTATATTGAAGAACTGTTCGTGCACCAGTGAAGATCATATTTTCTGTTTGCTTGGTTACAATCCTGTTACATTTAGTTTGGGCTTTGCATGTAAGAATACCCACATGACTCATGTAACTTTGTTATCAGAAACACAGTTAGGTGAAGAACATTTTAATACTAATGAGGTTCACTGGAAGTTCAGCAACGTGATTGGGTATAATGTGGCACTGCATTACAAACAAGCATGATTCTCTTGTGGAAATCACTTCACGGGCTCAGGGACACATTCAGGAGTCATGGTCTGTGAACACAGTTCACCATGCCTTCCACAAATGCAGGTTAAAGCTCCGTCATGCAAAGAAGAAGAAGCCATTTGTGAAAACGATCCAGATGCCACTGTCTCTTCTGGGCCAAAGCTCATTTAAATTGGACTGAGGCAAAGTGGAAACTGTTCTGCGGTCAGATAAATCACAATCTGAAATTAGTTTTGGAAAGCCTGGATCCACGTCCTCTGGATTAAAGAGGAGAGAGATCATCTGTTTAGTTATCAGGTCTCAGAAGCCTGTATGTCTGATGGTGTGGAGGTGCCTACAGAACTGGCAGTTTGTACATCTGGAAATACTGGAAGGTATACGCAGGTTTTAGAGCAACACATACATCACCTGCTGGTATTATACAGTTCATGTACTGCTAATACTACAATTCCCAGAATGCTCTGTTGGTGTTTTGGCTGCAAATACAATTTTTATTTAAGAAATGAATTCCACTGATGTGTTATTTAATTGGAATTTCGATTTTGCATGTTATATATATTGTTTAGTATTAAGCTTTGCTTGTTCCATTCTCAGTTTTTCAGCAAAACTTGTTTGAGTCCATAAGAAAAGATTCCTTGTTATATTTGGAGGAAGATTTTTTTTCAATGAATGTTAATGTTAGCCCGCGACTTTGATCCAGTTTTGAATTTTGGCCCACTGTGTGTTTCAGTTTGACACCCCTGTTTTAGAGCAACACATACATCAGGTCTTTTTGCATGGTTCAGCAACACCATGCTAATCGTCATACTGCACTGAAGAGGCTTGACTCTGATCCTGACCTTTCACCTGCAGAAAACATTTCAGGCATAATGAGACAAAAATACAACAAACTGTTAAGCAGCTAGAATGTTGTATCAGACAAGAAAGTTCAAAATGACCTGTTTTTCTTAAAATGGCACATTTTCTTTGTTTAAATAAGTGATGTGTTTTCTATTTTGTATTATAAATAAAATACAGATTTATTTGCAATTCAATTTTATTCATACAGCGCCAAATAATAACAACAATCACCTCAAGGTGCTTTATATTTTAAGGTAGACCCTACAATAATGCATACAGAGAAAAACCCAACAATCATATGACCCCCTATGAGCAGCACTTTGGCAACAGTGGGAAGGAAAAACTCCCTTTTAACAGGAAGAAACCTCCAGCAGATCCAGGCTCAGGGAGGGGCGGGGCCATCTGCTGTGATTGGTTGGGGAGAGAGAAGGAAGACAAATCATTGCACTCTGATAAATTCTGATTATAATAGGGTTATTATTTTATTGTGTGCATTTGTGCTTTAATGGTTCAGACAAAATTTTGGAGAAGCATGGATCAGGCCTGTCGTGAGAGCTTGCAGACTCAATGTTATTACAGACTCAGAATAGTAACTAACACCTTAATTTATTATGCAGCTTTTAAAGTTAATAGTAAGGTGAAAAGTACATGTTCAACCATAACCTTTCAGCTTTTGATTATCATTAAAATCATATCACCAACCATGCATTTCTTAACTGCTTATCCAACTGTGGTGGTGGAGGGGTTAGATCCTATCACATCTGGACAGGTTGCAAGTCCATGACACTGCAAGCTTATCTCTAATCTAATAAGCAGACATATGGTGTGAAATGTTACATAAGCATTCTTCTGTCATGTTTGGCCATGTTAGCCTTTGGCTGCAGTGCGTGCCGCTGTCTTTCCAGTCATGTGTTTGCACTTTTCTCTGTTTATTCTGGGCAGCATGGTGTGTGAGCATTAGCTGCCCTCATTGTTAATCAGAGTGTCCCCTCTAAACATGTCAGCATGTTATAACACAGCTTGAGAAGTCATATTTTAAACTAACTGCGCCTGGGTTTGGAAAGGTGAGGAAATACAGACAAGTGAAATCAGTCTCCGTGACAGAGAGGAGAAAAAGAGGAGACAGAGTGCTGAGAAGGTGCTGGTAGAAGGTGAGGACTCAGACGAGTTTGGGTTATTGAACACCTCCATCACAGCACAGCGTCCAACAGTAAAGCATACGCTCATGTTGGGTTAATGTGCGACTTATCACAGGCCCCAGCTTCTTACTGTAGGTCTCACTCATTTGGATGGAAATGCATTAAGTGTAGCTGGCCTGCAGTCTGGCTCACTGTGACAACAGCGTGTGTGTTATTATTACAGCCTTATCAGTTTGGTACTCTGCTGCTGCCTTCTCTGTCCCGTTTGCTCTAATGGGATGCACAAAATTCAGTATTTTGCCGTGACTGAAAAGCCTGTTTCTAACACTTCTTGAGCATTTTGATTTGATAGTGTTAAACGCCTACATCATCTGTGGACACAACAAACATAAAGCAAGTGAGTCACCAGACAGACCATCAGCATCATCATGAAAGTGATGAGTCTCAGTTAGCGCTACTGTCATTATCCTACGATTCGACTTTAGCTTTTGAGGTGTTTTTGAACCTTTTGTGCAAATATACTTTGTGAAGATCTTCAAGGCTGTCCCACTCCTGTTTGAATCAGTGACCTTTATTGTCATTATACAAAGTAAAATGAAATTCAGTTCGGCTTTCTGTAAGGATAAAAGTAACAATAAATAGAATGAATAAATAAAAATAGGCGAGTTATTAAAGATAAAAATAGACTTAGCTGGAAACTTAAGCCACACTAACAGAGAAGAACAGCAACATTGTAGAGTGTTTATTTGAACAGTGTAATGTGTCAATAAGAAGGTCAAATGTCTACAGTGCCACATTGTGCGTTTGCATTGAAGTTTCTATCCGTGTCATATATACAGTCAATTGTGTAGCGTGATGAAAACTGGGGTGGTGAAAGTTTGAAGTTTGTATTATTTTTTGGATTCAGTCTTAGCTTCACACCAGCACACGGCTGCAGGGATCAGCACACAGTGCCGCTCCTCATTTCCTCATCTTTTGTTGGGAAAGCAAGACATTGGTGCAATGATTAGTTGGAAATATTAGACGGTACATCGGAAAACAGTTTGTAAGGCAAAAGCACAGTTTGTACGCTTCTAACAAGCTTGAAAGTCAATGTCTGGCATGACCATCTTCCCCTTAAGTAAGAGTACTTGTCATTTATTTAAGAGTCTTCTAAAACAGTTCTCCAGTCTTCTTAAAGGACATTCGGTGTTTTTCGATGTTGGGACCATTCAGGTGTACATTTACTGCAGTGGCAGTGTGTCTGGGATCACTGTCATGCTGAGAAATTAAGCCATTGCTAATCAGACACTTTCCAGATGGCATTACATGATAGATTAACATCTGGCTGGTACTTTTCTGTCTTCACTAATTCCACCAATTCTGACAAGATCTCCGTTTTCCTTCCATCCTAAAAAAAAGACGATATCTAAATAAAAACTAATGCATGAGGATAAAAAACGATGCGCTGTATAGAAAAATAAGAAACTTTGCTATGTGGAGCAACTGTCACTGGTAAAAACATAACAGTCTTTTACACTTTATATTTAGTCAGTTTTAGGTTTCGTCTGCTACGACAATGATATTTGGTACATATGATCGACTAAAACTAAGATAATTTAGATGCCTTAATTATCGTCACGTTGAAGCGACTGTTGTTGTGATTTGGAGCTGTATAAATAAAACTGAATTGAATTGGAATATAAAGGTTAACAAGCAGTCAGTGTGTTTTGTCGCCATTATTATTTCACTTTGCTTTGTGGTATAACGTGCCCTGAGTTGTGAAAATATAGTTCCTCTGTTTTTATCCTTTGATAAGATCAACAGGAAATGTAATCTTAATGGCCTCTCTCTCTGACGAGATCCACTCTCCCAGTACGAGAGAGTGCTTCCCATAATGTTATCGACTGTTCAGGTTCCACATTATACCTGGGACAGTGCTGCTTATTAACCTGCTGAGTATCAGCAAAACCCAGTAAGAAACAAGTTTCTAAAGTTATAAACTAAACTGAAATTTACATAAAGATTTACAGTTTTAAAGCTAAGCTTTGTGCAAAGGTGCTAAGCTGAGCCCATCAAAAATGCAAAACACATACATGATGGAAGTCTGCCTCCTTTAAGCACTGACAGTCTGACTGTGGGGAATATGTTTACGATGCACAATGTGCGAATGTTGAAGGAATCAAGGACCTCGCTCTTGGTCGCATCCCATTACTTCTACGCTTTCCTGAGCCGTGAGGACATCAAGATTGATCTCTGTAAGGTTGGTGGTTTAACAGCAGACGTTCACATGAAAGTGGTGAAAAAGGCTTACAGAGGTAAAGATGATCCAGAGGTGCACAAGATGACGACGTTAAGGGGGACAACTACCTTTGAATCAGGCCTCACAATATTTCCGAGCACACCTTGTGTTTGTGGATTTGAGATTTGTGGGACGCTTCAGTCAGCAGTCACTAAATTCCTGATGAAACCAGATCGCTTTGTGAGTTTCTGAGGCCTTGAGACTTCAGAGTGTGTTTGCGTGTGTTCACCAGTAAAAGGACATGCACACGTGTCCTCATCAATACATTCACGACTCTAGCTCTGAGCCGAAACTGAAACACTAGTTAATCTAAGAAGAGCAGAGTGGAACAGGCAGAGGCAGACACGTCAGCCGCAAACAGAATAACAACACAAGTCAAAGGTGGTAAAAAATAAAGACGTCTTCCTCTCAGTCGTCTCTCACCTTTCTTTGTGACTCTTCCAACCAAACAGTACGATCAACTGCAGCTTCAACACCAATTGGGACAACAATCAATATAATTCAAAAACTCATTCAGCTCAGTGGGTTTCTGCTTGAGTGAAATGTTTGTTTTGAGGCCCAGCCATCAATAATGTATCATACCTTACATATAGTCCTGTTTTAAAATTGATTGCGATTAATGGTCCAAACAGAAAGCCTTGACTGGAAACAGGAGAGTGGAAACGATTGATCCGAGTTTTGCCTTTCTTTTGGCTTTCTTTGAGTGCCTTTGTGAAGTGTTCGTTCTTTGTCCTAAGTTGACTCCAGCATCATAGATCAGGGTCCTGACCAAGAGTTCAGATGTGTAGACCTATCTTACTATTTGCATAACCTGATGCACAACACCTGTCACCATTTGACACCCTGGGAGTAAGAATGGGATCGTCCTCTTTTTGCATGCATGACAGCAGCTTT
Organism: Simochromis diagramma; assembly: GCF_900408965.1. Classification (NCBI taxonomy): domain Eukaryota; kingdom Metazoa; phylum Chordata; class Actinopteri; order Cichliformes; family Cichlidae; genus Simochromis; species Simochromis diagramma. The sequence goes on along the minus strand of NW_024386801.1, from coordinate 1,340,906 downwards.
TGAGCGTGGGAACAATACGTGTAATTTTGCCTGTTTGAAGTTTGCTCTTTCAAACTCTGGCACTGGAACTCATCAAGGAAACAATGTTCAATGCCTGCAGAGTTTATGAGGAAAACGGCTGTGCATGCATGTGTGAGAAGAAGAGCTCGAGTGATAAAACAGTCCCCTCAAATGTACACGAGGTCGCTCACGCTCCTTTAATCAGTCTTTCCAGGTTTCCTTTTACTCGCTGCTTTTGTTCTCATTTACTCAAATTACACTGTGCACACATCAAGCAAGGGCATATTTAATTATAATTAACCTATGATTATTGTTCACTGTTGAATGGTACAAAAATGCTGCACAGTGCATCAACATATGGATGGGCAGAGCTATTCTAGGGAGGCAGCTGTTCTGCCACAAGACTCCAAACAAGGCAACTCGGTGCCACTGGCAAACTCGATGGTTCAGCAGAGAACCTACTGTTCACAACGAGAGTCAGAAAGCAAGAAAAGAAGAAGAGGAAAAAGAGAATTTTAACAACTTTTAATGATGTCCTGGTATTTTTTCAACAAATGTCTATAATTTCTATTCCTTTTATCCTTATTTACAAAACAAACGAGGTCTTGTTCCTTTTCCAAAGTAAACAATATCTTCAATTTTATAGGATGCAGTAATTGGCTCATTTGTAACCTTCTGGTTTACATCTGCAGTTTCTGATTGTTCGCATAGACAATCAAAAGATGCAAATGCAGAATAATGCATCATGTTGCTCTAGTTTAATCAGTGGACTTTTTATTTTTCTCTGTGGATATTATATGAAGAAATAAACAAGCTGGCTGAACGTCATGTTCAAATGCCAGCGGAGTTCCTTTCAGCGTGTGATTCACAACTTTTCACTTTGAAGAGGGAATTATATACATATATACATATTTATGTCTATACTATATATAATCCTGCCCTCCTCCCACTCAGAAGCTTCTGCCCCAACATTTGTCACTCATCATGATAAGCTGTCTACATTCAATAAATGTCTAAAATGAGGCAAAAATAACAAACTAAACCAAAAATACAGCAAAAGAACAAAAGTAAAAAAACCTGATCTCCTACATACTTATCAGCATATACAGCGCTGTGTTCCTGAGTTCCTATTTTTTGCATATTTGTCTTACATGTTTCAGATCATCCACTTCAATGTTAGATATTGATAACCCAGGTAAAGAAAATGTTTTATTTCATTATGAAGGCAAAAAGGTGATCCAAACATTCCCGACCCTGCGTGACAACAAAAGAATCGTCCGTAATCAAAATAATAATAGGTGGAGCAGGTCATCTGCTCACGGACAGGTTGGTGGTTTGATTCCTGGCTGCTCCAGTCTGCATGGTAACACATCCTTGGACAAAGATACTGAACCTTACATTGCTCTCTGATGTTTTCATTGGACAAAGATACTGACGAATGTCAGATAGAAAACATCAACCTGAATGAGGCATGTTGAATAAAGCACTTTGAGTGACTGAGTACAAAAATGCTTTATGTGAATCAGTCTGTTTAAAACTGATAAGCTTGGCAAGAAGGACTCAAATCGGTGTTTTGTGATAACAGGCAACAAGCTTTTCACATTGCTGTGGAGGAATTTTGGCCAAATCGTCTTTGCAGAATTGCTTTAAGAGCACAAACGGCCTGTTTAACATCACACCAAAGAATTTCAATCAGTCTAGGCATTTATTGGACCACTCCAAAACCATCATCTTGTTAGGGTGCCTGGGGCGTCGACCCAGTGTTTTGTGTTTTTGGTTCTTTGATTTAGTTTATTTCTTTAGATTCTAGCTTTCTTTGTTTTATAGGTTATTGGATTATTTTAAGTGGAGTTTCTTTGTGTGGGTTTTGTTACAGTTTTAGTCTTCTGGTTTTCTGTCTGTGATCCATAGTTGCTGTCTCCCCTCGTCAAGTCCGCGTCTCTGTGTTATGTTTCCTGTTTTGCTTCCCCTGTCTCGCTAGGCCTGATTTGTCCCTGCTGTGTTTCCCTCCTGTCTCGCATTCACTGATTGCTCCCTTTGTGTACTTAAGCCCTGTGTTTTCATCTGTCTGTGTTGCGATCTACCCTCATTCATGCTGTGTGTTCTGTCTGCCTGAGTTTATTCATTGTATTTTGAGTTTGTTACTTTGAGTTCAGCATTAAAGCTGTTTTTTGTCTCCGGAGTCTGCACTCTGGGTCCAGCGTTCCTGCCTGCACACAGCCTCAACATGACAGATTTTGGTTTTTAAAGACATTCAGAGGTGGACTTGCTGGTGAGTTACGGTCATTGTTCTGCTTCATATCTTGAGTGCAGTTGAGAGAGCAAATTTCATGGCCACTATGGTTCTGAACCGGAAAGAAGCCCCAAACCATCACCCTACCACCGCCGTGTCTGACTGTTGGTGTGGTGTTCTGCATTAGTTTTATGCCAGATGAAACATGAAACCAGCCTCCCAAAAACTTCATCTTTGGTCTTCTTAGTCCACAGAATATTTTCCCAAAAGTCTTGGGGATCATTAAGATGTTTTGGGGTTTTTTTTGTTTTGCACATGTCAGATGAGTCTTTGTGCACTTTTTGGTCAGCAGTGGTTTTTGCCTTGGGACTCTCACATGGATGCCATTTTAGCCCACTGTTGTCCTTATTGTTGAACCATGAACACTGAGCCGAGGTAGATCCTAATAAATAAAATTATATTTCAACAACTCCATTTCATATTTACATGAGTTAGTTTTGATCTGAAACAGCGTGACAAATATGCAAAAAATAAAATAAAAATTCAAAATACGACTAAAAAAAAATACTGAAAAAAGAAATCAGCAAGGAGGGAAAAGGTTTGTGACAGCGCTGTATACCAAACTGTGTGCACAAATGTAAAATATAGAAATAGGTTCTTATTTTTATTGTGATAACTGAATTTAATATAATTTCTATTTTGCATTGATGTTAATAAATTTTTGAAAAGTTTAAAGACTTCACACAGCCTTTGAAGTCCGTCCAAATAGAGAAACAATAATTTTATCAATAAATTTAGTTAACAAGTGTTTCCAGTATGAGTCCTTCTTTATATTAAGGGCAGAAAATCATCCAATCTATTATAGTTTCATAAACTCTGCCACTGCCAGATATTCATGTTTATATCTGAAATATGGCAAATAATGATAAATTCTTTTTGCCACTGGTGAAATTTCTATACAACGTTAACTAAGCGTGAAGGATAATTCTGGTTTATTTCACTTTCCTGTGGCTCAACCAGCTCAGATTGAAAGACTACTCAGCAGAGCAGTAGTTACTCCATTTTCCCAGCTTTTGTAAAAACCCAGTATAATTTACCAGTAAAGATAAGTGTGCCTCTGACAGTCCTGCATTGTAGTGAGTTCTTCACTTATTTTGGCTTCTCTGTGAAGGAATTCAGAAATAGTGGTTTCAGTTTTCTGCCAATGCAGGAGAGATGATTGGAGTTTAAAGAGAAGTATTAATTATTTCCACAATACCAATAGAGTCAAACACACCAATGAAAATTGAAGGAGAAAGTACATGAAGGTGGCTTGAAGTCAGTTTCCTATGCCCGAGCAGAGCACTGATGGTAAGGTAACAGGAGCAAAAGAGGTAGAGGTATCAGAGGTAAGCAAAGTGTCAGCGTGATGAGAGGATGATGGGGAAATATTAGACCTGATGGCAGCGACCTTATTTACAAAATAGTTCAAAAACTCATTACAATCAGATTTAGTAGAAACTGGTACACGAGGAATATCAGACAATATTCTTATCAAACAACATTTTAGGATTGTTCTTTTTTTGAAGCTATAAGATTTGCTAAATATTCAGTTCTGGCATTTTTTATCATGTCGCTAAGTGAGAAAATTGATTCCTTGAGATGAACCTGATGAACCTCAAGCTTGGAAGCCTTCCATAAACATTCTAACTTGCAACAATATCGCCTAAAAGTTTGATTAGTTTCATTTATTCAAGGACAGAAATTTGAAGAATGGCCAACACTTTGTTTCACAGGTGCCACTGTATCTAAAATAGATTTGCATTGATTGTTAAAAGACAAAATAAGTGAGTCGATGACACTATGAGCCATGCCCGAGTCAAACAGCAGAGCCTTTGGATCATTAGTTTGGGAGGTGAAGGATCCAGGTCAAACGACAAACCAAAAAATATGCAGTGATGGTCACCCACATGCACATATGTTTAAATCCAGTGTGTGGCTCGTTGCACATACAGTACTACCAGCAGGATGATTTTTAAAAAACTGATGATTTAAAAGTCCAAACAGCCAAGTTACCAATTCTTGCTCAGAAGAGGGAAGAACAGTCAAACATCACATGCTGCAAAGAACAAGGGTATCCATAATAATCAGATAATGAAAGGATTTCCACTCTCTGAATAAGTGTCTCACTGTAACATACAGCAAATGCATAATTTATGGTTTTGACCATGACTCCCAACATGCAGCTCAGCACACTGACCGTTGGAGCTGTCATTTACTTGCATGGATGTCCCATTAAATGTTTTCCATTTCAGGGATTTATTCAAACTACCGTATATCATAAGCATTTTCAGCCTTTTCCTCAGTACGATCAGACTCTGGCTGGAGAAGCTTAATGAAATCAGAGCCTGATGCTTTAAAGCAGAGTAGCAGTAAAAGGATAATCCCTAATGCTCCAATGCTCCACACACACACACACACAAATATACATGAGAACACACACTCACCTGTGGTATCTCTTATTGATTTCCATCTTCTCAATTGCCCAGCATTAGATTTCTCTTTTGGCTCAACGTTCTTAAAAGAGACAAAGCAAAGGAAGCAGCACGACAAAAGGCCACGTAAATGTAAATGTGTCTCATGATCGAGCACGATGACTACCCCACTTCACCAAAACACCCTGCACATTTCATTGTGTTTGCATGACTTGTTGGAAAGTGAGAGCGAAAAGTGCAGCAAAAAAAACAAAAGAAGTTCTCTGCTTTTAAGCCGAGTGTTTGAGAAATGCTCTCTTCTCCTCTCACTCGCCTGTCTGGGCTTGTAGAGCCAGTTAATGATTCACACTGGGAACAAGAGGTCCACAAAGGCTTGCAGTGATACAGCAGAGGAGACTGTTATAGAAAGCTAGGTGTGTGGGAGGGAGAAGTCCACTCTGTCCGTTTCACTCAGCCGCTCGTTCTTTCTCTGCTGCACGTCGCTGACATCAGTGGAGAGCGAGAGAAAAGAAAGACAGTAAGTGTGCAATTGTGCGTGTCTGACCTCATGATGCTTCCATGCAAGCCGTTCATGTGGGCAGGTAAATCACACAGAGGATTTGAGACTGGAAAAAGGTTGAGGAGTTGTTTACAGCAGCAGATAGGAGTGTGTGTGGGGGGGGCTTTGTAATGGTGACTAAGTGTGCTTTTGTGTGTCCGTGTATAAATAATATTGTACAAGCACATGTATGTGTACAGTATGTGATCTGTAAAGCAGCTTTTTCGCATTTTTGGTCATTTTTGTGTTTTCAAACACTGAATTTATTTTGGATTTTCTCTCTTCCACACACAAAGTAAATATCCAAACAGGCCCAAACAGACACAAACAAACTGTACTTTGAATAGATGATGCTGGTAACACCAACAAGCTTGTGGAATACTTCTGGTTGGATATTTGACCACTCTTCTTGGCAGAACTGGCTTTTAAGCATAGTTAGAAATGTTGAGTGGTTTGCGATCGTTGCTTTGGGAAGGCTGTCCAAGAAACTTAACGTTAGCCAAACTCAGCTTTTACATGTGTTTGGGATTATTGTCCTGTTGTGTTGTTTTAACCATCGAGCTTTTGATTTCATGTGAAGTTCAAGAACTGGGAGGTAGGGTCCTCCATCATCACTATTCCAGCTGGCAGCAAAACAACCCCAGAGTGTGATGCTACCACCACCATGCTCGACAGTGTTCTCAGGTTAAAAGTCGCACCTTCACTCCTCCAAACATACAGGTTGTCATTGTGACCAAATATCTCAATCATAAAACATTTTGTTCCTCCGTGTGGGCAGGTTCTTTTTTTCTATAAAAGAAGCGTTAAGAGTCCAAAATGACCATGAGACCATGAAACGACCACAACTGAATGTCTCTAAGGCCCATTTTCTGGCTCCGTTTTCTCAACACTTACATGCAGGAAAATTTTCAGTTTTACGAAACAAAAGTTTATGAATGTTATTATAGTGGGACTTCTGTCAACACCTGATTCATAGAGCATTATATGGATGGACTCTTTGTGCCAGTTCAGAGTATTGAGTGTAAAAAAAGAGGTTCCTCTGTGAAATCACAATGTCACCAAAACCAAACAAGGATTTAAAACCTGGAATTATTATTATGTTCTTGGATATTAATGATAACCTCCTAATACACAGGAAATAGCTGTCTTAGTGTGAGGAGTTAACTGGGAAAGTTTTGCAGGGAGAGCTACAGCAGGGCTAGAGCCAACCTGAAAAAAGGCATTAAGAAGGCCAAGGCGGACTATAGGAAGAAGATCGAGAACCACCTGGAGAGTAAGAACAGCCGGCTGGTGTGGCAGGGTGTCCAGCAGCTGACAAACTACAAGTCCAAATCAGGTATGGCTGAAGGTGACCCAGCATTGGCGGAGGAGCTGAACATCTTCTTCACACGCTTTGAGGTCACTGCACCCTATGCCTCAGAGGAACAGCTACACCATACAGCCCACAGCAGCAGTACCATCATCACTCTGGAGGAGCATGAAGTGAGGCGCACTCTGCGGGCTGTTAACCCGAGGAAGGCAGCCGGCCCAGATGGTGTACCAGGACGTGTGCTGAGAGACTGCGCAGACCAGCTTGCCTATATTTTCACCAGGATTTTTAACCAATCCCTTGAACAGTCAAACGTCCCACCCTGCCTCAAGACCTCCACCATAATACCCTTGCCCAAGAAACCTCATATCTCTAGCCTAAATGACTATAGACCAGTGGCACTAACCCCGGTGGTGATGAAGTGCTTTGAGAAACTTGTGCGTTACCACATCACAGCAGCCCTACCCAGCAGCCTTGACCCACACCAGTTTGCCTACAGAGCAAACCGATCGACAGAGGACGCCATAGCAACAGCACTCAATGTAGCATTAACACATCTGGAGAGGCAAGGAAGCTATGTGCGTATGCTCTTTGTGGATTATAGCTCGGCATTTAACACCATTCTTCCATACAAACTGGACGCCAAGCTAAAAGACCTAGGGCTTCCTCACAGCACCTGTAAGTGGATCAATAGCTTCCTCACCGACCGCAGACAGAGAGTGAGAGTGGGATGTTACACATCTCCAGCCCTAAATCTAAGCACTGGGTCGCCACAGGGCTGCATGCTTAGTCCACTGCTCTACTCGCTTTATACACACGACTGCACCCCCGCCCACCAGAGCAACACCATTGTAAAGTTCGCAGATGACACTACTGTGGTGGGGCTCATATCTGGGGGAGATGAGTCTGCCTACAGAGATGAGGTGGAGCGGCTGTCTTCATGGTGCAAGGATAACAACCTTCTCCTAAACACGAAAAAGACCAAAGAACTCATAATTGACTACAGAAGACACAAGACAGAAATCCAACCACTAATCATCAGCGACGACTATGTGGAGAGGGTGGCAGACTTCCGCTTCTTGGGAGTCAGCATAGAGGGAAACCTATCCTGGAGTGTGAATACCTCTGAGCTACTGAAAAAGACACAACAGAGACTGTACTTTCTGAGAGTGCTTAGGAAGAACAACATCACACAGAGACTGCTGGTGTCTTTCTACAGAGCCTCCATCGAAAGCATACTAACGTACTGCATAGGCACATGGTATGCTAGCTGCACAGTGGCTCAGAGGAAAGCACTCCAGGGAGTAATCAACGCTGCCCAAAGGACAATCGGCTGCCCTCTCCTCAAACTGAAAGACCTACACAGTTCCCGCTGCCTCAAAAGAGCCCATAACATCATAAAGGACACTTCACACCCTGGACACTCCATGTTCGAACTGCTGCCTTCAGGTAAATGGTATAGAACAACATACACAAGGACTAACAGACTCAAACACAGTTTCTACCCAATTGCAATATCATGTCTCAATGCTACTAAAAGTAGATGACTTTCATTGCCCCTGTTGTCACTTGTGCCCTTGATGTTGGAATGCTTTCAGACATGTTTTGTTGGATGCGCTAACAAATTGACTGATGGATTGATTGTTTGAGTGATATATCAACTAGGTCGTATGTTGAGTGTCTGTATGGGGCCTTAGGCCTGGATTGCTTGGGTGTATTTACTGTATGAGAATACTGTATTTTATATGTATTTCTATCTTTTATATCCTATCTATTATAGTTTTTAAGTATTTATCTTTCGTGATGTTGCACTGACCGGAGACATCTTTCAATTTCATTGTACTTGTGACAATGACAATAAAGAATATTCATTCATATTCATATTCATATTCATGATGACATCTTACATTTAAAATTCACTTTCAGTAGCTGGGACCACATCCTCTGAACGATGAGCGGAGGTAGAGGGAGTATGAACTGGTGCTGCGGTTTGGGGAAGGCCTCGAAGGGGACTGGCGAAGGCTCCCGGGCCGGGCAGAACCCCATGTACTAACGAGAGGTGAATGAAGGAAGGTGGAGGAGAGAAGAGGAGAAGAGAGGGGGGAAAAAAGGGGGGGGGGGACATGAAAATGACAACAGCAGGTATTGGAGAAGGAGGCATACATAGTCTGAGGTTGGAAGGGGCGTGAAGGAGGAGTGGTCCCGCTCCTGTAATTCAGACGATATCTCCACTTAAAATGTTGTGAAATTATGAAATTGACTGTTTTTTATCTTGTTTTGTTTTTTCAGTAATTATCCTGTTCCATCCTACTTCATTTTACCGTGTATATTACCACATGGTCATTTAAAAGTATATTTTGTCCGTGGAGCCATTTCTCTGGGTGCTTGTGTTTTTTCCACATCTTTTCTTTTGCTTTTCCTTTTCCCCGTTCCTATTTGCCTTCATTCCTCTTTTCCCAGGTTTCACCTTCAGATTGGTTGCCTCTCTTCCAGCTCTCGTATTGATGACACAAAAAGAAACATTGTAACCTTACCTTGTCATTCTTTGCCACATTTCAGGGATAACAAGCAATGTAACGGGGAAAATAAATATGGGTTTTGTGTAATAATGTATTTGATTCAGTCCGTCTCAAATAACAGTAAAGTAAGATGTTTTTGAGCGTTTCTTTCTATTTTAATATTCAGGCAGAGGGTTCAGATACTCTTGTCTCCTGGTGCATTAAGTCTAATCTTCCCTCTCTTATTGATGTATTTTTGGTTTCCTCTACATTTCACATTTTTATTTGACCCACTAGAAATGTAAAAATAATAATTAGAGTCGACTTAATTTCTTTACATTTCTAATCTGATGTTATCTGATGTATCTAATCCAAGATGCATCAGTTAACATCTGGCCTTTTAGAAAGCTCTACAGGCGTTATACAGAGTATACACAGAAATAGTTTTGCACACACGTGCATTAGATTTACATTACAGGAAATACAGACTGTGGCACATGTTGCTGTAAAATCAGTTTCCCGACAGCATCAAACATGACGGCCGTGCATACGTCTGTGGAGGACAGTGTTTGAAAGAAAGGTGTGAAAGAGGTAATTGTTATTTCATTGTGTCAGAATAAAGGTTTACTGTGATGGAGAGGCCAAAAGATTTTCATCACCTGAGCCGTGCACGCTAAATATCCTCACAGCCTTTTAACGCTTTATTTCATCTTTATGTTATTTTCCTCCGTCTTTGTCTTGTTGTTGCTTTTCTTCCGAGCCACTTTCTGCACATTCATCCTTACTGCTCCTTCCTCCCCCTCCTTCACATCTCCTACTCTGTTTTCTCATCCTCCAACCATCAGGTTTCTCTCTCGGGGTGAAGCAGGGGAGCACACCTTTGGATTTCTGAAGGACTGACAAAATTTGTGTAAAAATGTCACTCACCCCTTGCCACATACTGTAAACTCACTACACTGTGAAACATCACATATGCACGCCAACCACCTTCAGAAACATATCCTATCCTAAAATGCTTTAATGGCTCCAGAGTTGAATAGTTTGGTAAGGAAAGATAAACTACACATCTCTGTTGGTTTGCCTCACAGAACATTACATTTAGCAAATTTGAGCGCTAGTACTACGCTTGTAGTTTGTCTCCCTTTAATAGACTCACCAGCTTTCTTGGCAGTGATACTTACCTTATTGCCTCTCTGGTGGTTTGATGCCAGGCGGCGGTTTTTCAGCCTTATTCATTGTATGGCTACATTAGAATACATCGAAGCCAAAATAATGTGTTTATGAATGCCAATGTATCATTAGTGAGTACAGTAATTTTACACAGCCAGAAAGATAATAAATAGAATTTAAGCCATTGAAAAATTTCTAATAATCTCATGTTTAATACTTTCATAAGTGTGATTAGAGATCAAGTGCAAACACTGTCACAGCAGCACAGGTGGGTTTCTGTCTTTTTACAACGGCTCAGTTTATTTAACTCTCCAAGTGTCCAGTGACAGTGGCTTGGCTTTCACAATGACCCTGCTGAAGCAGCAATCATTGCTAGTCCCATTAATCATGAAAATGTCTTTATATGACATGTATAAAAGTTTGCATTCAAAAAGCATCATCTTGATGACACAAAGGCAACTTGTATCTGTTTATTTGTATTTTGTTTGGTATGTTTTCCTGCCAACATAACAACAAAGCTGTAGATACAGCTTCATTCCCCACACTGGTAACAGAAATTTACAGCTGATTCAAAATATTTTTTTTTACATTTATTCAAAAAAGAAAATGTATTTGTATTTTCAAATATTTCAAATAGATTTTAGAATTGAAAGTCTCAGTAGGCAGAAATCTAGAAGATGTTTGAACATGAGCGCGTTTTGAATGCATATAAAAACGTGGTATTCAAACCTCATGCATCACTCTTTACAACAATCACCTCATCTGGCAATTGGACAAAGTCTCCCATCACATGCCAGATTTTCCAAGGCCTGAGTACAGAGCATAGAGGAGGCCACTCTCAGACCTTACAATATTCTGATCACTGCTGCCAAAAACATGCTAAACCACTACTGGAAAAAATTCAGTTGCAATAAAGCTGTATGATATGATAAAGATAGAAAGGTACTGGCAGCACACAGTTAGCTGGCTTCGAGAACAGAGGACAACGTTATAGGAATGCCTACACTGCTGCTTTATTTTACTTCACTTTACAATGTCAAAACAAAGCCACAGCATTACAGGCAGCAGAGAGCAGCAGGACACAGTTATCACAACCTACTTCAACCTGTTACTAAAGGAAAGCAGTCTGGAGATTCTCTAATGCCATCATATCATAACAGGAAGCCGCTACCTCGCAGTGCCATACTGTGCTATAACTGAACCACAGGGTCCTTGACATTTATTGAGGTAAGTGTGTAGCAACCATATTGTTTTGTAAAAGCAGAGATACTGAAAACAAAGACACTGGGATAAGAATCTCAATGATTTCTGTTAGTATTTATTGTTAGTTTAGACTAGGCCAAAGTAAAGAGTCATGCCTTATGTGATTATTTCAGTTATTTCATTATTGATGGGTTTATAACAAGGTCAATTGTTTCTGGAACTAATGTATTTTAAACAAAGCAGATTAATATCACATACTCAGCTGTCTCGATGAATTAATATTCTGTAAATTTGATGTTTTCTGTTGAACACTTTGAGTGACATTGAACATCTCTCCTCATTATCCAGGGAGAACCTTTTAATTTATGAAATTAAAAACAAGAGTAGTTTAATGAACTTGTGTATCTGCTCTGACTTCCAGCACGCGACTAATGATTATCGGTGACTTAATGTCAGGAAGCTCTGCAGAAGTTGATGTTATCTTGGCGTGCACATCACACAGATGACCTCTGGATAAATCCTCATCAGCCACATGCTCTGCGATGTGCTATAAAGCCTGAGGTCATCACGCTAATGCAGTATCATAACATGCAAATGAGTTCAATACCCACCAGTGAGAGTCAGTAATGGTGTGTAAAACCTATGGACTGTAAAGTATCGCAGACAGCCACTCTGCCTCCTTCAAAAGTAACGGTGGGAGGAAATCAGTTTGTTGCTGATGGCCATGAGGGTTTTGACCCATATCATCATCATCATCATCATCACCTTCAGCACTGTCACATCTAGCACTGTCCTCCTCCTCCTCATCATCATCCTCCTTTCTATTCTGGCTTAAATCACCTATTCAAAAGAGAGTTTGGGGGCTAATAATGATGTTCAGTGGTACAGTACACGCGGCCCCTTTGTTTCATGTCTTTCAGCATAAAAAGACAATGTAACGACCTCACCTGAGAGCAGAAAATAATGTTCTGCTTAACTGCCAGATTAGATGAGGTTTAATTTGAATCTCAATTGAGGCATAAAAACAGAGGGAGGGAGGTGAAAAAGAAAGTTGATTTGTGTGTAGAGGGGCTGGATTGATTAAAATGTTCCACAAAGAGGGACTGCAACGAAGGTGAAGGTATTGACCTCAATCTAATCCTGAGCTAATTGCTCAGGGAATGGAGGAACTGAGTGTGAATGCACAAAGCCCTGCTGTCTTCATCTGACCCTAAAACACTGAGCAAGTCTGAGAGGTCTTTGGGTTAAAAACACATTTGAAAGTTTGAGGAAATCTTCCCCCGTCTGCTGCTTTTTCTCTCGCAGTTTGTCTTAGAGAGGAGAAAACAGCTGGCGTGAATGTATCTGTGTGTGTGTGTGTTTGTATGAGCGTGCTGCATGCGTGACCTTCCATGCCGATTGCAAATAGAGGAGAGAAAGCAGTAGAGTGCTGCCGAAGCAATCATGAGGCAAAAGAGCCTGTGGAACTGCAAACACACCCGTACAATCACAAGCACGCACACACACTCCTCTGAGCCAGAGAACATATGGGCAAACAACACGAAATGCTAGCTATTCAGTCCTAAATTGAGGGCCAGCTGTGGCACACTGACAAGGTGGATATTTCACTGTGGGCCTGCACTCCTCTCTATTAAACTAACTTATGGAGTCATTTAATGTGGCTCAGAAGTGGCTCGGGGTGCTGGTGCTGGTGGAAGAGGGGGAAGCAGCCACAATGGCTTTCTGAAAGCATAGCATAGCATGCATTCCTGATTGCAGTGAACTAAAAGTATTTTGTTATTATTATTACTTGTTCATTTTTTATTGAATTATTTCTATAAGCCCAGCTTATCCTCAACACAAGAAATGCAATTTAGAGAGTTTACACAAACACCGTTACAACAAATGTTGGGTGTTTTTGCTTGATAATTTAAATACCGCTTGAAGTCAGTTATGTTTTCTAATCACTTATTTTTAATTACTAATAACCATCCAATCCAATATGCAACAGACTGGCCACCTGTCCAGGGTGCATCCCGCTTATTGCCCTATGGTAGTTGGGATAGGCTCCAGACCCACCACCATCTCAACGGCGAATGGATGGATGGACGAATGGATGGATGGACGAATGGATGGATGGACGAATGGATGGATGGACGAATGGATGTATAGATGGATGGATGGAAAGATGGATAGACGAATAATGGATGGATGGATGCATGGATGGAGGACCAGATGGACGGATGGATAGACAGATGAATGGACAAATGGATGGATGGACAGATGGATGGATTGATGGATGGACGAATAGACGGATGGATGGACAAATGGATGGATGGATGGACAGATGGAGATTGGATGGATGGATGGACAACTGGACGGACGGACGGACGGATGGATGGACGGACTGTTTGTCCTAGTCTCAGTTCTGATCGAGGATGATTTAGCATAACCCAACAATTTAATGACAATGGGGGATTTTATGCAATGGTAAAGTTGCAGAGTCAGTGATGTTTTGCTTTCTGTCATATCTGTGCATGCCCATTACAAAGTCAGAGAGAGACTTTTACTAAAAAACTCAATTATGTTACAATATACCAGTAGAGCAGAACTACTGCAGAGCTTAAATCTCATTTTCTTCTTCAGAAATGTGTTTTTAATAGTCCTGAAAAGTAATGACGGAAAAAAGTGGCATGGCTTGTCAAAAGCGGTGTCGTTAGAAATATATTTTACTGCGGCGTGACCTTCTCAACGCTCTGCCAACTGTATGTGAGTAAAAGGAAGTTGACGTTTATGTAAAAGTCTTTTTATTCTCATGTATTGTCCTGTCCTTGTATAAGCTGTTATTTAGTTGACGTTTTGTTTAGTAGTCATTTGGGTTTCAGTGAAGTGCATCCATCAACATGACAGGAAATACTGGAAACATGAACAAAGGTCTCTGACAATCACTTTCCATCAATTTCACCCATTTTGATCCCATTATTTACTGTATTGTTTCCTCTTTGTGGGGGTAATTTTCTTCATATCACACAAGAATCTGTATATCTGTTGGTGACCTGCAATTTTCCACTTTGACAGGCGTCAAAAAACTGTACCATAACTATAACTGTATTGATATAGACAGTCAGTAAAAGCCAGTAAGAAATCTCTTATAGTACTGACTTAAAAAATAGATGTCACGGCCAGCGGGGCGAGCCGTGTGTAATTTATTAAAGGACCCAAGACGCAGGCACTAGTGATGTGAGTGGACTTTTATTGAGGAGGATGACGTACAACAAAAGGCAAAGGATGGCGAGAACAGAACTGAAAAAACCTAACTGGGAAAACTAAGAATAAAACACCTAGAGACACAAACGGAGATGCAGGGAGACGTAGACAGATGCAGGGGGAAACACAGGATGACAGAGGGAGATTACACACAGGTGGGGAACACAGCTGGAAGTAGTTGACGAGACGAGACAAGGGAAGCAAAACTGAATATACTCACATAAGACACGGACCTTCACAATAAAACAGAAAACGGGAAACATGAAACAACTACACAAAGACGCAGAGTAGACACAGAACTAAACCTACACTAAACATGAGACGCCAAACCTAAGAACGAATCCCTTAACAAGAAGAAACAGAAACAATAACGAGTTTTCAATAACGAACAACTGACTTCTTCTTAGCACTGATATGATGTGCCATCTTCCTTAAAACTCATTGTTACTGATTATTCATTGCTTTAAGCCGAGCATTTAGTTCTTTGCTTTTGACTGCGAGTTCTACGTTTGCCCTTTATTCTGTTGGAAGCTGCTGCTGCTCTGTTTAGCTGCCTTAATTCATGTCTTTTGGGATGTGTGAAAAAAAATCTGAACAATCTGAGTCACACATTTTAAAGCCAGTGTCAAAAATTTTTGTCTGAGGAAAACAACTTTCCACTTGACATTCTCCAGCTCTTGTGCATCGAAATTGTGTGTTTGCTGAATACTTCACTTTCTTCTGTTATCGTCCCTTTCATGAAGTATCTGTTTATCGTCTGGCTCCACTGTAACTAATGTCCTCGTTCTACTAACATGACACTTGCTATACTGCATTCTCCATCATGATAGACAGCACACACCCACATGAGTGCACACTCGCGCGATGTGTAGCTTGCAGGCATCAAAACACCATATGAAGGATAAAAACTGGCGTCACCAACAAAAAGAACCTGCCCCCTATGCTGGGCTCATGATTCCAAAATAAATCTGAGTGAGAAGGAGATGATGCAAAAAAGAGCTATTTGGCCATCTGTGGACTCGATCTTCAGATGTTGAAATGTCAGTGAGAGCAAAGAAAAACATGAACTCCACAGGGGAACAGTTGGTGAGCAAGGGCAATGTTTATCCCGAAGGAGACTTTGATAAAAATAAGCCTTTCTATTACAAAACAGACTGCAGCATCCCGTCTCATATAGAGATCAGTGCATAAAGCATCCATCAGAGTGTTTTCAAGATTTACTGAGTGACCTGCACTTTGGTCTGTTTGGTTCTGACCTCCAGGCTGCTGCAATAGACCCTGTGCACGAGAAAATGCTAACTTCCTGGTTTGAGACCGGATGTGAGGTTGTACATTTCCGGTAGCTTTACTTTGCGGTCTATCGCTACTGTGAAGATATCCTCCAAAATCATGTCCAAAACTCGAAAAAACGAAAGATCGCGTTAAGTTACAAAGAGCAGAAGGTGGGAACACTCACCACTGTTGTGTCATGAAGAATCTAATGATCAATTTTGACGTTTAAAGAGTTTAGATCGATCAGTTGTTTACATCACTCAACACAAGCAGAACTGCATCACTGCAGCAGAAGACACATCGTCCACATTCAGAAGCACATCTC
This sequence comes from Simochromis diagramma, assembly GCF_900408965.1. NCBI lineage: Eukaryota > Metazoa > Chordata > Actinopteri > Cichliformes > Cichlidae > Simochromis > Simochromis diagramma. Next base: position 1,324,638 of record NW_024386801.1, on the reverse strand, counting down.
TGTATAATGACTGGTCTGATGATTTAAACAGGCAAATGTTCAGCATTCAAACTACAGCTGAAGAATAGTCAAACCAGATGTTTCCCGTTATGTCGAGATCAGCTGGTCAAGTACACACCTACACAGCATGTTAACAAACCGTGGAAAAAGCCACACAAAAAATGAATGATTGCTGGTAACGGTTTCTATACATTAGTATGTACGAAGGGTATGTTGTGACTTACCTTCAAAATTACAGCGGTCCCTCGCTATAACGCGGTTCACCTTTCACCTCGCTGTTTCGCAGATTTTTTAGTGCAAGTTTGCATGCTTGTTTTTTTTACATCACATTGTGTCCTGCGTCCTGATCGCTGCAGACGATCTCCTCCGTGACGTCTCTCCTGTACAGTACAGAATCGCTGCATCGATCGCTAGCAGTGTGACTCTGAAGTGCAGTGCTGTATGTCCACGATGTCCACGAAACGTTTTGCACCGTCAAAAAATAAAATTGGCTACTTGATTTCACCTCTCACTGGTTATTTTTAGAACATAACACCGAGGGACAGCTGAGAAACCTAACATTTGAATCCCTTTTCTCTTTTGCTCTGAGGCGCGGGGAAAATATCGACAAGTCGATGAACATCATTTACAGATATATTGGGTAAATGCCCGAGACATCTATAGAAATGTAAATCGCCGCTTGATTCATTCATTTGCTTAACTTGTTTTGGACCATAAACAAGGCGCGAATAGGACACCGGAAACAAAGCTCCCCACAGGAGTTTCCGCACCGGAAGTAGCATATGCTAACGTGCACATGGTCTATACTCCAGATGAGTCCATGAGATCAGGACTTTGAGCTTCAGTCTTTCGGGTCATTTCTTCCTGGTCATGCTGAGCTGAGTGGCACTTGGCATTTTATGCCCGTCAAACTCTTTGATCGTTGGAATTTTTCATAAATTTTACTAAAGAAATGGAAACAAACCCTATGATTTTGTGACAAAGTGCCTAAGCATGCAATTTAAAATAGTTTATTTGCTAAGGTGCTACAGACACCGTTTCATCCTATAAGTTTGACTCCTCTTTATGCTTAAATGATTCACAGATCAGTGATATTAACAAAGGAACACAAAAGAGCTGAACTGAAAATGAGTCGAAAACCAGCCAGTGTCCAAAGAAGAACTGCAGAAAACCTAGCAAACCTTTGCTCAAGACCACTTTAACAAACTAACCCATAGTCTGGCTCCTTGGAAAATATGAAAAAGCAGTGGTTCAAGACTTTTGAGCAGCACTGTTCAAAACAGTCAAAATAAGCAGCAGCAACTAGTTTTGCACTGAAAATCTGATGTGATGATTTTGTTGATTAATAGATTGTTTGCACTGCAAACTGTTTAAATGTGTTAATATTAAAAATTCCCAAAGTTATTACATAGAATTTAAGTGTACTAAATCATTTCCTGCTTATTTTATTTCGATCAGCCACCCAAAGAGTAACCACAATCTGGATTACATGGTAGAGTCTTACCAAACTGATGCTGTCTCCATATCTAATCTGCACAGAAGTTGGGATACAGTGTTCAGTATAATCATCATTTTGAGGATCTCCTACTTCTTTTTCAGCGATGTTGTTCTGCCATATCAGGAGACACGATTCACTCGATCCATGATGATCCACGAGATGCCTCCACCGTCAAACATAAACACAAGGTCGAAACTTCCAATCTGTCACGGAGTACAAGTTTAAACCTCACATGGACGTTTCAGATGATTTTTTAATCTTTTTAAACGAAGGGTGGAAGAAGGTCAGCTTTTGATTTCATTAAATTCTCCAACACCTGAATTTTTAAAGATTCCTGAGTGTTTTTTACACTTTGTCCTTCTCTTTTCCCCCCTACACCTCCTCTGTTCTCCACAGTCTGTGACCTTGGAACAACCTTCTCCATCTTGAGGGTTTGATCCTGTCCCGGCCTGTCATTACATACCTGGGGGGTTGACTGTCCCGTACTGCAGGAACATGAGGCGGCCCCTAAACCCAAGCCATCTGGATATGCTGCATTTCCCAAAAGTATACAGTTTGACTCGTGCTTTGTCTTTTCCTCAGGTGCCTCATACATCGTGCACTTTACTCTTGTGTTTTCAATGTCATCAGCTCTGTGAGTGATGACAGGGCAGCCAGCAGAGAATCGTTCTCTTCCTCTTTTCCATTTTACTCTGAATTTTCTCTCCAATTTATTGCTCAATCTCCAGGCTATAGAGCATCCCAGACTGGACGACCATCTGCTTATTAAATTCTACAAAATACAGAAAGATTTTTTTCTGTCTGTCCATCTGTCATTGAAGACTCTTGTCTTGGTGCATTATCCTCCACTCTTTGACCAAAGAAGTGCCAAGGGTCATTAAAATGCAGTAAAATGCTTTTATTAGTCTTGATAACAGGATAAGAAGCTGAATTTTTTTTGTCATTCTCAAATGGAAGAGCTCTCAAAACTCCTGTGTCACATACCTGGGCTTATTATTATGAGCCCATCAGCCTGCTTTGAGCTTGAATTTTCAGAAGCGAGTTGTATCCCTTTCTCTCTCCTGCTCTGCTTTTTTTTGGCCTAATTTATGTCGTAAGAAAAGGTAAAAGATGAAGAAAACGTCCTATGAATCCTCTGTAGTAATCAGTGGGGAACCTTCACATGGATGTTGTCCATTTTCCAACATGTCCTTTTAGGGATTATGCTGAGCTGATGTAAGACAGGCTTTTCAAAACAAACACATCTGGCTGCTGCTGATTAAAGTGCACGCCGTTATCCAAATAAGGGATAACTTTGGAAAGGAGACGCTCACTGCAGCTGCTGATGGTAGTTTGGATCGTGCATTACATCAAACTGTTGGCTACGGTTGAGGAAGCATTTAAGTGTTATGATGAACAGTCGAACCTGTAGGTTATTTTAAGCCAAATCATTAGGCTACATTATACATCAAAATGTGACAAGAAATAAAGATTTAGGATCTATCAAACTTTAATTTCAGAATGAGAACTATGGGAGAGAACTGTACAACTGCATCTTTATGCTGCTCAACCAATATAGACATACAGTAAAGCAGCGGTCCCCAACCCCCGGGCCTTGGACCGGTACCGGTCCGTGAGTCGTTTGGTACCGGGCCGCGAGAGTTGAGGCTCAGGTGTGAAATGTCTGGTTTTCAGGGTTTTTATCGGTTTTCAGCGTTATTTTGTTATCGTTTTTATCGTTTACTCGGTTTTCCTGGGTCTTTTCACGTGTGTTATGAATAAATCTTCTTTTTTTCGGTACCGGTACTAGTTTTATTTTGTTGTATTTATCCGCGACCAGTGTTGGTCAAGTTACTTGAAAAAAGTAATCAGTAACTAATTACTAATTACTAATTACTTCCCCAAAAAAGTAATCCCGTTACTTTACTGATTACTTATTTTCAAAAGTAATTAATTACTTAATTACTTAGTTACTTTTTTAAAACACGATTTACAACCTGAATAGGTGATAAAGCGATAGATCTTTCAGCCCAATTCTACTTTTTCTACATAATCCATCATACAAAATGTAATCAAATGGAAAAGTCTCTTTTTAAAACTTGTTTTATTAGTTTTAATCTTTTAACTTTATGCATCAAGCAAAAATTTAATTATCTGCAACATTCTCTGACTGGAAGAAATTAGTTTAATATTTAAACCTATTTTCTGCACATTCCAGCACAGAAAATAAAATATTTTTTGTGTTTACACTCAGTCTTTCAAATAGATGCAAATAAAACACAGCAGAAAATAAATAAAGTCAAAGACTCAGCGGTCCTGTTGCTCTATTTTCACCTATAAAGCAGGAGTGGTGTAGGCGGAGGTTTACCCTGGTGCAGGTGTGACGCGGTCAGTGGAAGAATCCGCGAGTTTCTCTGTGAGTTTCCCATTACCTCGTAGCTACTCGGTGCTTGCTCGGAAGTTTAGGGGTTTGTTTCGCTGTAAAAAGAAGTTTTCTTCCCACGCACAGCGGACACTAATGTTTTTGTCACTTTTTATGGAATCAAACTCAAAGTAAGGTCAGTACTTCCACGCTTTAAACGCTGCACGCTCATACTCTCTCTGCACTCGATATATGATCCATTGTTGATCTGCACACAGCTGTTGTCACGAACGTCGCACTCGCTTACGTCACTGTCATGAGACATTCTCACAAAAAAAATCACGGTTTTAGTAACGCAGTAACGCAGCGTTCCTACGGGAAAGTAACGGTAATCTAATTACCGTTTTTGCAATAGTAATCCCTTACTTTACTCGTTACTTGAAAAAAGTAATTGGATTACAGTAACGTCCATCTCTGACACGTTAAAGGCCGGTCCGTGAAAATATTGTTGGGCATAAACCGGTCCGTGGCGCAAAAAAGGTTGGAGACCGCTGCAGTAAAACACAGCTACACAAGGGTTGATAGCGCAGCAAGAAGGTCAAATCCACTGATTGGCTGAAAACGCTGTGGAGTTTGTGCTTTCCTGCGTGTGCGTGCTACTACAGTCCAAAGACATGCATGTGGCTCCAGCCCCGCTGCAACCCTAAACTGGATAAGTGGAAGGAAAGATGTCAGAAATATGAAGAAATATTGAGACCTGGTGATTATGGAGTCCATTTGAGATCTATGGAGGCCATTGTCATATTCAAGAAACCAGTTTGCGATGATTTGAGCTTCGTGTTATTCTGCTGAAAGCAGCCATCAGAGGATGGGTACACTGTGGTCATGAAAGGATGGACATGTTCAGCAGTAATACTCAGCAGGCTGTGGTGTTTAGAAAATGATCAGTTTGTACTAAAGAGTCCGAGGTGTGGCGAGAAAATATCCCCAACACACTTACGCCAACAACTATTGCTACAAGGCAGAGTTGTTTACATCAGATTCTGACTCTAACATGTGAATGTTGCAACAGAAATTGCGACTGATCAGACCAGGCAGATTTTTTCTGCTCTTCTACTGTCCAACTTTGGTGAGCCTGTGCCAGTCTCAGTTTCCCGTTCTGGCTAGAATGGTTACTGTTACTCTTGGCTTCCTTCCTCCTGCCTTCCTGTTGAAGCACCAATTGTGGTCTGCTGGTGTAGACCATCTCCTTGAAGGTTTTTAACAGAGCCCTGCCGCTCACTGGATAGTTTTCCTTTTTCAGATCATTCTCTGTAAACCGTAGAGATGGTTGCATGGGAAAATCCCTGCAGATCAGCAGTTTCTGAAATACTCAGACCAATCCGTCTGGCACCAAAAACCATGCCACGTTTAAAGTCACAGCCATGTAATTGGCTAATTAGATATTTAACAAGCAATTAACCAGGTGTATGGCTAATTAAGCGGCTGATGTGTTTAAATAGAAACTGAATGACTAGCACAAGACACATGAAACTAACCTCAGCAGAGAACTAGGACAAAGACAGGAAGTAAAACAATAGAAGAAAAGCAAAGAAAATAATTACCAAAATAAAGCAGGAACTCTGTGTAACAGCCAGGAGAAGCATATGTAAAGAACTAGAGGATGAACAACATGAGGGTAGAAACAATAAGGACAGTTATCCTGTAACACATAAACAAGAATCAGTGTTTTAAGAAACATGGCGTATTCATTATTATTCAATATTCGTCACCTACGCTGCCAATAACTTCTGTGCCTAGTAGATGAAATCTGGAACACTTGATGGGGATGAAAAGTGCACTTCCTTTTACTGCATGACGACACGCCGTCATTAATAAATGGAGCAGACCGGAGCAGAGCAGACCTCGTGGACATGGGGTGCAGGTGAACTATTTCAGCCCACCTCATCCATCATTAAAACACAAGCCACTGTAAAGACAGACATGTTGGAATTATCAGCTGATGGATGGGTGGATGGAAAGACGTAGCTGATGGCAGGTGGTCAGATAGATCCATTATGAGATTTATGATGAAACATTTTAAAACCCATAGACAAAGTCATGACTGCCATCATGCTATGTGATACCAATGAGACACACGTTACAGGTATCAGGATCAGATACAGCGTTCAAGTTCAAGCCTGCATTCCAGTTTATCTATTATTAATGGATGTACAAGCCAGGCCAAAACATGAATCCACTGAAAGCACAGCTGTTTTACACGTGAGCTGTGGGGCGTAGCCGGGTGTGCCGGAGTGTCTTAAAGAAATATCCACACGCCACGACCAAGGGGGTCGTACCCCGTGCATATGGAACATGTAACGTGTGGAGAGATAGTCTCGATATGCTAGAGACCGACAGGTGCAGCACACATTCTGTCCTTGTCCAACACTCAAACTATAGCCAGCTTCCTTAATATTTTACTATCCACGCTGCAGCGCTCCTCTTTATTGCTGTGAGTTATCTTGAACCAAGCGATGCCGTAACCATCTGCGTGTGTGATGTTGAATTAGGTAGAGGGGATTAAAGCCTTGGAGGGACACGAGTCTTAATTAACCCCCAGATCTTCAATTCCGTGCGTTCAGCAACAGAAAAGTCTGAACTCTACCTCAGTCTTTTTCATTATTTATTTGGTGCTCAATCCTTTTAAATAAAAGAATTCAAGGTTTTCCCTCTGCACTTTATCTCACTGCAAGACAGCTCGACTGGGACCTGTTCTGTAGAAAAGATATATCTACTGTACGGGAATGTAGAGAACATATATGTGGTTCACGTCTGGTGTTTCTAGCTAAGCTGTTGGAAATGTTATATGTTAGATCTTAGCCATGTTAAAGCTAATCACTCAGACTACCAGGCTTCTATTCTGCCTGTCAAACTCTTTCTTCTTCACATGCTTCACATTCACAGAGTTCACAGAGACAGAAAGCACACAGCACTACACCATGGACTCAAAATAGTTTATATTTGATGATGATAAATATTTCACATACATACATAGAGCTGCCATAAGACAGTAAAACGCTCAGACATTAACATTTTTGCAGTATTTTTACATACCTGATGTCACAAACTCTTACATTTTACATCAGAGTTACATTATATTCATTATATTCCAGTGAAAAGTTACTTTGTTTGTACTTTTGGTTCAACAGAAAGGATCTTTTGGCTTATTATTGTTACACAGCATATCCTCCCTCTGCATGCAGAAAGGCAACAAGTAGATTTACCATCATGTGAACTTCACTGATTATCACAGCTGAGGCGCATGTGTGTGTGTGTGTGTGTGTGTGTGTGTGTGTGTGTGTTCATTTGTCCTGCTGTCCTTGAGAGGAAAAGGCTACAGAGCAGGCAAATGTTAAACTAAAGTCGGTGCAGGGTGCTATTCTGAGCCTCTGCAGAGGAAAAACAATATAAAGATACACATCTGATGATAAGAGCATACATGACACAGAACTGGAACAAAATACAGCTGTGGTGTGCAGGATAGAGGCGATAAGCCACATGCAGCTTACAACATGGCAAACAGATCTGAGATATGTGGATTTAAAGAATGCATGCAAACTTGGTCTGTTTCTAAAGCAGACCAAACAATATTTTTTTATTATTGAGCTAATGGTACCGACATGCTGGCTGCTGCAGGCTGCTGCTGCTGCCTTCATTATAAAAACCATAACAGCAAAAGCGGGTAATTTAAATATGATGTTCACTGAGATAAACAGGTGTAGATCAACTAATGGAAACTGGTGAGGTAAAAGTGTGGAAGATTTAATCAGCTTGAAACTTCATTACTTAATTAAATCATGCAAGTGGAAAACTAAAAAGAAACCTGTTCCGAGTACTGATCAGCTGCTGGGACTGATGTATTTGACCCTGCAGTGTTTTTGTAGGAGGAAACTATCAAGCAGTAGGTAACAGAACCACAACTAACCTTAAGGCTCTATTTTTAAATTGCTGTTTCAATTATAGACAGAGCCTCTGAATAAAGTACATGTGAACTGTTTTGCATATTATAAGCTGCAGAGAATGCAGAGTTTAACTGCGTCTGTTATGGCTGCAAGGTTTCCCCAAAACCTATTAAACAGAGAGCGCGTTCAAACTGAAGATGTGAAAACGTGAACCTCGTGGAAAACACTCCAGCCGCTGCTGCCTCTAAAGCCGAGCTCATCGGAGCTTTTACACGGAAGCATGAAGGAACTAAACCAAAGGTTAGCACGTTTTCCGTGCATTACATAACCTTTGCCCCATCCAGCAGCACATTTCTATGTGAGTGGAGACACTAAAGTGGGTCTGACTTTCTGAGAGACTTTTTTGTAGCCATTAGTTGATGTACAGTTTTATATAAAAGTCGGGGCATCCCTGAGAGATGTCGTCAGCTACAAGTCATCCTTCACACATGAATTGTCAGCCCGTCTTCTTGCAGACCACTTTTGTGAGACAGGGCTCACACGGCATGTTGTTCAGGTTGAGAGACTGCAGGGCTGTTCCAGAGGTTTCAGCTGATGTTCCTCCTGTGAGTCGAACTTCACTGCAAGACGTCTGCATTCAGAATCTGCTGATTTTTGGCAGAATCCATTGATAACTTTGGATTTCTGAATCACTGGCCCGAATCCACTTAAATAAGGGCAAACCAGTCTTAAATTAAGCTTTACTAGGAAGCAAATCATTCATTAACCTCCTAGGACCTGGTGTCCACACATGTGGACGTCACATTTTGGGTTGTCTAGACCAAAATACTAGATTTTGCTCTACAAGGGCCTGAAATCCACTTACGAGGACATTCACGTAGATTACTGATTGGCAGCGCTAACTCGAAATTTCGAATTGCTTTTCTCAAAATTTTGAGTTAATATCTCGAAATTTCGAGAAAATAACTCGAAATTTCGAGATAATAACTCGAAATTTCGAGAAAATAACTCGAAATTTTGAGTTATGGATCTTTTTTTTTTTTTTTTTTAGTGGCGGAAACGGGCTTCCATACCAATCAGCCCAAATAGCAAAGAGAAATTAAAAATGCTGCTGTGGAAGAGTTCAGGTCTTAGGAGGTTAAATATTGCTAGAATTTGCTTTTCTAATATTTTAAAAACTGACCCTAGATAAAATGAAAATGAAATATTAAGCTCTGTCTGAAAGGAGTCTTTGTTTTTGATTTTGATTTCTATGGTTTCGCTTAAATGTCATTCAGACTGTGGAAATGATGAGCTGGAAGCATTTTCGGTTCTTTTCACAGCATCCGCCTGTTTTCAGTGCATCGGCTAACTTCAGTTTTAGACCCTCAGTTAGCAGCTTAGACACGATTTTAATGAGCTATTTTTAAGTGTTTTACAGGTAAATCAGTGCATATAAGCCTGATTATGTTTTAAAATGAGGAAACAAAATTTGAAAGACACATAATTGATCTGGAACAACGAGACCGGAAGAAAAAATAATAATTTTTGCACCACTTCACCTCTTGGACTAAAGCGAAGAATCAGCCACCTGCAGTTAGACTGAGTGACCTATTAAAATCACAGCGAGTGTATTAATGAGCCAATCAGAAAAGGAAATGATTGTTAAAAGAAAAGTTATTTCCTGTTGCTGAAAATAAAATCACCTTTGATTTTAACGATGGGCTTGATAATGAAGGGATTTGACTTAATGATGAAGTTTAAGAAAACTGAACACGAACAATTGACCTTTTTTAAATATCTGTTAGCAGCACACTTATTATTTACTGGGTGTGGACACCATCTAGTCAATAACCAAGGTAAATATATATATATATATAATCTTTCCTCCTTTTTGAATGAGGAAAAGATGAGCGAAAAACAGCTTAACCTAAATACACTGGCAGAAATTGCAATAGCACAAAGATTCAGTAACACTGTCCCCTCGAGAAGTTTAGTTGCCCTGAAGTCTGCTGTGTTTCCGATGCCCGTAACACATTTTGCAGCTGAGGAAAAGTGCAAACCATCACTGCCCACATTTTTCATATTTCTATGTATACTGTGTGGAGACATGTACTGCACGTCAATCAAACCACCATACATAACACACAGATTGATGGCCTGTGTAGATTACTCCATGTACATTCTGAAGCTTTGGCTTGGCTCTCGATGCCAACGGCGAAAAGCAATTTTAGCTGTACTAACACACCAGAGAGAACGACAACCTCGCACACATGCAAAGGCACAGACAAGCTCACATATTATGTATCATGAGAAACAGTCCAGTGAAGTGAGGAGTGTGAAGTGGGAGAGCCATCAGTCAGGCAGCAGGGTCCAGTGAAGGCCTACCAGTGCAGGACTGGTTGTTACGGTTGTTACAGAAGCACATATTTGTCGTTAGTGAGCTGCCAATATGAGTAATGCATCCTCCTTACAATTTCCATGCCCACTACACTTCAGGAGACACGTAGCAAAATAAGGACAAATGTACAGGCAAATGCATTTAGGTGCTAGGGCATGATTAAAGATGCTAATGCATGAATTTTGGCTTTACGGCGTTTACAGGTCACTCGGTTGGGTCTCTTTGACACTAGGATAGTATGAACAGTAAAAGAAGTGAACAAACACACCAAAGAAACACAAAACAAACACACTATTTGACTTTGATTTGTCCTTACTCTGGCACTAAACATTAAACGTTATCAACACTCCAGCATGTTGTAAAGGGCGTGAAGTCATCAGAGTCCTCGAAACTTACTCAAACACTCTGGCTTTTGTGTTAGTCACTGTAACAGCCATGCTCAGCCCAGCTTGGCTCTTGTGTCTTGGCTGTAAAACAGGACCTGGAGGAGGATGGCGACATCAATCAGGATCTGGACTGAACCGCACACCCAGAACTGCGCCGGGCTTTCATTCATCACAAAATAGGTGGTCTTGAAGACGTCACCAGCTGTCCACAGCAGCACCATTTTCACACTGGAGCAATGGAAACACAAAGAGACAAGTGTGAGCTTTCCTCAAAGCACTGACATTTTGCAAACTGGCTTTCTTGCTCAGCATTAGACAGAAGATAGATGCTAGTGTGCTAGCATAACTGGAGCCAGTTAGCATAACTTAGCATAAAGCTAAACGTCAAACCGAGAGCAGTTAGTCTGGTTCTGCTGGGTTGTACCTACCCGCTTATTAACTCATCACTCATAAACATGATATAAATCATTTGTTAAATTTGTACTGAAAACAACAAGTGTAAAAATGACAACTCCACGTTAGGAAGGGTTATGAGTGAGAAATGTATTGACTGGCAACCAATGAAGACTCCAGGAAGCACCAGCATACCCTCCAACATGCCCGCTGTTAAGGTGCAGGAAACTGCTGCAATGAGTATTGCGCAGTCTGACGTTGGGGTGAATTTGCTGGGACATCCACCCCAGGGAAGATTGTGGCATTGTATTATTAACACACAGCTTAATATTCCAGACCAGCAAACTGCCCAACCCTCTGCTTTATAGAGGTGGTCACATCAGCTCATGATTAATTAATCCAGTGCATTTGATTAGTAGCATCTAGCTGCTACACAGCCTCTTAACAAGACAACACAGAATTTAATGAAAAATTCTTTTCACGTGACTCTAACCTAAAATCATGCATGTCAGTTTCACAGTTCAGCTGTACAGATGCAGCAGATGATTATTCTGTCAGTTGGCCTTGGAGTTGCTTATTATCACTAACTAATTTGCTGACTTCAGGTGAATATTTATCGCACAGGCATAAAAGGAGGGGAATGCTTTTTCAAGCAAACAAGTTTTTATTTCCCAAAATATTAAATTATTACCTTAAAATGCTTTCTTTTATACAGCACACAAACAATCCTCCTGTTGATTAGGCTTCCCCAAAGAGTCCAAAATAACAGCACTATCAGCCAAAAGTAGCTTTTTGTTTTCATTTGAAAAGTTTAAACTGATTTTTTTATTTTCTTGATTAAGTTCCCGCTGTCTAAGCAGCAGCAGGAGAGGCAGTGAAAAATCATTAGTCAGAGTGAAGTTTAGTCTAAGCTTCTGATTGATCAGAGCAAGTTAGAGAAAGCAAAGGAAAGACTGTCGGAGACACGGGGCTGAAAAGAAAGACTCGAGTCATCAGCCAAGCTGGCAGCCTGCTCCTAACACGGGACCTTGAAGAAGTCATCTGAAAATTTGCGAAAAGCACAGTACAGAAATCACCGTCTCATCACTGCTTATTGCACTCTTCCATCAGTTATTCACACTGCCTTCTCAAGCTTTTGCCTCCTTCCCACCCTTTTCTCCTTTTTGTTGCAGTCTTGACTCATTTACTGTCAAGCTCCTTCAACTCTTACCCTTCATGCTCTATGCTCTTACAGCACCTCACTCCCACTCCACCTACTCTCTGCTCTCTCCTCTATTTTTTATTCTTTCTTTGTGAACAGCAAAGACCCATAGGCATGAATGTAATATGAGTTTATTCTTTTTATTAGAGCTGGCTGGGCCTGGCCAGGACAATCAGTCATCAGTGAGACATACAGTAAAAGGGTCACACGGGAGGCGGTGAGGGAGTGCAGAGAGACAGAGACAGAGAGGCTGCGGAAAACAGAATTCATCCAGCATGCAGCAAGAAAGAGACGGGGCTAAGACGAGCCAAACCACCAGAGAGAAAGTGAGGGACCTCTGCGAGCGGGACGGAGACCTCTGCGAGATCGCTATGGATGATGAGTGTGTGTCGAGCACAGGCAGCCTAATGACCGTGGGGACGGCAGTCCTGCACTATCCTTCAGCTACCCTTGCAGAGCGGCATCAAACTCTCCCCTGGGCTCCCTTCAGGCTGATGAGGAACACAAACAAGCTCGCCCTGCCATAGAAATTACTCAAGATATGTGTAACTGTACCAAATGTAGATGGTTCAGGTTATATGTCTTTGTGACTCTTCTGCACAGTGACGCATTTTAATGATTCAATTTGAACACCTTTTAAATAATAGCTTCATTTAAAGGTGACTTCCTTTAAACCAAGTGTTCTTATTTTGACAAACAGGCCAGAGGAAGTGAAAATGATCTCAGCCATTTCTGATATAAGAACCGGAAGAATGCACGAGTCCACTGTAACCAGAGGACAGCATCAGTTCACTACGCTACCAATGACACACGAATGGTTAAACTTTCTCATTTTTAATTCGTCACAGATCAGCTGCAGATGACAGTCTCGCTCCTATGCATGCTCGTAAGATCACAAAGGATCCTACCAAAGGTCTATTGTTACAATGAACTCAGATGACTCACTCATATTAGAGCGGTGATAATCCAACCGCGACTCGATTCCTTTGGACACTTTTATGTCTGGAGAAATATGTGACTCTTTTTATGCTCTGATATAGCCCGAGTCCCTCTGGAAACTGTTTCCAACTTCATTACTCTATAGGCAGCTTTTTTGAAACCCCTAACTTATCTGAATGGAGAGAGTAATAGCTGTAATTTAAATCATCAGCAGGACATAAAAATTGCACATATAGGTACCGATTAAAAAAAATGCTTTAAAAGTTTGGGAATTTTCTGTCTAAAATACATTTTAGAAGGTTATACTTTTACTATGCATATGTAAAATTACGCAAAATCTATGGCACAATCCAGCATTCAGTCAGTAACGAGAAGTCTGCCAGCCATGCATCAGTGCAACAACGTGCTCTTCTAAAAGGTTTGTCATTCAGGCTGTTGACTGGATCTGAAGGATTCTTCACATTTCTATTGAGTTTTTTTTTCTCAGCAAAGTTTCAAAGTCACAAAATGTCTTTTATTACCAACTTCACTCTGAAAGCTTTAAAAACATTCCAGTGTCCATCTGACTTGGCTTCATCCAGTTTAACCAGCTCAGGCTCATAAGAACCAGGCTATTCCCACTGCTCCCACAGGCTGATCAGGGAGTGTCAGCGGTGTGTTACGCTCCCCTAACAATTTAAACTTTCGGGGTAAACATTCAACGGTTTGATTGAACTGCTCCAAAAATAAGCAAGCTAAGGAATTTTAAATCATTGTGCTTTTACTTCACTCTCTCTCTCAGAGACGCCAGTACTCCTCAGGGAAAATACTTGCTTTTTGTTCAGCTGAAGTTCTTTTTCTTCAAAGAAGGCTCTTAAGTGACGCTGAGATTTCTTTTGCTGTTTTATCTCTGCTTTTTTTTCCTTTCACTGAGCCACTTTTTCCCTTTTCTCCATTGTCCTGCACAACTGCCATCTTTGTTTTTACTGACTCTGTCTTTCCCTTTACTCTGCTCCTCTCCATAGCATAAAAAGGAACAAAGTGTTATCTCATTATTAGTATTTAAAAAGACTTAAAAGACTTATCAGCTGCTACTCTGAACCATTTGCACTGTCTGGTCCAGGTTTGGCCCAGAGCTGGTATTTAGCCAGCACTGCTACCTGACTTCTGGCATGGTGAGTGGTATGTCATCCAGATATGGCCAGGCCTGGCATAGATGCCACTGTCTATGTGATGGCATGCCACATCTGGCTCGATTGTGGTTTGGTTTATGTGGCCAGGCTCATAGGAAACGGGTCTGGCCCAGATCTGGCATCAAGCTGGTACTTCTGACTGACTGGTGTCATGTATCTCAATGATGGCACTGTTTATGTTCCTATTTTCCTATTTTTGTTAGAAGACCCAAATGCCATGTTGCAATACTATACTGCTATGGTAGCCAACGTTTCAAATGCAGGTTTGTGAGTGTACACTTTATTATGTACTATTATGTTCTGGCACATGTTGTTATTACATGGCTTGATTAAGGTACACATTAGGCTGACATCTGGGGCCAGAACTGAAACTGTTCTGGGCCAGCACAGGGCCAGCAGTGTGTCTGCAACTGGCCTTGTGCTGGCCCATGTGTAGGCCACCTCTGTTAAACCAGATCTGGGCCACCAAAGGGCCGTCATTCTTTGCGGTATGTGGGCCATGTGTAAGCACATTGTGTGGGCCAGATCTAGGCCATACCAATTTTGCTATCTGGGAATGTGTAGCCATGTTCAGAAGGATAATATGCCATGTCACACAGCTCAAATCATATCAAACTGGTTTTCTGAAGAAGAAAACGAGTTCACTTCACTCAAATGACTTTCACAGATCTCAATCCAATAGAGCACCTTTGGGATGTGGTGGAATGGAAGACTTACATGATGGAGTTGTAACTGAAAAATCTGCAGCAAGTGTGTGAGGCGATCATGTCAGTGTGAACCAAAATCTCTGAGAAATGATTCCAGCACCAGTGTTGGTCAAGTTACTTGAAAAAAAGTAATCAGTAACTAATTACTGATTACTTCCCCCCAAAAGTAATCCCGTTACTTTACTGATTACTTATTTTCAAAAGTAATTAATTACTTAGTTACTTAGTTACTTTTTAAAAACACGATTTACAACCTGAAGAGGTGATAAAGTGATAGATCTTTCAGCCCAATTCTACTTTTTCTGCATAATCCATCATACAAAATGTAATCAAATGGAAAAGTCTCTTTTTAAAACTTGTTTTATTAGTTTTAACCTTTTAACTTTATGCATGAAGCAAAAATTTAATTATCTGCAACATTCTCTGACTTGAATAAATTAGTTTAACATTTAAACCTATTTTCTGCACATTCCAGCACATAAAATAAAATATTTTTTTTTGTGTTTACACTCAGTCTTTCAAATAGATGCAAGTAAAACACAGCAGAAAATAAATAAAGTCAAAGACTCAGCGGTCCTGTTGCTCTATTTTCACCTGTAAAGCAGGAGTGGGGTAGGCGGAGGTTTGCTTTAGTGCAGGTGTGCTGCAGCCGTCAGTGGAAGAATCCGCGAGTTTCTCTGTGAGTTTCCCATTACGTCGTAGCTACTCGGTGCTTGTTTGGAAGTTTAGGGGTTTTTTTCGCTGTAAAAAGAAGTTTTCTTCCCACGCACAGCGGACACTAATGTTTTTGTCACTTTT
Organism: Simochromis diagramma; assembly: GCF_900408965.1. NCBI lineage: Eukaryota > Metazoa > Chordata > Actinopteri > Cichliformes > Cichlidae > Simochromis > Simochromis diagramma. Next base: position 1,308,879 of record NW_024386801.1, on the reverse strand, counting down.
TATGGAATCAAACTCAAAGTAAGGTCAGTACTTCCACGCTTTAAACGCTGCACGCTCATACTCTCTCTGCACTCGATATATGATCCATTGTTGATCTGCACACAGCTGTTGTCACGAATGTCGCACTCGCTTACGTCACTGTCATGAGACATTCTCGCAAAAAATCACGGTTTTAGTAACGCAGTAACGCAGCGTTCCTACGGGAAAGTAACGGTAATCTAATTACCGTTTTTGCAATAGTAATCCCTTACTTTACTCGTTACTTGAAAAAAGTATCTCTGTCCAGCACCTTGATGAATTAATGCTACAAAGAATTAAGGAAGTACTTAAGGTAAGAGGGGCCCTAACCCCATACTAGATATAACTAACGAAGTGTCAGTGAGTGTATATGGTCATGTGGATATGCTCAATGGGACTCTGCACCCAAATTTGGGTATAGGTCAAGACAAGTGAGCAGCTCATGGTGAAGAAGAGGAAAAAAGAAGAGTAAAAAAGTTGAAAACTACACCCACGAGAGCTCTTAGAGGTCAAAATAATTTTACATAAAAACGTCACCTGCTGCATCTCTGACGACAAACTATTCTTGGTTTATTTCACTGAATGTCTATTTCTGTCCTCGTTTATTCTTCTGCCTAATCACAGCTTCGGTTTTTCCGGCAAGCCTCTCTGCCGGAGCCTAAACCCCACCCTGCCGAATACTCCGAGCCCCGCGTTGACTCATTTCTTTGCTCAGGAGACAGCAAACATCATTAATGAGGAAGAGTCATTAACAATGTAATTAAGCAGAGTGGGTCATCTGTACAGAAGAAGTCTGCACAACAGAGTGGGAAAATGAAGACAAAACACCAGTTTGAGGTCGTTTGTGTCTCGCAGGCACGCGCACAAACTCACAAACATGCTTCCCACGTGTTACTGTTTGTCATGCTACTCTCATGTTGGTCCATCTGGCAGAGACGCCGTTTGTGGCTCACTCGACAGTTGATGAAAGACATACAGAACAAACAATTGAACTTGGTCCTGATTAAGGCTTTGAGTGCCCGCAGGGAAAAGGCGTGATTATGCTATTGATTGAGAATACTAAGTAGCTTTGTCACACACACACACACGCACAACTCAACATCACCACTTTGTGTTAAATTGTACTAAAAGGGAAACAGAAACAGGGTGTGTTAAAATGCACATTTTCTCTCACATTCTCACCAAAACACACACACACACATGCACGCAAACACACACACATTGTTTACATAAACAAATAGCAACTCCAGCATCATCCTGCAGCATCCACCTGAGTAATGAAGGCTTTTAAAAAGCCAAGCGGTTGGCAGCTTCATTCAACGACCAAACGCCTTCATCTGAGCTAAGAGGCTAGAAACGGGAGAGGAAAGGGTGAAATCTTGAACTGTGTGTTTCAGGTGTGGACGTGGACACAGGAGGATACGGGAGACAAAATGAAGAAAATTCCCAGAGATGGATGACGACGTAACCAGGCAGAGGAATAATAAATCTGAAGAGGTGTGAGAAACGAAGCCACCCTGATGGTGATGGAAGCGACAGGAGAGGGGAGAGAGATGGAGAAACAGAGAGGGGGTCTGATTGCACTTTGCTGTGGCTGTGCGGTATGTGAGCCTCGCAGTAATGGGACTGTGTATTGAACGAGCGCTGCCAGGCCACCTATTAACTCCTCTAAGCGCCCAGAGTGGACAAGTGGAACGCTACTACAGGAAGCAGGGCTGAGTGACATTTAGAAAGAGAGACAGAGAGAGAAGGATGAAAGGAGAGAGAATGAAAAGGACAACGAGTCAGTTTGTGCTATTTTCTAATTTCACGTCCCAAATATTTACAAAGACGCCTGGTGCATCTTTAAATGTCACTCTGTGAAACAGAATCTCAGCATTTCATTTCTGAATTCCTTTGCAACTGCTAAAATCAATTACAAACTGTAACGTCGCCTCAAAGCTGGCGGCAGACAGTTTTATCTGTGACAACTCAATGACGATGTTTAAGACAGAGAAATAAACCTTACAGTGAAAACTGAAGCTGACTCCAGGCCCTGTGTTAACCAAAACATTCCCACCGGTCTGGGTTTCAATTCATGCAGGTGTTAAATGCCCAAAGCAAATATGTGGCAAGGTGAATTTTAAGGTGAGGACATTGGACAACACTTGCAACGACCACAAAAACAGTGTCAATCAAGTTATTTCAACTCATTTAGTTGAAGACTCCAAACATTAAAGATAATAAGTAATCAGACATCAGAATGTATATGGAGCCAATAGAACCTGACTACTTTTAGGTTTTAGCCAAACCAAAGGGGAAGCTAAGGGAGAGGAGGAGGACGAGAGGAGAAAAGTGCGACCGCCTTCATCAAGAGCAGAAAAGAAATCCGGCTACAACCAGGTTTCTGTAAGGCAGAGTAAATCGATTTGTTGATCAATTATTAAGTCATGTACCAACAGAGACTTGGAGGAGAGAGACCTAATATTTAATAATCCACATTTCACTGTTTTACTCTTTGGTAAAATAGGCCCCTGCACGGTATGTACCACCGGCAGATAGCGGAGGTGGCTGATATCCAGAAATCCTACCAGTGGCTGGACAAAGCCGGACTGAAAGACAGCACAGAGGCACTAATCATGGCAACACAGGAACAAGCTCTGAGCACAAGATTAGGGTTCTGTCATAGACGGTAGTAACCAGACCGAAAAGCAGCGCACATTTAGGTGCTTTTTTTCCCAATCGTTTTACATTTCCGAGGATAGTAGGCGGGGCCAGGTACGTACGTTCTTTTAGAGCAGAGCTACAGATTAAAAATGCCCAAGGCGAAGCGGTCAAAGTCTGGCTGTACTTCACAGCAAAAGATGCAAACTCAGCAGCAACAAGTGCTTTAAGCTGATACTGTGATACTGTCAAAGGAGGTAACACCTCAAATCCGATGAAACACCTGGCGACGCATAGTGTTTTTTTTAAAAGCCGAGAAATGCGTCGTATTTGATAGCTTGCTGCGAGACCTCACACCGAGCGCATCTACTGCGGGTGTGGTGCCTGTTATCGGACCCGGAGTTAGCAACATCCCCCAAAAACCCGAAGAGGAGAGTCCTGGCCCCTAGCCCTGCCAGTGTAGCAGAAATGATGAGGATGATGATGCAGCAGCAGCCGTTCTTCTCTGCGTGAGTAGCTTAATGTTGCTCGTGTGTAATTTACGTTGAGTAGGCTAACCACGTTATTACATTAATGCATGTAAGGTGAACTAGCAAACATCATCATAGCTACATGCGGCTGTCTTCTTGTTTGATGGCAGATGCTCCCTTCACCCTGGCCAAAAAGGCTAAAATGACCAAAGAAAAAGTGGGAAACAGTTAAACATGAGAGGTTTTTGGACAAAGTTTGTGTTTTTTCCATTGTTTAAGCACTGCTTCCAGCCAAGAGTGATGCCATATATGCCCCATAGCTGCAGAAAAGGCTAACATTGTTATCTTTTTACAAAAAAACAGCTGAACATGAGAGGTTTTTGGACAAAGTGTGTGTTCTCCATTCTTTAAGCACCGGTTCAAGCACCGGTTCAAGCACCGTTTAAACACCGGCACCGTTTCAAAAGTACCAGTTTTGTACTGGTATCGGATAAAACCTAAACAATACCCATCCCTACACAAGATCCATAGAGGCTGGGGTCTATCACACCAGGCAAGACCCCAGGTGCAGGATGTGTAAAGATGCCCCTGAGACAATCCAGCACATAACAGCAGGGTGCAAGATGCTAGCAAGCAGGGCATACATGGAATGCTATAACCACGTGGCCGGCATAGTGTATAGAAACATCTGTGCTGAATATGGCCTGGAAGTTCCGGGGTCAAAATGGGAGACGCCCCCTAGGGTGGTGGAGAATGACCGAGCTAAGATCCTGTGGGACTTCCAGATATAGACGGACAAAACGGTGGTGGCTAAATAACCGGACATAGTGATGGTAGAAGAAGACGGCCGTAGTGATCGATGTAGCGGTTCCGAAAGACAGCAACATCAGGAAGAAGGAACACGAGAAGCTGGAGAAATACCAAGGGCTCAGAGAAGAGCTCGAGAAGATGTGGAGGGTGAAGGTAACTGTGATCCCAGTGGTAATCGGAGTACTCGGTGCGGTGACTCCCAAGCTAGGCGAGTGGCTCCAGCAGATCCAGGAACAACATTGGAGATCTCTGTCCAGAAGAGCGCAGTCCTGGGAACAGCTAAGATACTGCGCAGGACCCTCAAGCTCCCAGGCCTCTGGTAGAGGACCCGAGCTTGAAGGATAGACCGCCCACAGGGGCGAGGGGGGAATATATATTTATATGTATACCTCCTGCCCTTCTTCTAAATGCTGGTAAAGCTGGTGTATAACAATGAAGATAATAGTAGAGTCATTGGCAAAGTGCCACGTGACTTGTAATAGAAACTGAGTCACACTTAATAGTTGCCTTCACAGTTGTTTCTCCGCTAACTGTCCTTGATTTAGATAGATTTGTCTGTAGATTTTTCCACAACGAAGAGCCAAAATCTTGCCCTCGGTATCTCAGTAGAAAAACAGCACATTTCCACTGCTGCTGCCACTGAGATAAATAAGCAGCTGATCCAACCCACAACAGCTTTAAGCTTTGAGCTGGGAATCACACTTTGCATCTGAGACCTAAAAAAAAGTCTCAATGGGAGGGGGGTTCAGAAGGTCCCAGAAACTGCTGATCCAGTACAAAGCTCTGTGGAAAAAGGCCCACTGGAGAAACAGGGGCTGATGCTTAAAAGCTTTGAAGAGCTTCAGATCCCCTTTTCCATCTTTATTTTTTAAAGCAAACATGCATGTGTGCATTGGGTTAAAATGTGTGTCCACACATGCTGTTTTAAGTGCGTGTTCACATGTGCACCCACACATGCGGGTACTGGTGAGGTGATGTAGCAGCGGGGCTGCAGCTCTCCCCGAGGGAGGCAGATAGAGACGAAAATCAAAGGGCCCAGTGAGAGAGGAGCCTAGCTGCTCTTAACGCACTAACTATGAATTATGCATGTTGATCGATCGCACACAGGCAAACACCGAAAAGTTCCCAACCTGCCAGAAAAAGATGGATTCTGCTAAACAAAATGAAGCAGAAGGGAGGAAAGGAGAAGAAGGGGTGTTACACAGAGTTTGCCTACGGATATTTTATATCCCTCATTGGAGTATGTCAACAGGACAGAATAGATGGGGAAGCTTTTTGGTGCTGGCTATTTAAATATATTTATTACATGTGTAATCTTGTGTAATCTGAAAGGATGCTCTAGCATTGCTTTTCAAATACCACCTGATTCAAAGCTAAACAAACGTATTTCATGCAAGGCTGTCAAGACACTGCACACTGCATTCAGATTAAATACAGTGACTAAACCTTGGTGTGGCACACACACATTATTAATGAATGAGAAACATCTCATTCATTAATAATTATAAATGCAAGTATGTTTTTCAAAATCGGTCAACACGGTTTGAAAATAATTAAATAATATTTGAAAAAACAAGATGTGCCAGAATATTAAACCACGTCATGCTGCTAAAACAGCTTTGACTTGTAGATGTCATAGAGCGGTTTCAGACACACACAGAAGAGACTTTAAATTTTATAAAGTGCGAGGCTGAAATTCAGACTAAATGTTATGGTCCACACAAGCTTTGAGATCTGGGGAATTCAAAGGCCCTGCATCAAATCCTCTGCTACCAACTGCGGGTTTATTTTTAACTTTGACTCTCACAATCTCTCAAAGCTCATCCAGTCTCGAGGTGACCGCGTCTTTGAAGCTGTAGCTGCTAAATGTTGGAACAGCCTTGTTCAACCCTCAACCCTTCATCTCTCGCTATAACGCGGTTCACCTTTCGCAGCCTCGCTGTTTCGCAGATTTTTTATTTTTTTTGCAGCGCATTGTCTCCTGCATCCTGATTGGCTGTAGACCATTGTCAATCAATCTCGCGCCGTGTCTCCTGTACAGTACAGGATGCGTTCAGCTTGTCAAATTTACATAAATCTTCAATTTCTAGCAGTGTGACTCTGAAGTGCTGCACTGTATGTTTGTAAGTTTTCTCCCCAACAAACACAACAATGTTGACGAAACGTTTTGCACCGTCAGAGGCTCCTGCGCTAGCACCCAAAAGCCAGAGGAAGATGCTAACCATCGCACAAAAAGTTGGACTTCTGGACATCCTAAAGGAAGGTAGAAGTTACTGTATTTTTCGGATTTTAAGGCACATAACGCGAAACAAAAGAGTCAGATGAGTCAAATTTTACTCAACTCATTCTTCTTGAAATCAAACCTGAAAACAGGGTTTGATCTTTGGTTTCTTTCTATAATACTGGACGTATTTTTCTACGAAGGTTTTTAACTTTGAGAGTTTAAACAAGTGAGAAAAGTGTGAAAATGTTCCTGCCTGTCTGAGAAAAGTGTATAAAGTGCGTAGTGCGGGGTTTTACAGCCTTAAAACATCTAGAATAATTGTAAAAAACATAAAGTTGGCTACTTTTATCTATCGCGGGTTATTTTTAGAACGCAACTCCTGCGATAAACGAAGGACTGTATCTCTAAAAAACTTCACCAGAATTTCTCCATTTTATTGTTTTTTTATTTTTACCTTGATAATAAATTCTTCTCTGTCACTATGATAACAGCATCGACGGCATAGAAGAGCAGAGAAAGTGAAGGCTGAGGAGCCCGGTGAGAAAAATGCTTTTATTTATTAAAAATGAGAAACTTTTATTGTCATCACAGTAATTCAAACTTTATTCACAGTACTGGAAAGTTTACAAATCAGCTTAAAAGTTTCTCACAGAAATTTCCCTTTCTAAGGCACATTTTTAATTTAGCATCTAACTGATAAAGAATGTTATAAATAATCATTAATTAATAACAAAATCTTTATTTATTATAAAACATTTATGTTTTTAAATGGAATATCTGAATAGGTGTACAGAAGCACAGCAATCATTCCAATGGTAAATTGCATTACCCAGTGCAGGTTTATCACGTAAAGAGGCTAATTGATCATTAAGAATAATTCTCGTAATTATGCTGGCACAGCTGAAAACTGTTTGTGGTAGGGGGCCTGATCAGAGCCCAGCAGCAAGAGGAACAGATAGAGGGAACTGCTGACAGGCGCAGAGTGAGACACAGATGTTGTGCGTTGGTTGAGTACCATCTTTTCTTTCTTTCCATCTGCAGTAGTGTGCTGGCACTCGGGGCTACGAATATACACAACAGGAGAATAGTGAGAGCGCGACGGCTCATATTCATCACCGTTTAAGTTAAACTGCTGCTAAAGGAAATCTGTGTGAGAGGACAAAACATGTCCTAAGAACAAGCCAAGCTGCTACAACAGGAGTCCCCATCTTTTTATTTCGATTGTGGTGTGTGCCTGTGTGAACATTGGCATCCTCAAAGAATGACCTTTGACCTTAGATGCAGATGGACAGTCGAGTCTTGTCCCGTGGAGGTGGCTCTTCTATGCTGTGCCATACGTTCATGAAGTGGCTGTTTGGTCTCTCCAATGTAGAGGTCTGGGCGTTCCTCGCTGCACTGCACATGGTTAGACTACGATGAGCTGGATGACTGAGAACCTTCGCTGACAGTTTTAACACAGTTGCTTTCGGACATTGAAATGATGCGTACAAAAGAAAGAGCAATAACAACAAAGGGCAGGCTGAATCTCCTAAATCACTCTTCTCCAAATACAAATAAGTAAAGTAAAATGTGTCCAGGTAAAAATAAAGATAATTAAAAGCTAGAATTACCGTCTCATCGGGCTTATTAGCGTCGCTCATCGGGCTGCTGGACCAATTATCTTATGTCATGGAGAGACATCGGTCATTTATTCACAATAATCGCTATTTCCCTTAGATCACAGGTAAGAATTTATTCAAATAACAGACCACGATCACCTAATGGGTCTTCAAACTGTGCTCAAGCTCAGGGTTAAGGTGTCATTTGTTTTAGAGGCAATAACCTGTGAATTTAGATTGATTGTGAGGTAGATGAGCATTCTGCTTCTATTAAATCTTCCATCACAAGGTAGCAACAGCATATAAGCAGGACACAGAGTGACAACATTACACTCGTTGGTTCCTCTGGGATATAGCTCTAATACACAGGTCACAAATTGCTTAGAGGTCTTAGCGCTGCCCCCGAGAGCCAGACTGTAAAGGTAAAGGTACTGGTTGAAATGGCCTACAGGTAATGGCCACGGTCCCATTACCATCCCCAGTAGGAGCGTTATTAACGCCTGAAGAGTGTTAACCTGAGCTGAGAGCAAGAAACAAGGTGTTAGAGTGTATGTGTAAGAGTGTGTGATAAAAATGGGGAATAAGGGACAGATCGTTATGTACGTGTTATATAATAGCTTAGTCTTTCAAGTAGTTCTGTTCTCACATTCATGACAATAAAGAAAATTTAACTAAGAGAGAAAAAGAGTAGAGGAAAGCCCAGCACTGTATTTGTCTGCATACTGTCAGTGAGAGAGACACACGGCCAGCGTCAGCGTTCCCTTTACTGTCACAGAGTGACATTGTGAAGGTTGGAGGCTTTGGTGCAGAGCTAGCAAAGGAGAATGGGACAGGAAGCAAAAGTGATAAACTTTAATGAGACGAAAGAAAAAAACAGACACACTCCCCAGGCAGCTGAGCAATCACACACACACACACACACACACACACACACACACACACACACACACACACACACACACACACACGTTGTTTACATAAACAAATAGCAACTCCAGCACCGGTTGCAGCATCCACCTGAGTAATGAAGGCTTTTAAAAAGCCGAGCGGTTGGCAGCTTCATTCAACGACCAAACACCTTCAGATCTAAACCTGAGAACATTACATAGTCAGTGTTTACTAAACAGCAAGAAACCAGTTTATTCTTAGGCATCAACAGCACATAAAACTGATGATTATGCAATTTCTACTTATTTGAAAGATGCAAAATAGTAAATTCATTAAATATTTAAGACTGCTTTCATACCTGTGTAGGAACGACAGTCGTAGCCACTTATTAGTTTGAAGCTGTTGGTTTGGCATTTGTCTGTTGCTGTCTTGGTTTTTTGAAACTGTACAAACACAAAGTGGATCTGCACACTATGTACACACATACAGCAGCAACTTGTCAATCAAAACGTAGCCGAGCAGTGAAACATTAGATACCAGTAAGTACTGCAGTCTGTGTTGCTTGTTATAACACAATAATACAATATGACTACGTTTACTGCATGAAGGGAGCTTGAAGCTACTGAGAACAGACGCTCACTGAGGCCATAATTCAAGTGACATCTAGAGTATCACCTGCTTGGCTGTCAGCACATCCAAAGCTATATGCCTGACTACATTAGGAGTCCCCTCTCTCTGACATTGTATAGATCCAAGAATGAAAAATGGCTCTCATAGGTTTGGAAGTGCTGATGGACACATAAACAGGTAGGGCTGCCACAAACGATTATTTTGATAGTCGACTAGTCACCGATTATTTTTGCGATTAGTCGACTAATCAGATCATCATCCATTGGATGTACAGCATACAGCTTATTGCACCAGCAGCATCTGCTCTTATATAACTATCATTAGCTTACAGCTTTAAGTGTTTAAGGTCTGTGCTAACTAAAAATAAAGACAAGATGATAGTTTATTAAATTTTAATGAAATTTGCAGATTGTTTCGGTGAAGTTTAATAAACTCCTTGCTATCTAAAATATAACAGGACACCGGAGTAAATTCTCCAGCATCTCACACTTCTGATAATCAGCTGTCTGCTTGACGTTTATTCAGCTGTGTAAAAACTATAACTTTAATCAGTTTTTATCAGTTCCCAGAGTCAGAACCAGACACGGAGAAGCTGCATTCAGCTTTTATGCTCCTTATATCTGGAACAAACTCCCAGAAAGTCTCAGATCAGCTGAAACACTCAGTTTATTTAAATCCAGGTTGAAGACTCACCTGTTCTCAGCTGCATTTGAATAAAGCACCAAATCCACACTTTTAAGCTTAAATTTCAAAACTTACATTTAACTACTGATTTTATCTGTTTTGATTTTATCTGTTTTGATTTTATCTGTTTTGATTTTATATACTGTTTTGTTTGTTTGTTAATTAGTTTGTTTGTTTGCTTGTTTTAATCAATTTTAAATCATGCTTTTTATTTGTTTTTGTTTCTAATGTCTCTGTAAAGCACTTTGAATCACCTTGTTGTTGAATTGTGCTATACAAATAAACTTGCCTTGCCTTAATCTCAGCCAAACCGATTTACTCAGGAACAGATAAAATACTAAAAAAAAAAAAAGCCAAAAATAACATTTTCAAGTTATCTAAGTGACTTATATATCATGTTTAACCTGAGTAGCGAAAGACGGCGGTGGGTTTGAAAATGATTTGCTGGGAGTCCGGTGTTCTCACGGCTCTAGAGAGCCTTGCCCCCGGCTCGCTATCGAGCTAGTGGGTAACCGACGTCTCCGAAAACGTCGGAGCGCTTTTGAAAATATGCGGTGTCTTGATAAACTGAGCAGATATTTGAGGTTTACACAGCTACATTCTCGCCTGAAAATATGTTAAACGTTTATTTTGTGACCCAGAAAGAATAATAAGAGTAATATTAAAACTAACTAGCTGCCGCCATTGTTGGAAACTGAGCTGGGCTGCGCTATGAATTCTGGGACGCAGCTTCTTCTTCTTCGGGGTTTAACGGCAGCTGGCATCCTTGTACATGCAGTGCTGCCATCTTCTGTTTCAGTCCGTTATTACACTCTTAAATCCTGCTACTTATTCCTGCGTCTTTTGGGATCTTACAAAGCTTCAAACGACGCGTCGACTATTAAATCAGTCATCGACGATTCTGACAGTCGACGTAATCGTGACTAGTCGACTAATCGTGGCAGCCCTATAAACAGATGAGGACTCCCATCTGGATTATGATGTTTGCAGAGGACACTGTGATCTGTACTGAGAGTAGGGAGCAGGTGGAAGAGAGCCTGGAGAGGTAGAGGTATGCTCTGGAGAAAATAGGAATGAAAGGACAGAATACATGTGCAAGGAGTAGAGGTGGTGAAGGTAGATGAGTTTAAACACTTAAGGGTCAACTTGACATTACCACAAAGCAATAGGCAGCAGTCAAGAGAGGTGAAGACACGGGTGCAGGTAGGGTGGAGTGGGTGTCAGAGGTGATTTGTGATAGAAGGACAGCAGCAAGAGTGAAAGGGGATGATGACAAGATGCTAGTGAGACCTGCTGTGAGGTATGGTTTGGGAGACGGTGGAACTGACAAAAAGACAGAGCACGGAGCTAGCAGTTACAGAGTTCTGATACTCAGACAGTCACCAGCCAGATTAATAATGACTATTTCAGAGTGACAGCTCAGGTTGAGCAATTTGGAGACAAAGAGAGGTGAGATGAGATGGCTGGGACACGTGCAGAGGAGGGACGGTGTATATGATGGGCGAAGGATGCTGAAGATGGAGCTACCAGGCAGAAGAAGAGAAGACTCATGGGTGTATTGAAGGAGGACGTGCAGAGGGTTGGTGTGACAGTAGATGTCACTAAGGATAGGATGAGATGGAGGCAAATGATTCAATGTGGCAACCCTTAAAGGGACCAGCCGAAAGGAGGAGGAGGAAGAAAAGGAGAAGACGACGAAAGCAAAAAAACGGGTTTCATTTGATTTTTGGACCCCAGAGACAAACAACAGTTTACACATTAAATTCAAGGTGCAGACCAGGGTCTCTTGGGGGACGCCATGAAGTACAACATGGATTTCTTTTTAATCATCAATTCCTCTCACGTTTCTCCTCTTTTTAACAAGTGTCTCTAACCTGTGCTTTCAGGTCATCCTCATTGATTTGGAGCTTCCACCTTGTCTCTTGATAGCTGACACTAATTAGATTTTGCTAATGACATTAACCCTTTGGATTAATACTTTTTCAAACCTACACCTAATTTTCCTTGCCAATCACGTCAGTCAGGCTCATCCAGTCTTTTGCTTTTTTGTTGGATTTTTTCTTCACTGAACTGTCACCTCTTTAATTTTCCTAGTATTAGTAGTAGTAGAATGAGTGTGCACACATATGCACAAATGAAAAAATGTTGCCTGGAAACATATTAAACAAACTGTCAAATATACTCCATGCTTCTTTCACATCCTTTACTTGACTTTTCCATGCATCTCCTGGAAAGTCATTATTTGGGTGACCTGGAAAAGGTGCGTAGTCCTTCATGAAACAGATCCATACACTCAGCATCACACCTCTGTAATAGGGCTCAGGGGAATGTGAGTGCACAAAAACAAGCTACTGTTACACCTGGGATAGCATTAGAGCAAGTGTTGATTGTGTGCCACACCGTCGTGTGGAAAACAGTGTTTAATATCTAGAAATTGGAAAATCCTCACGTATGCATCGCGAGGGATCATCTGTGCCGTTTCCAACCGTCAGCAACATTTGTGCCATAAAGCCAATATCTATACTGAAATTATGAAATATTCCTGGTGAAAATGCATAATCTTGTGGAATGAGTCATCCAATACTGTGCAGTATTACTCTATGATTAACTCATACCTCCTACATAAACACAGCTGACTTCCTTTTTTATTTTTGGGGACTTTCACGTATCTGAGTTTAAGGATTTGATGCTCCCAACTTCAAAGACCTGTTGTGTTGCCAATCTTTGTGTGATGTTCAGGTTCAAGCCTAGATCCTGAGGACGTGAAATGGTAAATAACTGCGAGAGAACAGTAGATCATAAAACAGCAACTTGAAGATAAAAATGCAATCAGAGATGCAGGTGGTGTAACACAGTATGTGCAGGTAGTTACAGAAAGCATGGATGGCAATCTGAAGTGGAAGTGGGGACATACTGAAGATATAAAGCTATACGGTACACACCGGTCACTCTGCTGCTCAGTGCAGACAAAGCAAACGTCTCTAATAGGAAATCATTGACAGTATATCACGGGTCCCCTCTCACCTCACAACACACTAAAAATAGCTCCATAATTCTTCATGTTGGAAAATATAATGCAAATATTTACACAGCAAAACCAATCAGTTCATGATATTTGAAATATTAATTCATTTTTATAGTAAGTGCACATGGATCAAAACATCAGTTATAAGTCTACTGCTATAGCTAACAATCTGCACACACAACCCCGTTCAGCTATCTTAGTGAGGACCTTCATTGACATAATGCTTTCCCTAGCCCCTTACCCTAACCCAGACCTTCCCAAAGTGTGGGGCCCGCCCCCTAGGGGGGGCGCAGAGCCATTGCAGGGGGGGCGCGGTATGAAATTGTTCCCCCTGTCTAAATCACGGACAAACAGGATCCCACAGCTGTTTATGTTTTTGAACCCATTTTGCACAGAGAGGCATTTTTGAAAAATGTATTGACAGCAATGTTGAATATTATTACACAGGAAAAAAACAACTACACGTACAATAATCACACCGTGACGCCTCTGCCTTTGTAAATGGAGGGACAGTAACTGTGTGTAAAACCTGCAGACAGTCAGATTAACAGTATTTTGTCTCTATCTGCCATTCTGCAATTCATCTCATGTAAAGAATAACGTGGCCACAGCGTGACGTGAAAAAAGGCGCATACCTTAGACTTGCGTGACCACTTTCTGTATTCCTCGTCCACACGTAAACGCAAAAAAGGAGTTTTTAAAAATCTCAGTTTTCAGTGATTTGAAACGCCGTTTACGTGTGAACGAAACAGCTGCGTTGTCAAAAACACCCATGTAGGTGCGGACGTAGCGTAAAAGAGTTAATAGTTTATTTTATTACTGCCTGTAATTTATTGCAGTTTACTTGTATTTGCTTAATTGTTTACTAAATGTTTGAGGTGTGAAATAAACCGCAATGGAGCAAAAGATGGGTGTTTGTGGCTGGAGGATGTGTTTGTGCGTGTGGTGGGGGGGGTGGTGGACATTTTTCTTGTAAAACAAAGGGGGGCCTAGCAAAAAAAGTTTGGGAACCACTGCCCTAACCATTAAAAATGAATGCTTAACCCTTACCCTAAACCTACTCATAACCTAATTGTAACCCTGACACTAAAACCACATTTTGAGCCTCAAAAATGGCTTTAAATGCCTTCAGATTTCTGAGGACCGGGTTGTGTGTCCTCACAAGTGACTGTTGGTTCTCACAAGTATAGTAGAATGCAGATTTCGGTCCTCACAAAGACAGCTAGACAGGAACACACATACGCACGTTATATATACACACACACACACACACACACACACACACACACGTTATGTATCCATTGTGCATTTTTACAAAAAGGAATCTCGACTAAAGGAAAACAAACCCCGCGCCGAGGAGAGTTGCTACTTCCAGCTGACCTCACTGTAATTTCCTAATTTTAGCTCTTCTTTCTTCACTACGCTCCCCTGGTATGAATGTTAACCAACTTCAGTAACTTCCTGAAAACCTCATGAAAAGATGCCAGTCGTTTCCTAGAGATTAAAAGTATTTTTTTATAAATGCATATTAATAAACACACAGATTTTATACTGACGACAGACATAATAAGGAAATAATGATCATAATTAGCATGAGGTTCTGTGCCATTAGGAGTGTAATTGATCTCACAGTCATTTACCTGAGAGGCTAATAAGCATGCTCACTGACCTTAACTCACTCTGACACAATCTTAACTGGGAAAGCATTCATAATGTAAGCTGAGGGTTTTGTTTGCCTCCCGTTTCCACCTTCTGCTTTCTCTTCTCATTCAAGGTGACCTTGAAACCTTGAATTTTAAGTGGGGGGGGTGACCCAAACCTAAGGGATCCCTTTTAAATGTCGCTTTTAAAAATAATTCTATACTATATCTTCTAAGGCAGACCTTCCCAAAGTGTGGGGCCCGCCCCCTAGGGGGGGCGCAGAGCCATTGCAGGGGGGGCGCGGTATGAAAAGGGTAAAAAAAACAAAACGCTTGGACACTGCTAGCACGGGGCGGCCACACAAACGCAAAGCAGGAGATGAAGCATCGCTGAATATGTTTCCAAACCAACTTCATTCTAAGCCAAAGACTAGAAAATATGGTGAAGCAGATCTTCCCTTTGGCTTCACCTGCACAAGTGCCGAGGTAGGTCTCCCTGCAGGGTTGGTTTTCCCTTCCTCGGGAGCAGCACTGGGCTGTTTAGATCACGGACACACAGGATCCCACATTCTTGATTCTTAGTTCACAAACACTTGTTGTAATGACTAACTACTCCTGACATGTTGGAGATGTTTGCTCTTTATACAGTAAAGTTACAGTGAGATACAAATAACATCAGGCTGATCCTACCACGATTTGTTCCCCCTGTCTAAATCACGGACAAACAGGATCCCACAGCTGTTTATGTTTTTAAACCCATTTTGCACAGAGAGGCATTTTTTTGAAAAATGTATTGATAGCAATGTTGAATATTATTACACAGGAAAAAAACAACTACACGTAAAATAATCACACCGTGACACCTCTGCCTTTCTAATGGAGGGACAGTATGCGTGTATGTAAGCGTGTAAAACCTGAAGATAGAGACAAAATACTGTTAATCTGACTATCTGCCATTCTGCAATTCATCTCATGTTAACAATAACGTGGCGCACAGCGTGACGTTGCGTGACCAACTCTGTATTCCTCGTCCACACGTAAACGCAAAAAAGGAATTTTAAAAAATCTCCGTTTTCGGTGATTCGAAACGCCGTTTACGTGTGGACGAAACAGCTGCGTGTTCAAAAATACCCGTGTAGGTGCGGACGCTGCGTAAAAGAGTTTGGAGATTATTTTATTACTACCTGTAATTTATTGCAGTTTACTTGTATTTGCTTAATTGTTTACTAAATGTTTGAGGTGTGAAATAAACCGCAATGGAGCAAAATATGGGGTGCACGGGGGGGCGAACATTTTTTTTGTAAAACAAAGGGGGGCCTAGCAAAAAAGGTTTGGGAACCACTGTTCTAAGGGATCTGTGGACTCCTGTTCATTGGTGGTAATGTTAATGCTAATACTAATAACTGTCACTCATATTTTGGTGTTTCCTGTCTTTAAACAGACAGTCGGTTTTGGCACGAGACTGATTTAGTTTTAGTCTTTTGGAGAAAACCTGCATTTGCTCTGGTCACATACTAAAAGCATCTAGGCTAGCTTTCTCTGTGACGTTTTAGATATCTGACAGAAACTAATGCTAAAGCTGAATCCATTTTACTTGCAATATACTTTAAATATTAGAGCAACATTAGATTTTTAAATTCTTCATTGTTAGGGATGTGAATTGATAGAATTTAGAGATTCCAGTTCCATTATCGATATTGCTTATTCAATTCAATTCAATTTTATTTATACAGCGCCAAATCACAACAACAGTCGCCTCAAGGTGCTTTATATTGTAAGGTAGACCCTGCAATAATACATACAGAGAAGAACCCAACAATCATATGACCCCCTATGAGCAAGCACTTCGGCAACAGTGGGAAGGAAAAACTCCCTTTTAACAGGAAGAAACCTCCGGCAGAACCAGGCTCAGGGAGGGGCGGGGCCATCTGCTGTGATTGGTTGGGGTGAGAGAAGGAAGACAGGATAGCAGACAATCAATCTGATTGGTTCTCACTGGCTCCACTTTGAGAGTCATCACCATCGCTAGGCAACATATCAAATACAGAAAGTAATTCATCACAAATCTCATTTCATTACTTTCCCATTTCTCCATAAAACGACTTGAACACATTGTCTCAAAATTACCATTTAACAATATAAACCTTCAAGCTACAGATGCACACAACACAAATCCCCAATGACACACATATGATCTTTCTCTTAGTATTGGGGTATGAAGACAAAGCTGACACCAGAAAGCAAAGATAAAAACCAGCGCAGCGAGAGTTTGATGTGATCATCACGGTGATTCTAGAAGCAGAGCCTGGAGCCTGAGAGCTCATGTTGAAGTTCAGGGTCTGACTGCTGAGCTGGGATCAGCAGACACTCAGTCTTGGCTAGCTTAGCATTAGCATGTTGTGTTAGCAGCATAACCCAGTTGTTTCTATCCGTGATGCGACTTCGTGCTCTCGTCCTTTCGTGCAATAAGAATCAAAGTGACGTCCCGGTCCACGCTGTAGACTGTGACACTATTTTCAGCCTCTGGCACACAAACTGAAATCAACAAGTGCAAGTGGAACTGAGTATATATGTTAAACCGATCTTTGATCTTTCACTGAAACTTTTACTAATCAGAAGCTGTAGTGTGCAGCTCTGCAGATGTTGTAGGGCACTAAGGACCAGATTTCATTAGTAGAGCAAATTAAGTGAGGTTGCAATCACAAAAATGCTCTGATGGGAGTAAAAAGTTCTGCAGATGATCTACTAACAATATGCTAATTTACAAAGACTCAGACAGTCCATTTAAATAATGCCAGCATTCTACCGAGAGCACCGCAAATTAGCAGATCCCCAAATCAGCAAGTTGAAGAGGGTGCAAGTAGCCCACTAACCAAAATAATGGAAAGCATGGTAACTCAGATCAATGAGAGGCAGCTGAATGACAATAAGTTTTTGATAATCTTCCAGATCGTGGCAACAGTTCTCTGTACAAGCAGACACATTCTGCTATACATCGCGTATCAGGACTCTCCTTCTGCCTCAGCTCAGACAGTCGGTTTAGTTAAGATCTGCTCTGTTTTCATCCAAATACTAGTGTTCTTGAAGACTGGAAATATGTCGTGCACGGCTCTAAAAATGCAGGGTGAAGAGCTACAACACACAGCCAGAGCTCGGGCACGATCCTCACACCTTTGAGTGATCCACCAGCGCTGATTACACACTTGTTTTTAAAAGCCTCTCATTCCAAGTAAATTTACACTCCTAAGCAGCAACTATCACAACCAAGTGGGACACAAAATAACACATGCTTCTTCTTTTTACCCTAAATTCAGGACAATTTTCACAAACTTGTGTGCTGCGAACCAAAATAAAGCACATTTGCATGATCTGATCTGAAACTCTTACAAAGCAAACACGATAAGTCCAACTACAAACAATACATCACAAACATGATGCTGGCATTAACCTTTTAAAGCCATGAGACAGTTTTGTGCTGACACATACTGTTAGTAAGCAGTTCACAGTCCTAAGACTTGTAGGGAAAAAAATTATTAATTTTTTAATTTGTAGGTTTTGAATTTTTCTGTTTGGCTTTGAATTGTTAAATAAAATAAATTAAAACAATTTTGTTATAATTATTGTCTTAAAAGAATTCAAACATTTAAAAAATGATTTCATTAGTGAAATTAAGATGCATGTGACTCTCCATTTTCTTTTCACGGAGACTTCAGTAGCTATAAATGACCTTATTAGCATAATGTGTTCATGAGAATATAAATCACTGCTGAGACTCCCTGACATGACTGTGCCTCTGTATGCCAGTGTGAGGGCAGTGAGCAGAGCTCTGTTTGACCTTGGAGCACACTGTACCTCATGCCTTTTGTGGAGCGATTATGGAAATTCTGCAGCAGCTGCGGGACGCCCAGCATGGCCTCGAACATCACGGCCAGCGAACCCAAAGTCTCCACAAACACCACAGAGTCCAGCAGCAGCAGGGTGATGACTGCACACACGACGGTGAAGCCGAAGCAGAAGAGGAGGTAGTCCTCAAAGGCGCTCCACTTCCAGAAGTAATGCAAGTTCAGGTCTATAATCGGGAGATACAAACGCAGACAAACATTTACTGGTAATCGACGGTTTTTGGACTCTAGTCAAAAATGAAAGAAAATGGTGACGAGAGGAGAACAGAGAAAATGAAAGATTCTGAAAAAGAGTCAGAAACAGAAAGCAGAGAAGATGAAACAGAGATAAATGTAAGCGCGTGTGTGGCTGCTGAAGGGTAACGACATGCTTACGCTATGTGAGGATGGGAAAAGAAGAGTGATTGAGACAGGTGCAAAAAAGAAGGACCAATGAGCACATTTCATTACAGGATGCATAGAATTCTGCAAAGACGGCACTAAAATCACTGAGCACATGCATACGTGAATGTAACAAAGAAAAACGAGATTCTCAAAAGCTTTAACATTTCTATTACTTTGTAATAAATTGAACTTTAGCGAGGCTGAGCTATACATTTAAGTTTATTACCTTTAAACCTTTTCATTGACACAAGCGTATTTATCACGTGTGCCGTTACAATTCAGAGGAAAATTAAAAGACCACGGCGTTTGTTAGCTTGCAGAAACATTAAAGAAAAAGTGAGTCAGTGTGACTGTGAAGTAAAATTGAACACGAGAACAGCCACACTGTGGTCTAGCAGTTTCTGTCCTGCCATCTTCAGTAACAGCGGCGACTCCACGTGCTTCAGAAGGAAATCTTATGAGCGGGAACATTAGGCTCACTACAGCTGAATTCCCATCAACCATCAGTGTTGTACCAGTGGACCATTATATGAGATGATGGATAATCTCTCATTGTGTATGTATGACCGTGGAAAACCGGCTGACATCAGCTAGAGGGGATTGATGACTAAATAAGAGCGCATTAGTTAGTGTAGAGACTGGAGCACACCGTGTGCTGTGAAGCACCTGACCTCTCCGCCTGAGGTAGATACTTTTCAGACGTCCAAGTACGCTCGCTTCATGAGCAAAAATAGGGGCGTGTAGGTGTGTAGATGCAGGTGATTTTAAGCTCACAAACTGACGTTTCTGTGTCAGCTGATGTTTTTTACTTGTATGGTTTGAATGATGCTTCTGTGCTCTATCCTGGTGTCTACTGTGATCTACTCGATGAACAGAAAACAGTCATTAAGAAGACGTCGGACACACAGATGTCTTCAAATTGCATTTTGGTTCAACCAAGACGGTAAAATACAGATACTGCATTCAAAATGACACAAAAGAAAAAGAAGAATCTATTTCATTCCAAATTAATCAATTCATCTTTTAAGAATGAATTAATCCAGACTAAGACTTAAGGTGGAATTAACCATTTAGTTTGCTGTCAGCTAAACTAAAAATGAATCATTTCAATTCAGTTTCATTTGTATAAGCAAACATCCCAGCATTCACACTCCGACCCCAGACTATCAAATCAAATAAGAGAAAACAACGGAAGAAATCTGAGGAAGATCAACAGACATCAGTCCTGATTCCAGTTAAAATAATCGAAGTATAACAATTAGAGACAGCAATGCTATAAGAAAAGAAATGATCGCAGACTCACAACATTCATTAGAAACTTATTAAAGGTATTAAACTGCATTTTCTTTACTTGTGTCAGATGAATAGATCAGACATGCTGAGAGTCAAACTTATTGTTACGATTCAAACACAGCAAGTTTCTGTTACTACGTTAAGCTGATATTTGTACTCTTACTGTGTCCTTAATCAGGCAGTACAAGTGGAGTCAAATGTATATACATGTAGAAAAGTTATATGATAACTTTCTTCTGAAATATTAAACAACACAAGTCTATTAGTGGCTTTTATTTCTTCATAGTTTATTAAAAATCTCATCCTGACGTGTTTCCATCTCACATTCGGTGGAAACACTTCACACTGCGGTGGCTCATTTCAGACAAGCTGAACTGTTTTGTGGGGTTTTTGGCTGGACCATCACTACCTTCCTCACCTAGTTTCACATGTGCCACATCTGCTGAATGTCCTCGTTCCCAAAATGAAATTCAGTGCACACTGCAGATGCATGAGTGGTCAGAATGGGACTTCCAGGAACTGAGCTAATGAGAACCAAAATACTGGAAGTTGGATTTTTATGTGTGGAATCGCAGAACTTTCTGATCGCACCCTGACGACGGTTTTGCACGACTCTTGCTTTTCTTGGCGGTGGTGACAAAGATACGGGAGTCAATGTTTCTGTGTCGCTCAGAGAGAAATGTTTCCAGCTCCTCCGTCTGAACAGGGACTTTTCCATTTCTAACCGTACACGCGATACATACGTGTGGTTGTGCAGAATAAGCACGCACATGCATCAAACACCTGACTGGGATATTTTTGATTTCATTCTTGTACGCTGCATCTGCTGCGCTGTCTTGGGACACACAGAATGAGACGTGTTGCAACAAGTGCTGCATGTTTGCGGCAAACAGCAAATGTGATTAATGGCTTTATTAGAACATAGCAGACACGTCACCCCCACACAGGGTTCGCAGCTTTCTTACACACATGCGACAGGACAAATATCGCCTCTCTGGACAGACTTGTGTCGTTCATCACAAACTATGAGATGAACAGAAATTAGAAAGCTTTTAACAAAGCATATCGTTATAATTAACACCACTGAAATCTGTCAATAATATCTTTAAGAACGCCAGCGGGCTCATTTCCCTGTTAGCTTTAACTAAGCTGAAACCCCCAACGTAAGACTAGAATATCCCTTTCCTCCGTAACTGGACCGTGAAATAAATAAATCAAGCTGAGAGTGAAGAAGTAAACAGTCCATCCGCTCCTAAAGAAGACTAATCTAATATAACAATATAATAATATAATAATAGCGTATGTGTTGGTTTTGGACCTTATTGTTGTGTCCGATTTTCATCTGAAGGACTTCTCTAAACCGGCTGAATATCCTCAATGTGCTTGGCTCCAAGGTTATTATCGTTAACGAAAACTAACGAAATAACAAAAACTAGAAGTGAAAAAACATTTTCGTTAACGGAAATAAAAATAAAAACAAAAAAAGGAAAACTAACTAAAACTGTAACCAGTGTTCACAAAACTAACTAAAATTAACTGAATTTATAGCAAAAATGTGTTTAGTTTTCATTGATGTGTGCGTGTCCTACAATAGTCGAGGGTGAAAATGAAGTTTAGTTTCCAGATTTTTTCTTGCTGTGTCTCATTGTGCCAGCAGGTGGCAGCACGTTAGTCGAGTCGTCTGTGTTGCTGCTCCGCCCACGCGCAGAATGATGTCAGGAAAAGTCGGGAGAAAGCGCCAGAGTCCAATTTGGGATTACTTTGAATATGACTGTGTTTTGGATAAAGCAAGTGTCTTGTAGTGGAAAGAGACAAATTATGAGGGACATTTATAAAGGGAAAAAAATCCCACAAACCTTAAAGTGCACTTGAAAAGCTCACACAAGAAGGCTAACCTAGCTTACCTTGAGAAGGGAGCACACTCAACCCTCATCCCCAGAAAACAGAAGCTAACCCCAGGCAAGGCAGCGTGATGCATCCCGAGACAACAGGACGGGGACATCTACATAACTGTGTGAGTCAATTGCCTTCAAAAAGTTTATCAATTCACATGAACCAAAATTACGAACACCCGGTGCTGCAAGAGTTAATAGTCTCATTGGGGCCAAGATATACATTTTACAGTTGCCTGGTATCAATGGTTGTTCATCTGCCCTTATTTATTTATTTATTTATGTATTTATTTAAAGAACCCATAGGTGGGAATGTGAGTTGTCTGTCTCTGCGTGTTAGCCCTGCGACAGACAGGTGACCTGTCCAGGGTGCAGTATGGTAGCTGGAATAGCAACATACCCAAGGATGAGCAGAAGAGCATGACTGATATGATGAAACTGGGATTTTGTTACACTTAATTATTGCAAACAAAACTAAAACTAAACTGAAACTAAGGATTTTCAAAAAATAAAAACTAAACTAAACTAGCAAACAATCGGTAAAAACGAATTAAAACTGATATAAAATTGAAAATCTGAAGTCAAAACTAAATAAAAATAAAAACTAATGAAAATTGCAAAACTATTAAAACCCTGCTTGGCTCTCACAAAACTCTGTCAACCTGAAAATAAACCAGGAAGTGCAACTTGATAAAGTTGGGCATCATGCTGAAAACCACGTGTAAGACATAAATTAGACCTGCAGGTTAAATCTGCTGTCACAGACTTCAGGTCAAGGTCAACGTAAACTGTTCCTTTCTTTAATCACTGACTGAGTGACTCAGATTTCTATTACGCTCAAAGTGAACTATCTGCGGTATGGGCTAGAAGAAGCTGGAGTGACTGAAGAACAGTCTTCAGTCACTCCAGCTTCCCCCTCACCTGAAAAACCTCCTTTTACTTTCAGATTAGTCCCAGCTTCAAGCTTATCTTTTGTTTACAATATTAAAGACCCCCGTCGACTCGCAAATAGCGTCTTAATTGTTTTAACTGTGTTAATTTGTTGTTTTAATTACTTCTTAATAGCTTAATTTCTTTGGACTGTTGTCTGATTTTGTGCAGCCCCTCAGACAGCATTTGTTGTGTTTCATGCTCCGCACGAATAAACAGACCTGACTTGAGCTACTGCAGCCACCGGCGCTTGGCAGAGGGAGGGAAGTGCCAGGAGAGGTTGGCCTTTATCACAAAATTAAAAGCTGCTTCATTTCCTTAAGAATGAGGCCGAGGTGGTGAAGTATCGAGGCGCTGCACCAATGAGAGTAGTGAAAACCAGTGTCACCTCTCTGTGTAGCACTCCTTTCTGAGCCTCTCACATGTTACATTTTCAATTTTTGAGCTCAGCTTAACCTTCCTTCTGCTTATCTGCAGCACACACGCCAAGATGCCAAAAAATGTTCTTCTCTTGTTCTCTTCCTGAGAGCTGCAATCTATTTTCATACATTAAGCAACACGCCGACTTCCCCTTCTTTATCACTGCACCCCCCTCTCTCTTTTGTAAAGCCTTTAAAAAGTACAACCAAGAGAGAAGACGACGTCTTTTATGGAGTCGCTTCTATTATCCTCCTGCACCGTTCTCTGACCACTTCACCTTTTCCCTCACGATATTGGAATCCTTTCGTCGGGAAGGGCAAGTGACCGCCTTTCTCAAAGAGCTCCCTCCTTGTCTGGTGGGCCTGAAGACCAGAGGCGCACTTCAAAGACCCCAGAGACTCCGAAGTGCCAGGAGGTGAGGAGGCACTCTTCCTTGACACAGAGTCTTTGTTTACACAAAGGTCATTGGAGATGAGACAATTTAATGAGTAAAAGACATGTCGACACCTGCGTGTGACGTTATTCTGGGAGGAAGTGTCTCGGCAGGAGGAGCTACAGCGTACAACTCCAGACATTATTTCAATGGCTGTTTGACGCAGGCTGCACAGAGGCTGGAAAGCATATATATATAACTGGAGAAGGTGCCTGAGTCAAAGAGTAGACCTGAGATATACAGCAGAGAAGCTAAACTAATTTCCCATCAGGCTTAGCAGAGAGAGAGAGCAGCGTGGAACCAAGAGCAGAGACAGAGATGGGAATTGACACTGACAGCTAGAGAGCTTTGAGATGTGCCGACTCAGCACTGTCAGTCTGCGTGTACAACGACTTAGCTCTGTGGAGTCTGCTCTGTGTATTTTAAGATGTGTGAAAGTTGCTGTTTGACATCTCTTGTAGGCTGTCTCGTTCGCCGCTCGGCTCGCTGGCCTAATCTGCGGATGGATGGGACTTCTTGGATGGAGTGGACTTTTGAGATCGCTGTAATGGGTAATAATGGATTGGATTTATACAGCGCTTTTCAAGGCACCCAAAGCGCTTTACAATTCCACTAATTCACTCTCACATTCACACACTGGTGGAGGCAGCTACAGTTGTAGCCACAGCTGACTGACAGAAGCGAGGCGGCCATAGTGTCTTGCCCAAGGACACAACGACCAGGACAGAGAGCCCGGGGATCGAACCGGCAACCTTCCGGTTACAGATGCGCTTCCCAACCCCCTGAGCCACGGTCGCCCGGGTAAAGACGGTTTAGATAACGCAGGCAATGCGAGCAACTAACTTCCTCACCGTATTCTAATCCAATCCAGGAGCTGTGGTCGGCGGCCGTGTCAGAATCTGCGAACTGAGCCGCAGTTTGGTTTTGCCTCCTCGACACAGCTCCACAGAATACCGACAGCACGAGGAACAGACACGCCTCCTTCATAGGTTTTAATGGGGACGCTGCAGGAGCTCTGCAATCATTTGGATGGGCAGAAAATCACTGAACCAGTCGAACGCTCTCTCTCACACACACACACACACACACATCTACAAACATAACTAAATAAATAAATAAACTGCCTTCCCAGCAGATTACTGTCTTGAACTAGTTTAGATTTTGCTCGCGATGGATGAACACACAGCCTGTGGTCAAACTTTTACTATATTTGAGTCGAGTCACGCTGACTGAGATGAAGATCACAGATTATAAAATCTATTTAAAATTCATTTTCACTTCAGCACAGAACAATTCAGTCAAAAAAAGTAATAAAAAGCAGAATATAAAAAGGAAGCAGCGATCACCATTATTTGAAATGACTCTAGATATTACCAGTAATGTTTCATATGGACCCTCATCCACATCAACAGCTTCATTTCACCGTCCTTTTTTAACACACTTGAAACTCTTCTTAGTGAAGAACAATTCTGAGATGCAACAGTACAGAAGAGCGGGCAACTGGACGCTCTGAAGTAGCTATGCATTACAAGAGTTATCTGTGGTAATAAAAGGGGCTATTTCTGTGAAATATGAGGTGATTTTCTGAAGAACGTTACCATCCGTGCTCAGTCGTTCAAGACAGAAAACATTCGACCCTTTAGGATGGCTCCTTAATTGACGTTTCCAGTTGCCAGGAAAGCTCCAAGTAAACATGTTTTTGTTCCGAGTATGTGGGACACGTAAAAAATATAATAAACAACGAAACAGCGGAAGTTGTGAAAATGCCATTAAGGTCGTTTTCAGCATGATTAATTAACAGACTGCTTCAGGCTGGTCCTTTAAAGGAAAAGAGGTTAAATCTCATCATCGTACATCACCGAGGGAATTCTCAATGTCCACTGCAATTAATGCAATCTTTTTAATTTCCATTAGCTTCTGTCTGTTTGCGCGATACCTTAACAATGTTTTGTTTTAATTTCAATTTGTGTTCTGTTGCAGCATCTTTTCAATTTACATTTTAATACGGTTTTCTATTTGTTGCTTCACTGCCCAATTTACTGTAAGTATGTCTTCTATTTTAATCTTTTATGTCCAGCACATTAATAAAATAACTTGTTCTATAATCCCACGGAGCACAGCGGTAAAGTCTCTCATCCCCGCATGGCCACATCTGGCAAAGCTAAAAAGCCTGCGTGCATCTTTTTATAAATATCTACTCACAGAAAGAACACAAATTTGCATAATGTTCTGTGTATCATCAAAGTCATTCATGCAAAAACATCCAAGTAATGCATTCAGCAGTCGATAGTTCTCAGTGGCTTGCCTGAATGCCTAAGGCTAAGGCATTGTGAGCCTTTTAACAGAGGCTTTATGATGGAAAAGGTTTTTAAAAAGGTGCCGTAAGCTGAAAGGCTGCAAGGTAAGAGAGTCACTTGGGTTCACACTTTTGAATCTCTCCATTTCTCTGGGTTTAGAGCGTCATGTGGCACTCTTACTTGAAACTGAGATTACTTGGCTGGAAAAGCAATCCGTCAAGGGAAAGCCATAAGATGGCTAATGATAGCCAATCAAATCTATGGGCTGGAATATCAATGCCCCCAAGCTGTCGTCAAAATGTGAACACTGGCATTAAGCAACTGGTTTCAGAAAACTGATTCTCTTCCCTCATGGAAATCGGTCATAGTGGAATATCTAAACCGAGTGGAACAAACAGCCGATTCTTCCTGAAATAAAGCAACATAAGGACAACAGCTGACTTACCACATGTGAGTCCGCGTCTCTACCTCTGTGTTAGGTGAGGGTGCTGCCTTAAGCATGCAGGATACAAAATATACCCACCAACAATCAGTGAACACCCCACACTGTGACGTGGTGCATTCTCAAATCAGGCATCACTAGACCTGGAAGGTTAAAGAGCTCTTAACGTCTGATGGGATGTGTTGGACTTTTCAGTTTCCAAATCAACCACCAAACAGCTGTTCCTGTGTGTGCAAAAGATAATACAGCAAGTTGTACTCCGGGGGTGAAGGGTCAAAGGGCAAAGGTCAGACTTTTTCTTTGTACAACAGAGATTAGCAATGCTAATGTTAGCAGCCAGTGCAGCAAAGGGCAAACAGCCGACGCAGCAAGAGCTGATTCTGTCAGCTTAACAGCACACTCAGGAGGTATTACATGAAAGATTATGATGTGATACAACAGGAGACTTAATAAAATGATTTCCTAAAAATGAATAAACAGTGAATGCAATACACCACGACGTTACTATTACCATTTAAATGAGTTATTCTGCTTTGCAGTCCTTTTGGCTACTACAAGAGAAAGACACATTCTGAAAAATACTTAAGAAAATAAGGAGCTGAAAGTCTTTTCTTTGTGGTTTTTAGCAAACAGTCATTTGTCAACAGCATTTTTGCTGCAGTAGCACTTTTTTGAAGGTGGGAGGCTTTGACCTTCCTGTGATCCATGACTGATTTCTCCACTAGTGATTGTTTTTACACCCCGTGTGTGTGTGTGTGTGTGTGTGTGTGTGTGTGTGTGTGTGTGAGAGAGAGAGAGAGAGAGAGAGAGAGAGTGTTGTACATCTGTGAGGGTGTGTGGGTACCAGATTGTGTGTGTGTGTTATGTCAGTGAAGACCTCCATCTATCAGTCCAGGTAGATGCTAACTGAAGAGGAAGGCGTGTGTGTGTGTGTGTGTGTGTGCATGTGTTCTCTTTAACCTTTGACTGCGATGAGGACTAACTAACGAGCTGTATTAGCATTAATAACTCACAGCAACATAGAAGAGTAATTGTAAGAGCTTCATATCACAGCATGTGCTCCTTCACTACTTATGCAAAGAGTCGCTTTGCATACCTGCAACTTCTATTTCAGCTTCAGGGCCGCTCACAGTTTTAACGTACTTTCGAACTCTCACATCCTCGCCACAATCCAGTTTACTTTTCATTCTTACACTAGTTCCTTTGTCAGTCTCCCTCCCTGAAAGTCGGCGGACGGCTTCCACCTGCAGCTCTGAGATAAACAAGAGTGAGTCAGTCAGCTGTGCATGCTGTGCTCAAAAACGATGACCCCCGTCTGCACAGGCCACCACAGTCAGGCTCTCGCAAGACTCAGTGCAATTTTTGTGTTTGTGCGATTATTTCATCGTATTCAGTTCAACATAACGAGCCTTAGAACAATAAGTACGAGTACATTTAAAATGAAATGAAACAAAATTATATACAGTCGGCTCGGATAAAGTGAGATATCCTTGATATCTCACTTTATCCGATAGAAGCAGTACAACACAGCTAAACTGTGCAACCAACCTCAAGTCACAAGGAGCACTTGGCACATGTTTCCATGACTCTTATCCTCCCTCAGTCCTTCTGTGTTTCTCTTACACTGTAAAATCCATTAAGCAGAGAGAATCAAAATTTAAAAGCTTTTTTTGCTGCCACTGTCCTTCATTTGCCCCAACAGCAGCTGCATAATCCTGTATCTTGCCTTGCATGCCCGTCCAATCCGTAAATGTCTTCAACCTTTTTGAAATTCCCAAATTTGGGTAAGTCTGAAGGTAGTTTGGCCTCAAGACACTTCAGCAAGTTCTTTTTTAAGTTGTTTTTTTGCTTAGAATTTGCTGTCTGCAGCAAAATGAAAGCAGAACATTGGTTCAAATTAAGTGCTGTTGTTCTTGTGTTTCACATGTTTTTCAGATACAGGCTGAGTGAGCAGCTGTGCTTTGTTACTGATGCCAGTTGATAAGCCGTCACCCTCTAATCCCAAACACCGAGGCCCGTTTCTAACATCGCTGACATAAAAGACGAAAAGTCCTCAGTTTCTCCAAAGTAGTCATTTTTTATTCATTCTTTTCTTCTCAGAAACTTTAAAGATAATAACAGACGGATCGGAGTCTGTTTTCAGCAGGAGCAACTTCAGGTGATTCAAATGAAGCAAAACATCCGTGGCCTCGCTTCTATTTTTTTGCAGACTGGCACTTTCAGCCAGTGTTGGCAGCTCATGCTGTCAGAGTAGCACGAGCCTGAGCTGTGAGGACTTGTTTGATACGTCAGAGCACAGAGCTGACGCTGAGCTGCAAAGTCCAGCAAAGTTGACTGTGCTAATGTCCCTTCATGCACCAGGATAAGTACAAGAATAACAATGTTTCTGTTGCTCTCGCTGCACTCAGCACATTGCATGAGAAACGAAAACACATCTGTGAGTCTATGATTGTGTGATGTTCACGTACACCTGCTCCCAGACAGAGTCAGCCGCGTAATGTCAGCTTTGTAGCTTACGATAAAAAACAGTTCCTGATGGGCTTATATGGTGAAGATTTTAGAGTTATGATACCTGTCTCAAACAGTACTACACAATTATTACTATTAATATATCTTCTATCACAGCGGTCCCCAACCCCCTGGCGACGGCCCGGTACCGGTCCGTGAGTCGTTTGGCGCCGGGCCGCGAGACTTGAGGCTCGGGTGTGACATTTATGGTTTTCAGGGTCTTTTCCTGTGTTGTAGTTGTGTGTCTCATTTTGAAAGAAATGTTTACACATGACCATAGCGACCAGAGAGCATTATGGGGCAGAGCGGAGGACGTTACTCTCAGTGTTGTAGGCGCATTTCAGGAGGACGCTGCTAATAAAGTTACACAGTGAATTCATGTTTATTATTATATTTACAAAATCATTTTATTTTGTTGTATTTATCCGCAACACCTTAAAGGCCGGTCCGTGAAAATACTGCCTGGCATCAAACCGGTCCGTGGCTGGGGACAGGCGGGGGACCGCTGAGCTATCAGTTAAAATATTCAGGAGCTGCATTTTAGCAAATTATGTGGCATTTAGTAAGCGTCTGCCCTCTTTACCCATTTCTGTCATTACACGTTACACCAAATATCTCTGCTTAAAAACTCTTCAGATTAAGGCAAAGCTATTAGACATTTTGAAGTGGATGTAGGCAGGCAACAACATCCAAATGTCCTGGATCACTCAGGCTCCTTCCATTAGCTCCACAGCTCTAAAGCAGCTCCGTTCTGTGTCCATACAGCAGATTCAAAAGGGCTGTGAAAGACTGAACAGTTGAATTCTCCAGGATGGAGAGTGTCTGATGGATGACAACCGGCATTGAGGCCGAAGCACTGAAATGCTGTGACCTTGGTGCTGAGGATGAAGGAGTGGAGTGAACAGAAGCGAGGAGGTGTGGTGTCAGCGGAGCACTCTACCCACTCTAATCCACACTGCGAGAGCATGACAGACACAGAGAAGCATGAGATCAAATTAACTACACTTTGGCTCTGTTGGTCTCTCGTCCTGTCTTGACGGTCTCTCGCAGACACACAAACACACACATGATGTGCATGCACATACACGGTGCACACATATGTAGAACACAACCCGTTTCCTCTTTTCTCTCCCAACTTTCCGCTTAATGCAGATTCACTCACACACAGACGCTCTAATGCAGTCAAAGCTAAGCGTGTGTGTGAAGGTGATCTGCTCTGATAATAATCAGCTGTTGACCAGATGGAAGAATCAGGAGGTCCAGATAAGGAAAAAGGTACACACTGTTTATTAAAGCTTTACTAGGGCAGATACATTATCAATGGGAGGCTTTCTTTCTGTTCAGATAAGCAGGTGTTAATCAAAGATAAGCAGCAGTACTGTTCTTTGCTGCAGACCACTGGGTGTGACAAAAGCTCTCTTGACCAAACAACACGACCTTCATGGCAGAGATGTGCTACGTGGGCCGTGTCTGTGTATTAGTCTAAGGGTTATGTTGGAAGAAGACCTCTTAATGCTTTAATGCTGTGCTTTATTAATATGTGCAGA
Source organism: Simochromis diagramma (assembly GCF_900408965.1). Taxonomy (NCBI): domain Eukaryota; kingdom Metazoa; phylum Chordata; class Actinopteri; order Cichliformes; family Cichlidae; genus Simochromis; species Simochromis diagramma. The sequence goes on along the minus strand of NW_024386801.1, from coordinate 1,278,201 downwards.
TTCCTGGAGGGGAATAAAGCCTTAAGTGAACATATGATATACACAGACCAGCATTACAGGGCAAAGACTTCACAGCACTTGCAAAAATAGAATGTATTGACATTACAACATTATGTAATGTCATGTAATGTTAAGCAACAGAATTAGGAGCGTTCATAAACCACGTTAAACCCTCCCACATGTCTAAAAACTCTGTTCACATTAAATAACTGGACTTTCCTTTGAAATACTGGAAAATATCAGACTACGCAAAAGCATTAAGGCTGCAGGACGACTTTTAGCTGATCTATGCAAATCTGTACCAATGACGCATGTAAACATGTTGGGATTCACATGCCTGCAAACTCAGGAAGCTGATACAGCGTGGTTAACGCTGTAGATGTTTGAACAGCCCTGCACATTCCCCGCCCGGTCACAGAGCTAGGAGTGAGGTCGTGCACGCCGTGACTGCGTGGATCACATGACATGAGCAACAGCGGCGAGAGCTCCATCTACGTCACCGCCGCGACCCCCCTGCAGCAGGAACACAGACCTGATGCATGAAAATATAATCAGGTATGTTTTGCAATAGGCTGACAAATGCAGCGTTATATTTGTACAGCTGCACTTTTGTCAGAAGTACTTGAAGCGTGCAGGTGGAGAATGCAATAAAAATGTTATCATTTTATAAATGAATCCAAATGCTCTCACAGCTCGTACAAAGATGTAAAGGAATAAGAAGAATCCGGACCTGACAGTGTGATCTTCTGCCAGATGTGCATTCATGTTCAAAAGCAAAGAAATTTTTAAAAAAATGTTTCCGTAGATCCAGACAACAAAGACAACAATAAGACAACAATAACAACGATGTGCGTCGACTGGAAGTGATACACGAGTTGGCAACTTTAGCGAGATACACAGGACGTCTGTATCCACAGTGTTACACACACACACACACACACACACACACACAGGTATAATTATCACATTACTCAGTCAGAGAGCACAATTACAAGCACAGCAGCAGCATTAAGTCATTATTTCGCTGAGAAACACTGTTCAAAGATAGCGCCCACAGCAATTTAATGAGCGTTTATCAGCAGCTCTTGATACCAGGTGTCCACAGAGCAGATGTTCTGCTACTGCAGCAAACAACAGCAGATATGCCAAGTACACAACAAATACACACTTATAAGCATGAAATTGTGTTATGTTCTTGTGTTTGCAGCCCTGATGTTGTCAATCAGAGGGAGGTTATCTGCTTCAGCTGGCTTTTTTAACATTTCTACACAGCGGAGAAAAACATGGGCGACTACTGACTGCCAAAGGCTAATAAGCTGAATCTGGGCTTATCTTTAGGTGCAAACATAGCGCTTCATACGAACCCTAAAGGACCTCAGCCGACGGCGAAAAGATTTCCGCAAAAAAATCTTCTCAAAAGTCATCACTCAACACGCTGTCAGACACTGATCTAAATAACAGGCGACGTGCATCGGTGCTCGTTGTCATACCGGTACGTACAGCAGCCTGAGCATCAGCAGCCTGAGCATCAGCAGCCTGAGCATCAGCAGCCGGGCAGTTGCTGCGAGATTGCATCAGTGTCCACTTGTTTCAACAGAGTAGATGAATGAAGAAAGATTTATAGGGTTGGAGAGATGAGCAGGAAGTAAAAATAAATAAAAAAGTTTGTGCAAATAATGCAAATAAGGATGTCGGGGAAAACAGACAGACGACTTACTGTGGAGAGAATATTTTACTTTTTCTGAGGAATCTCAGCTGATGATTGAATGTGTCGCCTGCTTACGACAGAGCGACTCTGACGTTAACTGCAGAGCCAAGTTACATATCCAAACATTCAAACAGCATTTTGGTTTCCAGACTCAAAACTTCTTTTTCTCCTAAATCTAAGAGAAGAAAATCAATCGTCTAAAAGCGGAACTGAAAACTCAATAACAGCACGGCGTAAAGTTCACAGCGTGAACTCGAAAAGATTTAAATCATGGCCGCACTGCACTGTGTGCCATGTGTTAAATGACTCGCGCGACATTCAAATAATAATTAAACATTGCCAATCGCTGCCTTATTAAGCATCAGTGTGTACTAACACTGTCTGTGCTTCCATCGCTTCTGATAAACCGGAGCTGTTTGTGGAGTGCCTGCTTTCAGAAAACTGTGGAAGCAGCAAGAGATTAAAAATTACTCATCCAAACAAGAACGAGCATAAACAAACAATAATGACACTCGCATCACCTGGTTGTCTGTTTTTGTCTCTGTGATATCCTGTTTCCTCAGTGGCATTGCAGTTTGTCTAGCCATTTCTATCACGGTCTTATGATATTAGTGGTGTGTGTGTGTGTGTGTGTGTCTGTGTGTGTGTGTTTCAGGGCAGTCCTCCAGGCACCGATGTTCTCAGGAAGCGCTGTGTGACATGCTGGAGACGAGTCTAGCATCTCGTAGATGGCAGAGTGCCCAGGGCGCAGCATCACCTCTCCAATTAGGACAGCAGGAAAGCTCCCTGCTACATCATCTACTACACACCACTGGAAGTTCCTGCTCCTGTGCAAAAATTATTATCTCTAAATTGTTGTAGAGTTAACACTGAAAACTTTGGCAGATTTGACTTTGTGGCAAGTTTGAGGTGGAGCTCAAACTGTTGTGACTCGTGTGGTTGACACGAGGACAATCGGACTACGCGTTAAATCCTGTCACAAACTTCAAAAACAGGCTAGAAATGACATATTTGGCCAAATATCCACATAAATGTGGATACTGATAAGGAAGAGTGAATATTCTCAGGACAAAACCCTCCTCACATGGAGACCACCGAACACTTTGTTCAAAACGACTCCATGTCCAGACATTAGCGTCCTCACATCCACAGTGGAATGTCAAAAAAAGTTCAGGGCTACAGTAAAAGCAGGTTCGGTCTTAGTGAGAGGCAGAAAGTTTTCTAATGAGAGAGCCTGAGGGCTTTTAAAATTTGACTCATATTCCCTCTGATCACGCCTGATCAGAGCGCAAAACCTGAGCGGTGAGAGCGCGAAGGAGGAACGGCTGAGGCCAACTGCATTTCAGCACAACTGGATGAGGAAATAATGAGCTTAAACCTCACAGCAATCAGTGTTTATTACGCAGCATCATTGTCTTTGGGAAGCAAATGACTAAAACACTAATACGGACCCACGAAGAACTGTGAGGTGTTTGTAGCAGCAGCATAGAAGGAATTCTTAGAGGTGCCAGCTGTCCATGATCAGCATTTTTAATGTACAGCGCTATGAAGACGCATTTTCCCCCGTCATAAGTTTTTGGGCGTATTTGCCACGATTACATGTTTCAGACCATCAAACCAATATCGTTCAACTAAAGACAAAAAATGCAGTTTTTAAATGACGATTTCACTGCTGACCAGTGTGCAAAAGTTATTTCCTCCCTTTTAAAATCATGAATTAACTGTTATTATAAAACTGAGTTCCAATTGGCTGGATCTGATTACTGTTAGACATGATGAATCAAGACATTAGTGTCTGACAAAGTGAAGGAGGAAAGATCTCGAAAAAGCAACACATCGTGCCACTAACTAAAAACAACTATCAGCATCATCTATCAGTCTGGAGTGGGTTACAAAGCCACATCTAAGGCTTTGGGACTCCATCAAACCACAGTGGGAGCCATTATCCACAATGGAGAGAAAGCCTCTGGAGGGACAGCGGTGAACCTTCACAGGAAGGGAAAATTACTCCAAGAGCACATCAATGACGGATCCAGGAGGCCAAAATAGAGCCAAGAACAAAAGAACTGCAGGCATCACCTTGCCTCAGTTAAGATCAGTCTTAAAGAAAGGTGGGAAAAAATGAGCCAAATGGCATCCACAGGAGAGTTCCAAGGCAAAAAGCACACCGATGACTGAAAAGGATACTTCACTCATTTCAGTTCACATGATCTCAGAATGGTAGCGTGGACACTGATGATAGTGTGATGTTTGCTTTCTGTTTCAGGACCTGAAAGTTCCCGTAACTGATGAGTGTATTTTATACCAGGAGAATGAGCAGCGATCAGTTCATACCCTGAAAATTCGAAGGCACTCAGGTACTGCAGCGTGACAAAGTTTGGAAACACCTGAAAATCCACCTCTAAATGGCTAAAAAAGAAAAAATAACAACCAATGAAAACTTTGGAAAGGCCCAGTCAGAGTCAGACTCTCATGCTTGAAAAACCTCCAGTGTGGCTGAATTAAAACAAGTCTACAAAGAAGAGTGGGCCAAAATGTTTCCACAGTGATGCAAAAGACTCACTGCCAGTTATCACAAACACCACTGCTGTTGTTGCTGCCAAGGGTGGCAAAACCAGTTATCAGGTTTAGGGGGGATTACTTACACAGAGCCAGGTAGACTCGGGTTGCTTTTTCCCTTAATTCATTCAGAAATGCATTCATTAATACATAAATCATAATTTTGAAACTTTTTATTTGGGATATCTTTGTTTCATAGTCAAATTTGCAAAAAAATAAGAAATCGAGTACAGAAAAATAATTTTCCAGCTAATTTGTGAGTCTGGTGTGTTTATATCTGTATAATCAGTTTGACTCAGACGAGCCACTAAAACAAATCTTTCTTTCCAGAAATCTCAGACAGACAGATGAGAGCGGAAAACGGATAGACACCGACAAGGAAGCCAGCTAATTATCGGTTATTGGCTGATCAGGATACACAGCATAGAGCGTATCAGGAGCTAGCACCATGACGGAAAACTGAGAAGGAAAAAGATGATAAAGAAAAGTGGTTTCAGTTCTTTCTTGAGTATAAATCAGATCAAACAACATTTACACGAGTGGTAATTTTATATTTCATTCTTTGTAATTCATAGAGCACCGTCTCATTTACCTAACTTACATGGTATTGCCTCCATCTTCAGTTAGCATCTACCTGGACTGATAGATGGAGGTCGTCACTGAAAATAACACACACACAGACACACAATCTGGTACCCACACACCCTCACAGATGTACAACACCCCCTGAGATTGTCCTTCTCTCTCTCTCTCTCACACACACACACACAGCAGACCACACTAACAGATGGGTAGATGTCCGAACCTCTCTTTAGGCACACACACCTGTCAGGTTATGTAGTGGAGACGGATGTGATGGATGCTATCTGTTTGTCAGGTCTTCTCCGTAGTGTTGGTCTAATGAGGCGACACCCTGTCCTGACTGACACAACCAGGTCAACAGGGTCAGAGACAACTCTGTGAATTACTAACCCACATCCATAAATAACCACAAGGTATCAGGACAGACCAGAGGGGTTTCTCTTCTGTTAGCAAAGCCCTGCAGGGCATCAGGTAGTTCAATTAAAACGGGCATTCTGATTTAAACTCGATCCAAGTTTCAGAAAACGTCTCTAAAAGAAGACTGATGGAGCTGCTCCATGGGCAGAATCAAACCAGCTGACAAGCTGCTGTAAACTTTACACTGAGGCACAGCTATGGGCAGACATGTTGGTTTAGGGGTAGGCAACTCCAGGCCTCGAGTGCCGGTGTCCTGGAGGTTTTAGATGTGTCCATGATCCATCACAGCTGATTTAAATGGCTAAATGACTCCTCAGCATTTCTTGAAGTTCTCCAGAGGCCTGGTAATGAACTAATCATTTGATTCAGGTGTGTTGACCCAGGGTGCGATCTAAAACCTGCAGGACACCGGCACTCGAGGCCTGGAGTTGCCTACCCCTGGTTTAGAAGAACCAAATCCTCTCTTCGGAAGAAATTCCGAGTGGATGCCGCGTCAGACGAGTTGATAGCAGGCTAATGCGTGCATACAACTGGAGTATAAAAGAGCTACAAAAACATTTTTTGCCTGTTGCAGCTGAAAAGTTTTACATGGGCGTGAAATAATCAGAAAAAATCAGGTCCTGAGCGGTGAACCAATCCTTTTTTTTCCCCAGAGTATGAAAAAACTTCACACTGTCACAGACAATTTGCCAATATTGTAAATGGAATCATCTGAAGCCATATGAATGCACGATTATTCCCGACAGTGCCACCAGGCTCCATATCACAGCACTGATCTGAAAGAGCCACATTATCAAAGACTTTCTTATGTGCACATGTGACCCATGAAAAAGCCTGTTGCACCAGTACTGTTCCTGCTAGGTTTATGTGTTACATGGTACAAATCTAAAAAGCCCATAAACTTTGAAAAATGCTAGCTGCATGATTGGGAACAAACCGCCCCTGAGGGATGAACCGTCGCCTGGTCCATGAGACCAATGGAAGAGTCGTCAATGTTCTGGTTTTATTACCAACCAAAAACCTACTGCTCCTGTTGCAAATGCAATATATAAAAATAAATGAATAAAGCCTTATCAAATCCAAAACTAATTATAACACTTATCTCTCGTCTCAAAAATGTTTTCTCATTGCTACTTTCCTTTGAGCTTCCGGGAACAAAAATTATCACTGCAAATACCCCCCCTCGTTTTATTTGCATTTTTATCTATCCTGTTGGAGTAATCCAGTATGCCTGGCTGCTAATAAAACACCTCTCACCTAGCTGACTTCATTTGACTTGCTAATATAACTCAGCTGTTATCGGGGCTTTAATTAAAACACATCACTTTGAAAGTGAGCAAAACACTTTTTTCCTGTTGCAGGATATGTAAATTCAATTTAGGCCGCACATAATCTCGGTCAATGTTTGTTACACCTGATTTGTGCCACCGCAGTGATGCAGATGTGCGTGAGCAGCGGTTTTCATTTAATGGGCTGCTCTGTGAGTGTGTTACTGTTGTGGTATGTTGGGCAGAGCCTGAAACTGCAAGTTATTTGTTCAGCACATCATGTGAAGCACCTTTAATACTGAACGACACACAGAGTCCGTCGTTGGACGGTGTCTGTTCGTTCAGCTTGTGTGCCCTTATAGATGAATAAAAACAAACATAGGAAAATAAAGACAGTACACAGTAGAATTAGTCTTGAGACCACACAGTTTTTATCTGAAAAAAGATACTTTCTCAATATGATAACGAAAACAAGTTGAGGGTTTACACCAGAGAACAGTGAACAGAAGTCATTTACTGCAGGAGGAATAGGGCTGCCAACTTTTACCTGCAATAATTCAGTTGCACTGCTCTTGAACGGGCATCCAGATGAATCTCATGCACAGGCTAACATTGAGCCCACCCATACATGTGTCTACAGTCATGGTAAATAAATAAAGTAAGCATTCTTTCAAATCCAGGATTTCACATATCAGTACATTAGAAAAACAAACAGAAAATTGGTCTGTAGCAGGTTTTACAGTTAGGTCACTGCAACAACATAAGACATACTAGACTGTGCCATTATTATCATTTTTATTATTATTATTGTTTATGCCAAAATATAGAATCAGTGTCTGTTTCTATAGCAATTAGGATGTTAAGTAGCAGCCAACTGCTGTTAACAGAATGTGCTTGCTAATGATTATCTGATCCTGAGCAAGTGTGAGCACCTTTTTTTAAACCAGACGTTTTGGCAGTTTGGTGGTCCGGAGCGTTCCGGCTGTGTGTTAACACAATGCAGTGATCTCACATGAGCAATTGTTGCTGCCCAACAGCCTGGGAAGGATTGCAAGTCAATTTCCAACCAATTTCCAGTCCATCATTCTACAGTCAGAAAGGTTATTCACAGGTGGAAAACAGTTCCCAGTCTTCTCAGGAGTGAACATCATAACAATTCCCCCCCTAGGACAGAACATGCAACGCTCAGAGAAACTGCAAAAGAAAAAGAGCTGCAGACTGAGACTCTACAGGTCTCAGTTAGCATGTAAAAAGTAAAAGTTCATGACAGTACAACTAGAAAAAGCCTAAATGTGCATGGCTTGTGTGGAAGGGTTGTCAGGAGAAGTCTCCTTTTGTTCTAAAAAGAACGAGGCAGCGTGGCGAACGCTTGTAAAATTCCACCTAAACAAACCACAAGACCTCTGGAACAATGTCCTTTGGACACTGATAAAGTGGCAAAGTGAAGATATATGGCCATGATGTACGGAGCCAAGTTGGAGGAAAACTAAACACAGCATATTAGCACAAACACCTCACACCAACTGTCAAACACAGCGGTGGTGGAAGGGTGATGATTTGGCAGCCATACAGGACCTGGGCACTTTGCAGAGTTGACGCTGAACTCCTCTGCACACCAAAATGGGCCGAGCTTTAGCCGTCAAGCGACAGGTCAGTGAAACCAAGCACAGCATCAAATCTACAACAGATTGGCTGAAAGAGAAAATAATCAAGGAGCTGCAATGACCTAGTCAAAGTCCAAACTTCAAACTTATTAAAATGCTGTGCCAGACCTTAAAACTAGCGATTTATAAATGAATACCTGCAAACTTCAATAAACTGAAGCAACTTTGTAAAGGAAAGTGGCCCAAAACGCCTCCACAACAATGTGAGAGACTGTTGAAGTCATACAGAATACTTTACTCTAAGGAAATTATGTGGTTACAGTTGCTCCAACAGACTGAACTCAATTCAATTCGATTCACTTCAAATTTATTTTATTTATACAGCGCCAAATCACAACAACAGTCACCTCAAGGTGCTTTAAGGTAGATCCTACAATAATACATACAGAGAAAACCCAACAATCAAATGAGCCCCTATGAGCAGCACTTTGGCGACAGTGGGAAGGAAAAACTCCATTTTAACAGGAAGAAACCTCCGACAGAACCAGGCTCAGGGAGGGGCGAGGCCATCTGCTGTGATTGGTTGGGGTAAATAATACAATATTTTACAAAGTTACAAAATATAAGAAATAGCTTTATCCAGAATACTACAGAGATTAAATATATATGATTGAAATTTTACTCTAAACTGTAAAACAACTTATCGCTGCTTAAGGTGGTTCTATAAGCTGCTTAAGCTGCTTAAGGTGGTTCTATAAGCTGCTTAAGCTGCTTAAGGTGGTTCTATAAGCTCAACTTTCCCATACTGCTTCTGTATTTAGCCTTAGTTTTCAAATGTTGTTCATTTGGGTTTTTATTGAAATTATTTTAAGACACACTAAGGACCACATGATTCATCATTGTGTCCTGATACATAAAACATTGGTACCTTTACCTTGACTATATGTGTGGCTAGTTAAAAAAATTAAATAAAATCAAAGGTTTGATGTCACTTTAAAAAACTATTCAAGCTTACTCCTGATATCAAACAGAACCTCAGCCCTGATTAGTCTCTTTCTTTGAGATAACCACCACAGTGCTTCAGTTGTTGGACAGCTGATAATAACTAAAGATAGCATCCACAGCGACTTCACATCAAGTGACAAATCTGCATATAGTTCAGAAAGAGCTGCACAGTATGAGCTGGATATGTAGCAGAGACATAAGACGGAGATTAGAAGAGCTTTGGACACAGACAGTGTACAACAAGCTGACGCTACACAGGCTTACTAGTACACTAAGTCTGACCTGTGTCTAACTGCTGTGACAGGATAACAGCTTTTGGCTAAAATACAAGGACCGCTCATCCAAATAATTTAAATTCAACAGTGCACTTCCTCGAGGGAACAGAAATATACACCCACCCAGCTCTACAGCAGACCTGATGAACAGATGCTAGAAAACAACAAAGACACACACACACACTTCATTTATTAGAGAGACAACAGTGCATCAGTCTCATTAACTACGGCCTTCATCAATAACTTCATTAAAACCTTTGTCAGCAAAAGCTGAGCTGTTGAACTGTATGAAACTATGAGTATATGTTAAAGTTGTACTTGAATTAATATTAGTATGTTAACACGAGCAATTTCATCAAGTACAACACGACCATAACTTTGATGTGGAAATTCAAAAACAAGTCAAATATTCAGCTTCCTTCACTTTTTATTTTGATGCGCTGAACCCACAGGTGTGTCTCGTGTCTAATTTTGATCTATTAATTCATTGAAATTGTTACATTCTAAAATCAAGTTAGCAGTATTGTTTCAAAGAACTGCGGCTGCATCTGGCAGCTATGATCTGAATTTATGAGGCAACAGAGGACAGAGTAGCAGTTCATTTTATCACATTAGAGACGGTGATTCGTGAACACTTCAACAATTCCTATCATGCTTCCACTGTCTTGAGTGATAATGCTTTTAGGGAAGACCACAGGGTCAACGCTAGTTATCAAGAGCCCCGCCTCTTCTGTTTATAGTGAGGTAAGGTCTCACTGGCCTCCACAAACAGAATGTTAAACAGCAGCTGTTGCTAACTTTCAAACGCGCTTTCTTCACACAAACGTAAGCTGCAAGTACAACGTTAAATGTGTGTGCTTTACCCGTTTCAGCCAACAGAGGAGGATGTTGTTCAGCTTTTATGGTGTTCCACTTTCAGTGACCTCACAGTAGCTCAGTAATTACACTTCATTAGATATTCTTGACTTGTTTTAAATCAAGTTTTTTTTATCCAGCCCCAGAATTCTCTTCTTTCACATACTCAGAGTTACTGTCTGCACCAATCTGACACTTAGCCTGAGGTCACGTGTGTCTTTGAATATATTCAGACCCCTTACTTCTCTATCTGGCTTCAAACTCCTGCATTATAAGGCCAGGACTGCTAATGTGGCACCCTGGGGCAGGTACTGAAGACTTTGCAAAGTCATAACTCTGAGTGAGCACAGGCAGAGACTATGACAAAGACTCAAGAACACATTTTAACCACAAATATATGAAGTTTCACCTCTATGAACGATTATGCAGAGGGCATCAAAATGGGCAGAGTAACAATGCTGATGCAGACGAAAAACAGATTCTGTTTTCTGCTGACTTTTCATCCTGATATCACTGCATCATCAATGGATTAAGGAGACAAAGAGCTACTGTACAGGATGCAAACACACACACACACAGACAGACACACAGACAGACACACACACCTTACACATCTAGTACAAAAATAATAAATAATAATGAAGGTGACCTGACGAGAAAATCCAGGCTGTGTAGTTGTGTTTGTTATCTCTTAGCTTGGCTTCACTTCTAAAGTCTGAGCACTCCTGGTGAGATAGTCTGAAGAAACTTCCAGACTGTGCTACAGTTTGTGCATAAAGCCAAAAACAGCACTTCCTTTTTCACATGCCATGATGTAGTTACTGGCACTCTTTGGTTGTTTATAAGAAAGCCGGAGTGAAAAAAAAAGTGTGGGCATAAAACTTGCACAACAAGCTCATCCTTGAAAGAAGCGAGCTTACTCATCTGACTGACATTTCTCTTTGTCGTGCCATTCTGGCAACAACTTTATACAATTACCTGTTTTCACGTATACAACACAAAAGGAGGAGGCACTGTTACCGGGCAACAATGGCTTTACACCTACCCTTTGAGGAGAAAACAATTACAAATTTTTACTATTAACCACATCTTAGTGACAGAAACACAAAAAGGAACTCCCAGTCACCAGTTTCAAACCTATTTGGAGACGCCTAACTGTGATTCTCATAAGCAGTGGTACTTTCCTTAATTCAGTAATCACATGACAGGTGATGCGCTTGTAGGAGGAAGTTCGTTGGGCATCTTTCTTTGCCTTTAGACAATAATTCTGATGGCAAAAGAACCAAACGGGACAGGCGGGGGGAAAAAAAAGGAGGGGGTTCTGGTAATAATGCCGGGAGCAGAGTTTTGAACCAGTTGAAGCTTATGGAGGGATTTTTGGGGGAGACCATGCTAGAGAGAATTACAATAGTCAATGCGGGAGGTAACGAGACTATTAAACAAGAATGGACGCAGACTGGGTGGAAAGAGAAGGACGTAATCGGTTAATGTTGCATAGATGGAAATAGGCAGAACAGGTGAGATCACTGATGTGAGATTTATAGGATAGTGAACTGTCTAGGATGACACCAAGGCTCTTAACCTGAGGAGAAGGGAAAACTGTGGAGTTATCAACAGTGAGAGTGAAATGATTTGCCTTCAGTGGGTTGGATTTAGTGCCGACAAGAAGGAGTTCAGTTTTATCCTCATTGAGCTTAAGAAAATTAGGATTTTAATTCGGATAAACATTCTATAAGAGAAGGTGGGAGGGAGGAATCAGGCCAGCGGGAGAGATTTAACTGGGTGTCATCAGCAAAACAGTGAAAGGAAAGATGAAGTTTATGGAAAATGGTACCAAGAGGGAGGATGTATGTTATGAAGAGAAGAGGGCCTAAGACTGAACCTTGGGGTACACCAGAAGTGACCGGGAATAGACGATCAAGGAGATATGATTGGAACCAGGCTGGGGGTGTGTCGGAGACGCCAAGAGAGGAAAGTCTGTTTAGAAGGAGAGATCGTGTCGAAGGCTGAACTCAGATCCAAAAGGACAGGAATGCTGAGAAGACCAGAGTCAGCTCTGAGTAAAACATCATTAGTGAACCATAGCCTAAATGGCACAGTGGTCTACAGATCTTCAGGGGTGGAGATATGCACATTATGCTAATGTTTTGGACACAAGGATGTGAAATCCAGAAGAAAAACCAAACCCATCTCCTGTGCACGATATCACATCTCAGCATCCAGCTTCAATGGCAGCGTGCTAACACACGAAGCAGCTGTCGAGTGCTTTTTCACCAGCTGTTTTCAGCTTTGTGATAAGAACTAAATACTGAAAGGAGATCATTGATAAGTCTTCACTGTCAGGATATCCATATATACATGTAGATGGAAAGTTTCATATTATATAGGCAATTAAGTGACAGCTCTTCCTATGTGATGCTGAGGAATAATGCAAAAAATAATGTAATGAGCAATTCATAAATTACTTTCTATAAAGCGTAAAAAGGTAAGTAATACACTGGACTATGTAATATTGTAATAAGAGCAATGTTAAAAAAGAAACATTTCACTATAACTAAATATATTTAGGAACGCTACAACAATGTGTTGGTATAGCCAACAGAAAAGAAAGAAAAAAACTTTCAGCGCTGCAAAATTTTAATCTTTTTTTAACTGTGGGAGAATGACACTCACAGGAGACATGCAGTTCTCTGTTTGGCCTCAGTCAGTCAGGTTATGTTCTGCTCGAGTGTGCTTTGAGGCAGTGGAAATGAGGTTAGTAGGCAGATGACAGAAGTTGGCATTAAAGCAAGTGGATCAGAGATGACCTCAGCATGGACTCTGGCAGTCTCAGATATCTGTTCATAAAAGTAGAAGTTAAGGAAAAGAAGTGGGAGCCCTTGAAACTGCAACAGAAGGATCGACAGGAGGAGGAGAGGGGAGAGTAGAAGAACAGTGGAGGAAGGTGTGAAAAAAAAGAAGAAAAATGAAGAGCAGTCAGGACTTCTGAGCGAGGAGCTAAGAAATGAAGGAGCCACAAAAATAGCTCCGTATTTGTAAACCACGCCGACATGCATCATGGTTAGAAGTAACTATTTTACATAGAGGTGACCCTGATCTGTTGGAAAGACTTTGCACAAGAAACATGGAGGGAAGAGCAGGCAGCTGGGGAGAAGAGCCGTTCTGATCTATTCTTGTCCCGACCCCACCATCCCCCATCGCAACTGGACCTCAGAGCTGCCCTTAAGAGAGAGCGAGGGGCTTAATGTGAAAGAGTGTTCATGATGTGTTTTAGCTGATAGTGTGATTAAAAAATGAGGATCGCTTTAAATCAATCGCTCTGTTTCCTCTGATTAACAGTTTACGCCTCAGTGGCTTGCAGGCAGAATTGTTGTTCACTGCTACACGTTCACAAACAGCTTATATGGAAATCAGACGATCCACCTCCACTTACAATAAACTATTTTATTCACCACAAAAACTGTTTGGCGTAGGCTGAAATAATATAAACAGAGGGGGGAGGGGGGCTGCTGATGAGTAATAGATCAGTTCTTTGTAAAGGCAAGAGAAGCACAGTCTAACATAAAGATGATCATTACTCTCCTGTCTAAACACACACACACTCAGTCTGTAGTTCCTCAATCAAAACTCATTTAGAGGGATTTGCCTCTGACAGCCTAACAAACAGACATGCTTTCTGCTCGTCTTTACAAAGAAATATTCTCCCTGTTTCATATCCATCAACCTAAAATCAGTTATCGTGATTTATGTCTTTAATAACACATTGTGCTCTGCATGATCAGAGTATTACAAGATTCCATTATTCAGTTTTACTTCGTTGTCTAATAAAACAAAAAAAGAAAAACTGCACTAAGATTGAATTTCTGTCAGGATATTTGCAAAGGCAATCAACTCTTTTTAGTCTGTAAAAAACACAATTACCTATAAAAGACAGCAGCCTATAAAAAGAGACCCTGTAAATAATCTTGGTTGGGTTCCCCGTCTTGGCATCACACACACACACACACACACACACACACACACACACACACACACACACACACACACACACACACACACACACACACACACACACACACACACACACAATTCAGAGGAGACACTGATATTGGTGCGCTTAATCTTAGCTCACATCATCTGCTCTCACTCTGTACCAATACGTCATCCACAGCCTCCTAAGAAACACATTCACATGCTTGTGTTTCCATCACATTTCTTATACTTTGTGCACACGCACTCTAAGAAGAGATATCCTGTAATTCACAGGGTGGGATGGGCCGACATTCTGCAGACCTGCTGCCTGTGCACCTTAAATCAAATCTTTACCTTGCTGTACTCTTTAATTCATGTTATGAAGACATATTTGTCACAATGCCACCATGTAACCCGGCTTATTTCCACACAAACTGACTAATGGCTGATTTAGACGTCTGCGGTAGCGTCTACGACGTAACCTACGTTTAGTGGTCGACGTTGTTGCCGACATTTATACTTGTGCTGGTGCATATTCACCTTATGGTTGAGTCCTGGTGCTTTACATGCAGTGCCAGCAAATAGAAACAAATAAAGTGCCTTGTTCATCCCTTCACATCAATTTGGACAATTTCAGTGATCTCACTCCAGAATTTTGCTTTTATATTAGTTTCCATTTTTTCACATTGAGACAGTGATTATTGATAAATTAAAAACTAGCTGCAGGCTGCATGAACATGACATGTAGTTACATTTCGAGGGAGGTGCACTTCAGGTTATGCCATAAGGTTAAAGAAGGGTTTGCAGTTATAGTGGATGGTCTCTGTCGTGCTTTGCACTTCTTACACATTCTTTAATGTGATATTTTAATGATATTTCAAGCTTTACTGTGTTCAGTGTGTTTGCGTATTCGTCACATTGGAAACTGAAAAGAAGAATTCAATATACAGAGGACAAGTCAGAATATAAAAAGTAGCTCTCATAGGTAAGGTGTTTTGAGAACAGCAATCTTGCAATGTTAGCTTTTCCACTAGCTCCCTCTTTTGGAAAGAAGCAGGAGTTCTCGCCTAAAACTGCTGACACAGGGAAGCATTGAATGTTGGATGCATCACTTGCTGTAATTGTAAATGCTCATGACAGTGATTGCATGGTAAGCTGCGGTTACCTGAAAGGCGATGCTGCTTGGTGCTTACTCTGTTGGTGTTTTGCACAGTGCAACAAAGGTGGAGCATGGCAAACATGGTGAGAATCATGACCACACTCTGAAGCAGCAGGGTCAGCTCAAACTGCTTCCCTATCCTGCAAGAACAAGACCAAGGCAACCAAAATCAATCAGGACTTTAGATACAGAGCTCTTATAGATCAGCATGTAGTCCGGTAGGATCAGCTGTATTTAAATACAGAGCCTCAAGGCCGACATGACAGGTTAGCACCTTTAAAAGGAATAAAACAGAAAAGCAAAAGGATAAAAATTATGAGTAAAGAACAAATGCTTTCTTACCAGAAAAATATACGCAAGATGTTAGCTATGAGCAGCACCAGACAGACTCTGGTGGAGAATCCCTCAGTGTTGCTGCTTTTCTGGATCTCCTGATATTGCGGCACATAAGGCAGGGCTCCCCCAAACACCATTACGAATGATGCCAGCCAGGAGAGCAGCGTCCACGAGCCCTCCATGTCCTCCTCCTGGAGAACCACCTCGGCATCCATCACAGCAAGGGAATATTACGAGTGTTCAGGAGGTGGATGAGTAGCAGTAGGAGATCTGACAGACAGCAGGCCACTGTCAGAGAGTCAAAGTAATGGGAGGTCAGCAGCGTTATCATTAATGGGCATTATGAGGCGCCCAGAGTCACTAACCAGAGACTAACATTGCCCGAGTGCAATTAAATGCCTCATTCTTATATCTCACATCACAATTTTCATTTTTATTTCCAGCACTAAATCTCTTACAGGAAAGTAGCCCGTGCATGATGACCAAAACAACCAAACTTACATAAAACATGAAGCAATATACTTTCATATTAGAGCCAAAATGATCTCAGTCAGCTGATTCTGGCCTATCAATGCACACATACAATGCAGGCATACATACTGCTTTTAAGCTTCTTTATGCAGAACATAATGTTGAAGTAGACAACTATGTCATTGTTGCATAGTCTGTTACAGTTTCACATATTTGCTGGTTGATTAGTCAAAAACAGCTGTTAAATGTTTATCTTTTTATATTTTTTTAAAGTACAAAAGGCTCATTATTGTCCAAATACAACTTCTAAATGTTGGCAGTTATCTTATTTTTCTAATCGTTTTACATCCATTTCCATCAATCAAAATCATTCAATAACACATCTTAGGCAAGCTCTGCTGTTACAGGCAGGCGTAGTAGTGATTCCAAACAGATGTGCAGCAAAGAAAAGGTTCGTTTTTATTCAGGTTTTCCAACAGTTAGAATAAATGGACCCATGACTGTCTGGAAATAGTATACTGTACTTTAATTCATTACATAAATATATAGAGGACAGACAAGTAACAAGCAAACTACTTTTCTATTATTTAAACTTCTTGTCTTTTATAGTGGCCACATATCAGAACAGGGATCACAAGTGGGAGTCAAAGGTCTGGGAATGTACAGCAACAGAGGACGTGGACTGCCAGGAGAGGTTAAACAGGCACCGGCTGGTGAAGCTAGGGGCGTTACTAAGGTGACCAGTATGGGATGTGTCAGTAACATCTACCACACTGTTTAAATAACAAGTCAAAATGCATATCTGCACCGACTTCTGTCAAACTGCATACACCAGCTTTTCTTTTTTCTTCTTAGCTTAAATGTTCAGTTAAACATATTCTATTACCAGGCTGTCTTCATAACAAAGGTCCTGTAATTCAAAATGTTTTCTTAAATTAAATCTTCAAATTAATATTATTATTAGCAATGCAAAGTGACTACTGTGACTACTTGGCATGGTACTTTAAGATAAGATAAGATAAGATAAGATAACCTTTATTAGTCCCACACGTGGGAAATTTGTTTTGTCACAGCAGGAAGTGAATTTTATTTTACTTTATTACAAATGGTCACAGTAGTTCCCTTTTCCCTCCAAACAGTGTTACAATATGTTTCAGTAAATTTGATTTCATACAGTTCCCTAAAACTCCAGTTCCCTATTGTTGTTCTTCAGTAGAAACAAAACAAAAACAAACGTGTTTTGTGTACACAAAACCCTGACCTACACATGCTGAACAACAGTGAGCAGTGGCGTCATGCTTGTGGGTACTGTTGTGTTCCTGTTCAGTAATGACTGTGTAATATTTTCATTATCAAACCTTGAAACGCGCTAGAATGAATGTGCTCTTTTGATTGGTCACAAGGCTCAGCTGACGAATCAGTCAAGCCTGGAAATCCAGTCAGCACTGGGTCAACACACTTTTGTCGTGATAACACAAAACCCTCACCAACAGGTTCTCTTCTTGTAAGACTGCTGCTGTTAACCGTTTCTCCTCAACGTAACAGCAGATGCATTGAGTGGAATCTCCTGTGTACAGCCTGATTAACATCAGAGGGCATTTATTTGTAATAAGGACATAACGGCTGTAAAAACACCAACATTGCAGAAAGCATTTTAAAGGTGTGATGATTAACAATGCAAAGTGAATGAAAACCTGCAGCAGACCTTTAACACATTCCATAAAAAGGTTTCTACGTGTTTTCCAAAGTTAAATATTATTCAGGAAATTTAACAATCCAAGGCGTCTCCAGCTACTTCCCTCCGCCTGCTGTAGAAGTTAACCATCACATGAGAGCAGCCCAAATGTGATGGACTACATCTGATAACACAACGAGCTTTGTTACGTAAGCAAAGCATAGCTTCTTTGGGTTGGGCTAACATGCCTGAACTTCCAGACATCAATTTTAGGCTACTGTGCCAGCCTCAGAGTAACAAGACACAGAGGCCCAGCATTCACAGCGAGTGGTTACATTGTTATAAACAGATGAAGGTTTCGTATAAGCCTGTGCAAATAAGAACTTTTAAGGGCAAAAATTAAATCACCTGAGAAAGTCTACCGTTTTCTATAATAGTAGAGCGAGCTCACAACGCGCACGGTGCGCAATGGGGCTGATTCTGTATCGCCCCTTATAAGGATTTTATACCCTAGTAAGTTCCCTAATTTAAGAGTTAACTTAAAACTTCAAGCTTTACTTACCAAGCCTCGTCATTCACTTTCCGCCCGTTTGTAACATAAACAAAACCCGCACACGAATTCTTCGGCGTCAAAACACACCGGGCTCCCGGCAGCTCCAACTTTCAAATCCAACTCGTTCAGATGAGGAGAAACGTGCGCGCGCAGGCAGGCGCACACGCACTCGCAGGCAGGCGCACACGCACACGCACGGATACATCGACTTCTATCTTTTGTTTTAGTTAATACAGATTTAACAAAGGTTTTTGTGTGCATGTTTCTATGACCCGGACGCCTAAATGAGGCAGACTACTGCACTGAACAAATATCTGAATGTCAGGAGTTTTATGAAGCTACGTGGGGTAAATAAAATCTACAACTCTGTACTGCCCATTCAAAACTCGCTGTACTTTGGAGCAGCTCTCGCGAGATTCTCTGTGCTTTGGAACAGCTGACTGTGCTGTGGGTGTTGTGCGAGATTGCTTACTTCGAGTAGATAGCAAAACAGTCGCTAGATAGCGGTTTGAGTTTTTGTG
Organism: Simochromis diagramma; assembly: GCF_900408965.1. NCBI lineage: Eukaryota > Metazoa > Chordata > Actinopteri > Cichliformes > Cichlidae > Simochromis > Simochromis diagramma. Next base: position 1,259,241 of record NW_024386801.1, on the reverse strand, counting down.
CTGTTTAGGCGCTGATAATCATTTACATCACAACATGGCTGAGACGGACCCCAAATCGGTGCAGGACCTTACCAATGTGGTGAGTCGTGATCGCGAGGCAAGCTAGCTTTAGCCACAGTAGCTTAGCCTTAGCTAGCAAAGCCAATAACAATGCTAACGATAGCAAGCTATCTGAGCTAGCAAATTTTAGCACTTATGCGGTGTTTCGTGGATTTTGTTTGGTGTGTAAAACTCTAGAGTTTTACACACCAAAGTGTGTGTTGAGCTTGTTGCATCCAAACCACAATCCCAGACTTTAGCTCCAGAATGTTATGTAATGGTCAACCGGTCATGTAAATGGCATCACCAAATTCCAACGAGTAAACTGCACAGAATTATGTAAAAGTTACCTGCAGTACATTTTCTATTCTTATTCACCTGGCACTTATATATAGTTGGTTTCCCTTATCAGTGTCTGACTACTGAATATCGCGCAGTTTCACACAGACCTTAAAATGTACAGATTATATGTTAATGATTCTTTTAGTGTTTCCTATACGACAAAGCCTGCGTAGGCAGTGTTTGAGTGTTGCCATAGAGATGGGGGTCAGTGAGAGACGTTCAGCTTCAGTAAACCTCGCAAACGTTTAAAAACCACCTCCGCTAGTTTGAGTCATTTGTTGTTATGCATTACCTAGTTTCCTACAGTCGTATTCACACAGATTTAAAGAAGCTGAGGATTAACTTGACTGTTATGTGAAGGAGATGCAGAATGAAGAGATGGGGGGGGGGGTGCGCTGCAGGTGTACTTGTTACAGTAAATCATAGATCCATAGTCAAGCTTTTAAGTTGTTGGCATAGAAACAGATTCACCATTGTTCACGCTTTGATTCACAGACCATATGCTTAAAAGTGTTTGTATCTGACAGTGTTATGACTTCACTTTATATCTCCATAAACTTTAACTACTAAGTGGCTCCAGTTTCATAATTTCTGCTCTTTTCCCCTCCACAGGTTCAGACTCTGCTGCAACAGATGCAGGACAAGTTCCAGACCATGTCAGACCAGATCATTGGAAGGAATATCCTAACAATCATCTAAAATGTTGTATTGATTATATGCATCAAAGTTAATAATTGTAGGCTGGGTCATTTGTTCCGTGTTAGCTGACTTTGTGATTTCCAGTTGTAATTACCTGCCTTAACTAATTCTCCACTTGATGAAATGAGCACACGTATTGATGACTTGGAAAAAAACATTGCTGACCTGATGACCCAGGCTGGTGTCGAGGAGATCGAGGCAACACCAGAAAAAGCTAAAGAGGGTCAAGGATCATAATGAAGGTAATAAAGTAGTCGGCACATCTAGCTTTGTCAGTTTTCCTGTAAATATGTTGAATGTCAGCTTTAATAGTGAATGTTTTTCTAAATCTGTCCCACAGGTTCCTAAATCACAAGGCGTGAAGTCGGTCCTGTATTCAGGAGCAGCAGACTTTTTCCATTCTGAAAATGACTAATATTGATTTGGTGTGTCGTTGTGTGAAATGCTTTTTTATATATTGTGAAATGGTTATGTAATGACTTGAAAATTTGAACGTTACTTGTAAGCTAGAGTAGTGTGACATGCCCTTCAGCACCTCAAGTGCTCATGTGCAGGATTGCAGATTTAGCGTACTAACCTGGAGGTTATTTTCATATACATGTATATCAGTAGTTGAATTCCTTGACACGAAAGCAGACAGTGTTGGTTTTGCCCTAGCCTCTGACGAGGACTAAAACTTGCAGGCTAACAGGTTAGTACAAACCTCCAACCCAGTGTCCGCACCAACACGGTGCAGCGAATCTCTAAAGCTAGCAGTGTTTCACAGTGAGCACTGTTACAACCATTGTGTGGGATGCATTCCAATCCTGATAGTCTTCTATTAAAGCTATTTAATACACGGCTGTTTGTCATGTATGGTCAATATTTGGAAAGAGGGGTGCACTATGAAGTGAGATCAGTGAGTTATTGGAGTTGGTCAAACTTAAAATCAGTTTTCTGTAATGAAAACTGATTTTAAGACAAGCGGCTCTTTTAACCTAAGTCACTATGGTCACTTAACCTGAAGACGTAAGCCGCTCGGCCGCAGGTTATGTTCAGAGTTTGTTTTAAAAATCCATATTTTCAGAGGTTTTTTTTTTTTTTTTTTTTTTGGATCCATCGCATTTTTAAAAAGTGTTATTTATACGCATGTTCGGGGAATAAGTTTTATATGTCACAAGTTGTTAAGCTGCACTTTAGTGGAACCACTAAAATCATCGTCAGGAGATTGCATTATGTATGTGCATGTTTATCTTAGTGAAACAAAAAAAGTATAATGTTAAACTTTATTCCATCTCTTTCCTGCTTATCCAGTTCAGATGTGTGTGTGGGGGGGGGGGACTGGAGCCTATCCCAACTATTTAGTACAGCGGTGTCAAACTCCAGGTCTCGAGGGCCGGTGTCCTGCAGGTTTTAGATGTGTCCTTGATCCAAAACAGCTGATTTAAATGGCTAAATGACCTTCTCAGCATCTCTATGTTCTCCAGAGGCCTGGTAATGAACTCATCATCTCATTCAGGTGTGTTGACCCAGGGTGAGATCTAAAACCTGCAGGACACCGGCCCCCGAGGCCTGGAGTTAGACACCCCTGATTTAGTCCAGCATACAGAACCCACACAAAGAGTACTAATGTGAAATTCATTTCGCAATCTGCTGACAAATGAAAGCGATTTGTGCATTTCCTTTACATCAGGCACATTTAATGTATCCAGTCTAAAAGACTCAGAACTATTTCTAAGGTGACAGCACTGAAATTACACTCAGCAATAACATAATAAATTCTAATGTTTACCACTTTATGCACCAAATCCAGTTTTTACACCATCTGATAACGTCTGAGATTGGAGTAGATGGCACTTGGATCATTTTGCGTGGACACAGAGTCACGATGTATGAAACCCCTTTTTACACGAGCGCGCACTGAGCTGAAAACAAATCTCTTACTGGAGTTTTAAGTTTTGTCAAGCCAGCTACGGCAAAGACAGCCTGCCTGTGTTAATGTTCTTCGTAGCATACCCCTCTGGTGCTGACAGAATTTTTAACAATACATCCAACTCCGAGGTGCTCTGCATTTTTCTGTAGTTTTGTTTTTTAAACCAGAATCGTATTTTCAGATGCAAATTCTGTGGAACGTCTCAGTGTTGCATGGTTTTTAAATCTATATTGTTTATAATGTAATGAAATTATAATCAACCTCTTAGGTTAGGACAGTTTGTAAAATGTAAATAATAACAACGAACCGGAATCATTTAAACCCTGCATGTTGAAACTTCATCATGAGCACCACAGGGACACCAAGGGTTTCAGAATTAATAAGGACAATGACACAGCAAATAAGTATGTGAGCCCATCATGGACAGTGCATAATATATTCAGATGTATGGAGTGACACGGCACAAAAATAAGAATCTCAGAAGCACTTATTGTCATTAAAGACTCTGTCATCGCATCCACAGATGAAATTATCTACTGTAAACTTTAGTGTGCTATGAACTGGAAAATGCAACTTTTACTTTAAAAACTACACATTTAGTCTCATCAGTTCAAGAAGAGGTCACGCAACACGCTGGAAAACACCGGTCATAAAAGTTTGTTTAAATGTATTTCTGCCCTTAAATAAAAATCAGCGCATGCATATATTTTCATTGATTTTTTCCAAAAAGCAAAATCTGTTGTCTTTGTACCATTTTAATTAAATATGGGGTTTAAAGGATTTTAAAGTTACTGCCTTTTTATTTGCATTCTAATCAGTGTTTCCCATTGTTCATTTTAAAGCACTGTGTTTAGAATGAACTGGCCCTCAGTCTTATACAAACTGTCTTTGTTAATGCAAACCGACACCAGCAGAATTATGCATTTGAAACAACACTTCCCCAAAAGTGGTGTTTAAGAACTCGTGACAGCTTCTTTGGCCCGTTACTGCCTAATGGGAACCTTTATTCAGATTAATGCAAACAAAAACATACAAACAGCAAATAACAGCAGTTTTTCCAAAGAAAGTGTCGAACAAAAACAAACACCACTAAGCAAAAGCACATTAAGCACAGCTCGATCGTACCACACAGTTATAAGTACAACATGGGCAGTCTTTGAAAATACAATAAATGCAGCATTGAAGTACTGTATGTAAAATTAACGGAGTGGTTCCTGAATTGCAGCTTATGTCGCCTTTTAAGACGAGAGACTTGAACAAGTTTTAGGTTAGAACTCAAAGTCTGCCTCTGTCATGTCGATGGCCCAGGCAAACTTCTCCCGTTGGGTTTTATTGTAGATTTTCTCTATAGGTACCTCCATGTTTTTACACCTGAATAGATGGGAGGAATATTAAAAATGAGCCTAAACGTCTTTATTCAGGTTTAGATCTTTTCACCTAGAAACAGAGGTACACAGACGGTAAAGTTGAAACAAACCAGCTATCACTTCTGAGTCTGAGGGAAAATATCAGTTTACATCTTGTGTTATATATTTAACAGCTGGTAGTGTTCACTCACCAGGCCACGGATATCCGCGGGTCTAAGTAGTTGAGCTTTGAGGTACCCAGAGCGATCTGTTTGTTCTCTTCCCTGTCGGTTGCCTGGACCTCCAGCTTCAGCAGCTGCTCTTCACAACGCTTCACTGCTGCCTTTTTCCGCTCCACCAGCCTGACAGAGAAGGAATCATCACTGGTACAGATATGTGTGGATGGAAGAACCTTTTTGTATCACTTCCTCTCACAGTGTAACAATTAAAGAGGAGTTTGTGTAAATATTTGAAAATAGTAGAAAAGACCCGAAAACAAACATTTTTACTGGGGGGGGAAATAAATCTGATGTTGTCATTGCAAACGCATTCAAAGCTGTTCAGCGCTTTCTTATTTACCCTGTGATGAAAATATTAGATATCATGAAACCATTCATTGCCTGAGGGTCACTCGAATGAATGAATGAATTATATTCTAAAAATAGGAGGCATACAAGAAAAAGGAAAGAACGATGACGTAACTCCAGCAGTGCACCGTGGATTCCACCGCAACCATTTTAAAACCTTTATTCTGATCTCGGGTACACACCTGTAAAGTTTCATGCTCTTGTTTTTTTGGTTGTATTAAAGAAAAAAAAAGGTTCAGGACAGAAAGATATCAGGTATCTGCCAAAATGGTTAAAGCTACTTCGTGGTAGCCCTCAGTCCAACGCATGGACAGGACAAAATGTTACCAAAGCTTCTCTTTTGTCCCCCTCCACACCACTACTGACACTCACGCTTGCAACTTCGGGTCGGAACTCCCCTTCGTCTTGGCCTCCTTCTTGGCCTGTTTCAGCTCCGTCTTGGCTAAGGCCAGCTGCTCCTTCCTGGCATCAATCTGGGTGGAGAACATATGGATACAAGCTCTCACACAGGCACCACATTTAAATTCAACATGTGACAGGACAGGCTGTGGATCCACTGTCACTTGAATTCTCATCTGTTCTTCAGTCAATTAACAATGAGAAGAATACAAAAAAGTATGATGCTGACCTTTCTAATCTAATTTAAATTACTGTGTCCAATAAAATATAAACTGTAAAGTAACTTTCAATCAAGCTGCCCTTACCTTTGCCTGAAGGTTAGCCATGGATTGCTCAAAGGTCTTTGGCGGCGCCCGCTGGTGGTTACACAGAATAGCAACTGCTCTGTTAGCTCGATTGTAGGACAACAGTTTCTCTGCCACATTGTCAGACTCTGAGGAACGAAAAAAAAAAGTAATTTGTATTTAAACAAGGAAAAAAAATCCAAGTGAGAACAGATATCAAACCAGAATTATGCACAGAAACTATTAAAGAGAAACTCACGCTGACACACCTAATGCCATTACCTCACACAGCGACAAAACATCAAGCTTCAAGTCACATTCATACAATTGCATTCTCCTATTTCATTTATACACGTGTATTAACTTCATCTATTCCTCCTGTGGTTCACACAACACTGCCTGCAACCACATGTCAGCCTGCATATTGGCTCTCAGTGGCAAGCCAGAAATGAGACGAGTATGACACTTCTATCTCTGAAAGGGAAAAATCATGGCCGAGGCAGCCAATGGGACTCTGATAAGAGCGAGACCGAGATGCACGGCTCTGGGTTTAGTGATAATGTACTCCTGTCATAACTGAGAAACCCGACTGACATCAGGATACCTTGAACTAAGCCGGCTAAATATAAAAGAGGGTCATTGCAGTGTTTTCACTGGACCCTGTGACACAATGAGCTGAACTGATGGCAAGTTACATTATTAACCCCCCTGAACCAGCACCTGAGGAACACGAGCCACCGCTTTAAAATGCTCATGTGTGGTGCAGAGCATTTAAAGTCAATTTAGACTGTTACAGTGCAGCGAGCAGGTGTGACTGACTGTTTGTGAGCTCCTTAAGTTGCTGCTGCAGAGTGATGGAGGCGTTGTACGTCCTGAAGACTTTCGCAGTCAGACCGGGCATTAGAGAACTCAGGTGTTTGTTCAGAACGCTGGTCTGCAACGAGAAACAGGAACAAGAAAGAAAACACAAATCAACACATGCCATCTACCACTAGGTGGCACTGTGGTAATGTGCCACTGCGGTGGCAAAGCATCTCCATCTTCCAAATAAATCAAAATAGAATCTCTGACTTCATTATCATCATCCATTAGATCAGATCATAATTCTATGTCTCACTGACATTTCTGCAGGTGTTATAACAAGTTTAAGTTGTATATAGCTAGTTTACATTTCCATTAACACCTGAGAAACAGCAGTCTTTACAAAACAGATGAAACAGAGTTAACAGTGTGAGAGGACTCACTGGTGTTAAAGCAAAAACCATATGCTCATGCACACACGGCAGTTTCAGGTGCAAATATAGACTTGATGAGGAAGGCGTCACATGCATTTTGAATATGGATGAAAGCATTCAGATGTGAAGCAGAAGTAATTCTGATAGTCTATAATAATGATGCTGGTTTAATCATCAGGATCAGGACCTACTGGGGCCACAGGCCTGTATCACTGTGTCTCACTGCAAGCTGAGTGGGTGTTTTTCCATGTATACATATAGTGTATGTGTGCATGTGTGTGCTGGAGCACGAGCACGCAGGTAGAAGCATCTGCTGCTGTGGCTGCCTTGCTAACGAGCTACCTAACTCTGGCCCTACGATGCTAATGAAGGAGTTTGCAAGTCTATGGGGCGAGTACGATACCTCTCACACCCCCAACTCCCTCGGCATGGTGCGCTGTGTGTGTGTGTGTGTGTGTGTCATCCATGTCTTCTCCTAAGGCGTTATTAAAATGCGTCATTACCACAGTTCTAATTTCCTATCTATAATACAGGATGCAACATACTGGACTTTCTCATTAACATACTGCTATCCAATTTGTTGTGATGGCTACTAATGCCAGGGAAATATCGACTATTGCCTTTCTACATCACCTATGATGAGGTGCTTTTCATTTCTCACTGGGTCTAATTTGTGTGCATCGGTTCCTCGGCCAAAAAACAAAACCGGTTCCTATAGATGGGTAAATGATACAAAAGAGTGGAGGGAAAATGTACCGAATAAAGGAGCTCGTAAGGACCACAACACACTGCTGGTTGTAATTTAATTCATCTTTGTAAGATGTAGTTATTACAGCTAACCTGAATGATGTGGAGTTCAGTAAAGAGGCTTCCAGAGAAGCTGAAAATACCTGCAATTTCAAAACAGATCAGACACCCAGACCTTAACATAATGTCTGTCTATGTGTGTGTTTATCTGTGTGCATGCTCATAAAACCCACAATCACCTTAGCGAGGCATTCTGCAATCATATTGATGAGCATCAACTCTCGTCTTTCTCTAAAATGTTATTCACTGAGACACGACACTGAATGCTTAGAGATGTGAAATCTCACGGCCTACAAAGCAGCACCATAAGAAGGAGCAGGCCAATGAAAAAACCCGAAACACTCACCCTGGTCTCCTTCAGCTTCACCCTCCACAAAATTAACGATTCCTTTAAGTGAATGCATTTAACTAAAATACTGAAATAAAGAATTTAAGTTCATCTGCCCAGGATGTTTTGTCCTATTTGAGACTCTAGCTCTTCTTTCACCATCAATATGTGCAGCTTTTAAACAAATTTAAACAAAATCTCCAAATAAAGAAATAATGAATGTGCTTTGTCACCCGCGACCAGTGTGCAAATCTTAAAGGTTCATCAAGAAAAACAGCTGGTGGTGCAATTTCTACGGTCTGGTGTAGGGCTGGGTATCGTCACTGATTTCTAGAATCGATTCGATTCTGATTCACAAGGTCCCGAATCGATTCGATCCACGATTCGATTTGAATCTGGGAAATTTTGACAGTCAGAAATATTATAATTCAGATCAGTAAATTTACATATTTTTGTATCTATTAAAAGGAAGCTGACACACGCAAGACTTTATCAAAGGTGTGAGCGTCACAGCAGAGGCCTTTGTGTTAAAGCAGCTAAAGATAAAACACAGAAAAACATGAAGGTTTTCCTGTTCTGGGATTTTATAAAAATATTCTGCAGTACATCAAAAATGAAAGAAAACCATTAATCAACTTATGAACGTTACCTCTGACGTTACAGCGGTTTGATTAGAGACACGGTTAAGCGTTTTGCATTTTGCATAATTTTAAAAAGTTTAAATTTGTTCAGTATTGAACGGCAGAAATTAGGTTTACATTTCAGAAGTATTTAAAGGAAAAAAAAAAAAACAGCGGCCGACAGCCTGTAAACAACGGTAGACTTGTGCGTAACAAGCAAGCGAATAATGAAGAAAACAGTACAGAGAGAGAGAGAGAGCTGTGCATGAAGTGTGAGTTTATCTTGGTGGAAGCAAAACAGTAAAAGTCAGAGGGAATTCATGATGATGTTTATGTGAAGCTTAGTTTGGATCTTCTTTTGCTGCTGGTTCAGTCAGTTTTATTTTTATTGTTTGGAGAGAGATCGGCGCAAAAAGGGCGTGAACACAAAGCGCGGACCCGCCAACAGATCAGAATCAGCGAGCTGTCGGCTTTCAGCCCCGACCGTGTCCGTGCCGTCGGGTGAGAAAGGCGACGTCTCACTGATTCTGATCTGTTGGCGGGTCGGCGCTTTGTGTTTACGTCCTTGTGCAGAATCCGTGTCCCTGCTCTCATTTACCGTCTTAGCTGTTTGGCGGTTGTTGAAATTTTGTGAGATTTCATTCTGTCATTTCGGGCAAAATAAATTTATATTAAAAAAATCGATTCAGGATTTTAATGAATCGATTTCACGTTATCCAAGCCAGAATCGATTTTAATCGGTAAATCGATTATAAAAACCCAGCCCTAGTCTGGTGCCATTAAGCTACGAGGGATCAACACGGAGAACCAATCGAACAAAGAAAGAAACACGATGGAAATACGGCAGCAATATTAGCATGATTTGAGGAACACGCACACGCACACTCCTTGAAATTCATCATGTTTTCATTTCATTGCTTGTTTTCGTTCTTCACTGATGTCTAACTCATAAGCCTCGTCTCCTGATGTCTTTCCTCCAGTCTGTGTAGCTGAGTGCAGATGCAGGAAAAATTAACTTTCTGCTTTTCTAAAATTGAAAAAAAGCAGATAAAAACAAGTTTAAATCGTGCCAGCAGGCTTCAACTAAGGCACTTTCCAAGCACAAAAAAGTACTTGTCGTTATCACGATCTGCACCATTTCTGCGATAGAAATCTTTTCACCCAGCCGTCTGCCGCAGCATTCAAAACAAACACTTTTACCTCGCCATCCGGCTGAACTACACAACATTAACTAGCTTGTTTTGGGGACGCTGACAACTCAGCACTCCTGAGTCTGTTTGAGAATACATCATTTAATCGACAAATGCAGCAGCTTCAATGCTCCTATTCTGCCCTTTTGTTTAGGCTGCGTGTTCTATAGAAGAAGAAAACTCGTGCTGGTATAATATCATCAGTGTTGCAATAATGAACAGCAAACTTATGAGCCAAGCTGATTTGGGTACATGTCAGAATCTCCCCCCCTCCTTACATTTCTACCCATCTTCCATCCCCACTCTCCCTTTCTTCTCAGCTGCCTGCCTGTCACCTCTCCAAATTGCCCTCCCACCACCTTCCCCATCCTTTTTTTCTACCCATCATCCACCCTCTCTACTAAACCACCCCTCAACTGGACCATTTGGCACTTTTCTACTGCTTCATCTACTACTACACACCTCTTCTGCCTCTGCTCTCTCGGTGTCCTGGCCTTTCCAGGTGTCAATCAGGCCTGCCCTCTGCAGCCATTACCATTCCACCTCCAACAGACACTGACATTTCCTGACACACACAGGAGGGCAGAGAGCAGAAGCACCGTACTCCCTCCTTCAATTGCTCCATCTTTCTCATCTCTTCCTCACATTCCTGTCCTGTGTTGCAACATCCTTCTCCTGCCTGTCAGTCTTAATATGCCAAACACGTGACTGGCTCTCTAATCTTGCACATGAATCTTAATCTGCATTTTCTTCTGTATGTTTTTATACAACACTGTTACTCTGAACATATCGCAAAGTCAGGTATTTTTCAGAAATCCAACTAAGGTCACTGTCCTGTCGTCGTAGATGCTGCAGATACAGAGTCAGGACATTATCGGTTATTGTCTCAAACAGATGAGTGAGGTCGTTTTCGAGAAAGCCGAGCACTCTGTGAGGCTTTGCCGTCTGCCTGAAGCTAGAGGAGAAGGTTCAGAGGATGCCACATTTTGATGTGTGGAAATTCATCCGCCCAACATGTTCACTCTCAATTTCCACGCGCACAGTTTCATTTTTATCTGCCAGGGTCCATCCCCTCTCCCTTTTGAAACTCCCTTTCTGCTTTCAGTCTCCCCCCTGCTTCCAATATTCGAGCCCTTCTCTGCACCTCCCATTTCCTTAATTTAGCCCTTTCATCTCTCCACACCAACAGCTCATCCTCATTCAATCTCATCTCTTACACCTCACAATTTAGTCCCTACTTTTCCCCTCACTGCAGCTTTCTGTCCCTAGAAAATATAAAAAGTGTAATTCTACTTTGCTTCCACCATCTTTTTCTGTTTTCTTAAAATATTACTCGGGGGGGGGGGGGGGTTCCTCACCCTTTTTAAACAACCTCACACTCAAATCAAACCTACTGCTTGCTTTTGACACCAACATTTGTGTAGCAGCTGAAAATGTGAACAAAACAAAAACTCATTAATAGCAATGATCATATAAAAGGTGCAACATGTTAGAGGAGATGCATGCTGAGACAGACTCACATTTAGGCGGTCAAAGAGTTCGTCTCCGGGCTGTTTATTCTCCAGAAAAAGTTTAAGACTCTTAAACACCTGAAAAGAGATGCAGGTAAAGTACATCAACGTGTATAGAGAGAAATAAGAACATTTAATACATCTGCACAGGTGCTGCAGTAGATTTTTCTTGGGTTTATGTTTCATTGGTGGATTCTGGCTGAAAAAACTGATGAAATTAAAAAAAAAAAAAACCCAAACAGAAAATATTTTCTGACAGGTCTAAAAATACCACAAAACTACAGGTACACACACACACAGAGTGCAATTGTGGGGCACGTTTGGAGCCTCGCTTCATTTGTCCATCTCAAAGCCAGAGGATTAAAACTGGCACAATTACATCTGACATTTCAAGTGACTCTGTGGGTTTCACAGATGCATCCTTTCCCCAAATAAACTACTAAAATATGCAAGACACCAATTACGAGCCACAGATGTGTTGCCTCATAAAACACGCTGACATATTCACCGGCTGATTTGTGTGTCAATTTTGTTTCCTTTGAAAGACGAGCTGCAAATATAAAAAGCAAAGCACCGATGCTTTGGGCGTGAGATGTAAATCAGTATGTGTCTGTATGTATGCATCCACATGTGTCCTCACACTCTGGGTCTTTGAAAAAGTCAGGCCGTCGTCCAAGTTGATACAGCGGTGGCCACGCACTGACAGCCTGATGCTAACAAACAACATACAGGACTTCCCTTTAAAATGATTCGGTTATTTATTCCAGTACTTTTTTCTATGACTCGAAAAAATTGAGAAAAACTGTCAATGCAAAATGTACGGGATAAGTGAAATGCATATGATAGCATTCAATGTGTTGGGATATCTCCAGATATTAGAACTAAACATTCCTCTCTTCCATTCTTGTTCCATTTTATTCCTGGTGACATTTAGCAGCAATCTTACTGATTTTCCGTGGAATTGATGATGCTAAAATATGCAGGGACTAATTAATTCTAGCTCATGTGATGCTTTTGAATGCACTCATTTGAATAATTATACGTTCTGCCAAGAAACAAAACACTTTGGCTGTCAGGTGCTAACATTTCTTTTCCCATCTCTGCAACAGATGATAGCACTGGCTGACACCAGAGGAGGAGTTAAAAATTTACATATGCATATATGCACGTGTGCGCACACAGACGCACACAGACACACACATCCGCACGAGACAGCTGTTTGACAGACTCTAGACTTCTTTCTTTTGTCAAGTTTTCAGTCACATTTTGTTCTTCTGTTGTGATATTTGCTAACCTGCTCATTAAGTCTGCATTATCATTTAGTGCATCAGATACAGACACGACAAGGTCCTGCAAGTCTGAGGCAGCCCCTCAATTCTCTGCACTAATGTCCAGCAAACAAACATCGAGACTAATTTGGCAATCGTTTGTGACAAAACATGATGAACCTTCTTTTAACTGTAATCAATCAGAAGCGAGTTTCAGTTATTTTACTAAAGTGCTGTCTCACAAAAGTTGCCTGTTATGTGTCAGGACAGCGAACTGGAAACAATCTGAGCAGGTTTCTTGTCGCTACATTGTAAAACGGCTCTCTGGTGACTTTGAAAGTAAGCTGTTTGATTTATCATCAAGAAGGCTCGGAAAAAAAAAAAAAAAGAAAAAAAGAACTTATAGTCATGTGAGGTGACATTAAAAATGAGGTCTGCTGACAGATCCTATTAAGCTACGTTGTAGCAAATGTAATACCAAGTGTTTTGAACTAGGAGCAAAAGTACAGGTTATCTGCATTTGTATGTGTGCACAATAATAAATCGTTTGAATACACCTTTATCTGTAAATACATGGCAACACAAGCTTAAACTTGCAATACCATCTATTTCCCAGAACTACATGCATATCAGTGCAGCGTCCAGATGACAGAAGCAGCACTTTATGTAAGCATCGTGCTGTGGTTCTGGATCCGAGAGCTGCAGACTGAACTACTCAAGCAGCCTGACAAATTAAACCAACACAGCGATCCAATCCACAACTGCATCCCTCGGACAGATCTCAGTTCCCTCTGCGCTTGGGGCTCTGCACACATCGACATGTGTGACCTTCTCCACAGTGAGTTGTGCCAAAAACCAAAGGGCAAAACCTTGATTATTATAATGATATAAACTGGACTCAGTGGCTTTTGCTGATGTCTTGTCTTACTGAGAATGGACAGATTTGCCTCACATGAACTACATTAGTAAAGACTTTTCCAAAACAGCGTTACTGTTTACAAACGGCAGATTCAGGGCGCTGCTCCAGGAAACATCTTCAACAAACTGAGTTTAAAAATAAACCGAGCTGAGTGACTAAGATCTGTAATCTCTGTAATAGTTTTCGGTTCCTGAGCAGCTGAGCAGAGTTAGAGTGAACAAACACAGTTAATTGAACTGAGATGAGCATGTGCACGAGTGGACGAAGGCAGTGATGAATCACCATGGCAACGGGTAAATAAAGAGCAGAGCCTCCGTTTTAATCAAGCAGATCAAAATATATGAACACGTCTCAGCGCTGAGGATTGTATTCATTTAAAATTTAGTTTCAAACATTATTTAGTAAACTTTAATGTACTGACGATCTTTAACAATCTCAAGTTCTTACAGAAGATTTCATTATCTTTGTCATTACTGGATGAAATGTTGAAATGTTTTCCAGTATAACCACTTAATATTTAATAATATTTAACCATGTAATAGCAAACTTCATTGATAGCTGATTGGTAGGGCTGTAAGACAGCAGAACTGGGAGCCTGCGAGAGTTCAAAATGACTATTTCACATTTAACTGGGGAAAAAAAAAAAAAAAAAAAAAAAAAAAAAAGGGCAGAATGAACAAATAAATAATAAGAAGTTTCCGGGCTGTTAAAGAGCCATCGACACGTTGATCGGCTAGATTTTAAACATTTCAGCTCAGTTTTGGACGAAGGCTGAGCCGTTTTAAATAAGCCACTATGAATGGATCCTGACGGGATAAGACTTGGAAATGCCCGGAGCCAGACTGGATCCAGGTATGATCCAGTCTCAGTTTGTAATCTTGACCCATTTTGGAACAATCATGCATGTGGACTCCAAACTGGACAGTTAGCAGATCCAGTCCTGGTTTAGAGGAGTTTCAGTGGAAACTATGTTGAGTTTTCAGAAACTGTACAAGGACTAAATCTCAATCTGAACACATTTCAACATGAAATGTAATCAAATTACAATCAGACCTCCTGCATCGTGTATTTAAAAAGTGATTTTAAAATGTATTAGGTTCTGTTTTAAAGTGATTTCCTCCTCAACTTTTCTCAAATATTATATACTATTCATCATCTCCAGGATCCCAATAGTCATTTTTCTATCTGTGTGACGTCAGTGTTTGATTTTATGATTCGCCTACAACTTTACAGAGAAACGTTATTACGGGCAGTGATTCCAGTGCAGGAATTAGCTGTTAGCTGCATCACAGTCACACAATTAGAAACTTACAAAGTTTATTCTAAGCTGATCTCTGTCCTTGTATTGAGTACCGATAAACTATAAAAGCAGTCACACAAAAAAGACAAGGAAAATGTGAACTAACAGCTAACAGGGGTTTTAAAACTTCTACAAATGAATTCGCTCTGCTGTGCCGTTTGATAGCAATTTTATGAATGACGAAATAAAACAGCTGGTTCAGGTGCAGTAGAAGCAGAGGTCAGAGGGGAGAAAACCTGAGTCTTTCCCCAGTAATTGACTCTCTCTGGAGGAGAAAACCCAGAGTTTCCAGGGTGTTAGCTACTGAAACAAACAGCACTGCACCTCTAATCAATATAATCATCACTGCAGGTGCACTTAACAAGTGCATGTACTTGTTAAGGTAACGATATTGCTCATAAGCACCATAATTAGTGACCATATAAAGTATTAAAACAGTATTCTGTCACAACATCTGGCTGGCTCTGTTTTAGCTCGGGTCTGTAGCCCAGCTGTAGCCCAGTAAGTCATTCAGGCAGTTTGTTTGCTGTGTGTAAAGCGGCTCATCCGTCTCTCCTCCATTCAAAATTCCCTACACACACGTTATAAACTAAGATACATTAAGCTCCAGTTTAAAATCAAATCAACAAAGATACCCTCCTGTTCCTCCTTCTTCTGATGATGAGATTAGTGTAGCTGCTCCCCACACACATCCATGATTTCAAAGAGGAAAGAGCTGCCAACATTAGCTTGTGTGGTTGTGTGTGTGTGTTACAAGTACAGGTTTATGCAAAGATGCGCACATGATTATTATCTTAATGAGAAACCAGGCTAAAAATTGCCTCCATTTGTGATCTTAGAGCGATCACGCTGACCACTGTGCACCCATGAGAACACTGTTTAGCATCGACCCGTTTAAGTGCCAACGTGTTTATGTCATTTCTTCCTTTACCTTTTTGATGACAGGAACCTTGTTGTAGTAACGAATGCAGTCTTTACCCAGGAAGTCAAATTCCACCACACATTCGTTGCCATCCAGCTGCTCATGCAGAGTGATGTGCTCAACACGAAGCGAGCAGCAACCCACCGTGTCCGCCGTCTCTCCCTCCTCTTTCTCATTGCCAGCTCTCAGGGCCAGCTTTTTGGGTCAGAGGATACAGAGATTACCACAGATGCAGAAGTACACGCCGAGCTTTTCCATCACAAGGTACACAGCACGCATGCGAGTCAGACAACCGTTAAAATATATACACGTACTAATAAAAAGACCTTCGTGACAAACGAAATAAGACAAAAATGGCAACTGAAACAGTTTCTGGCATGAGCCAAAAGCAATCACGTCCTCAATCCATCATTTCACTTCTTACAGACTGAGATAATTAGCTTGAAGTCTCTGGAAGAAAATGGCTACATGTAATCCATTTACTTTGCAAAAGATTTTCATCCAACTATGTTGGAAAACAGAAAAGGCAATCAAGACATACTGAATTGATTTCCAATATCTTCACTTTGCTCCAGCCCATTTACACGGCCACTGCAGTCGTCAGTTTTTCTCGACATTCATGCAAACATGACAAGCAAAGCTACGACAGAGGCCGTGTGGACAGAAATCAGAGAAGCTCACGTGTGAAAGTTTCTTTCTAGTTCTGCTGTGTGAACATGTAACAATTTGTAATATCAGTTGTGCAACCCAAACCTTGTCTATGAAATACAGCGCCACAGCTCTCTGACGTGTAACCATCTGTTTGGACTTTAGATCCTGGAGGTACTGGTAACGGATGTCATCCACGCGTGATTTCAGTTTCCGAGCAACCTCATATTTCTCCCAATCCTTCTCGCCCTGCAAGAAAGAAAGGCAAGATAAGCAGGAAGAGAGAAAAGACTAAACATGAAACGGAAACACGAAGCAAAAGTGACAGGTGATGACAATTATAAAATAAAATGATGAAAAAGTGGTTTTCCTTTAAAAGCCCTGAAACAATCACTAACACGGGATCTTCCACTATAAGACAACATTCTGTGTCTGCTGTTTGCTTCTGGTTATTTATTGCTATCTACATACAATTAAACCCTCCATCAGTCAACGTGCCGATACAGTCACGGAGAACTGTGGAATAACTTAACCTTTATGCATGAAAGATGGAAAGGAAGACGAGTGAGCAAACAGAGCACAGAACAACAACATGTTGCAAAGGTTTACTCATATTGGATTATCAAATTCAATTCAATGTATTTACACAGCGCCAAATCACAGCAACAGTCGCCTCAAGGTGCTTTATATTGTACAGTAGACCCTACAATAATACAGAGAAAACCCAACAATCATATGACCCCCTATGAGCAGCACTTTGGCGACAGTGGGAAGGAAAAACTCCCTTTTAACAGGAAGAAACCTCCGGCTCAGGGAGGGGCGGGGCGAGAGAAGGAATACGTAATAAAAGACATGCTGTGGAAAAGTAATTACCAATTTTGTTTAAGAATATACATTTTATGCATTATAGCTCAACATAATGTGTAAAAGTGTTCAGGTTTGTGATTGGTTTGTAAATCTGTGCTGTGTTTATGCTAACGTTTCATTTAAATCAGCTCTGTGAATAATATCAGAGAGGCAGGACAACAACCATTTGTCAGCTGGCAGATCTGGAGCTGAACTGACAAAATGCAAACCATTCAAATTATTTATTTTATTATAACTTGGTTATAGTGTTATTTGCATTCCCCTGCACTCTTTCTGTAAGGTTTTGATTCTTGATTTACCTTCTGCGCAACTCTGCAGCACAACAGTTCGTCTAATTTTACAGCCAGCCTCTAGCCTGGAGGAGGATGTTGCACGAGCAGCTAATTTCACTTCTTTTTCATTTTTTCTCCAAACTTGCAGTCTGCAGAATCAAACTAGTTCAAATGAGGAAACTTATCAGTTCTACTCACTTTGAAGCCACAACTTATTTCACATGTAGTTCCACCCATGACTTGTAAACAGGTTCTTAGGAGTTTCACTTTAAATATTCTATATCAAACGTTTGGTGCACATGCAGTTTTTGGTGATGATGAAAATGGTGTTTTGAAGTTCTGCTTTTTTGCTTTTCCAGTCGGTTTGGTTTTGCTTTTTACGTTCAAAAGGGAAAGAAAAAGTAAATCCTTTGGAAACGGGACGCTTCTGTTACATTTCATATTTTTAATGTGGGATTAAAGCATTCACAATGTTGGTTGAAGGAGTCCACAGAATGAATAGAGAGATGTTTGGTGACAGATCAAACAAAGCTTGAATGTTCTGAATGATGGATTCCAACATTTATCAAGTTATCTTTGAAGGACAGTGGCTAAGTGTTTGCTCACCACATGAACAACAGTAGAAGATGAGCGAAACACACAGCAAAATATCTTTATACTTATTTATTCTTTTCTACTTAAAATGGCATAATGCGAGCTAGGAAAATATCAGAACTGAAGCACTTTGACTGATGCATCTCAAAAATTTATTTATATCATGTCCATTACATGTAAAGTGAAATGATTCAAGCCTTTTGTCATTTTAATCTGACTTACAGCTTGTGAAAAAAATTAATTTCAAGTTTGAGAAAATGAAAATCAAATATTATGTTGATCCTGCTTATCTCAGTTTAGTTTGATGCAGTCACAGTGACACACCAGCGGTGTTACTGCTGTACTTGATTGACCAGATAACTCAGACGACCTGAGGCCGACAGAGAATTTATCATTTAGTCAGAAAAGAAAATGAGAAACAGGCAAGTTAAAGGCTGTTATCAAAGCAGCCAATAACAGTGAAGCAGCAAGCCGATCGGCTCCATGCGGCACACAGTGAAGTCATTTATGGTAAAGAATCATCAACCAGTGACTGAACACATGCTTCAGAAGTTGGATGTTTCTGTATTTTAAATGTATGAATTGATCTTAGTTAATATTCTAAGAACTGTGCTGCCAAAGTAGTCTGAACTTTGTTGAACCCAAAGTCTGCAGCATCTTGACAGCATGTTTCTTTGTACCCACTTGTATGTGCATCCCCCCCGATTATGCAACAGATAGCTCACCTTCAGTTTTGAGTTGGCATTAAGCATGATGTACTTATTGGAGCCCTGGATGTTTTCAGTCCAGCTGACGAGCCATGTCACGGTGTTATCGTGTCGAACTTCCTTCCAGTGGTGCCCAGCGGGTGGTGCGGGGATACGAGATTCTCTGCCAGAGCAAGAACAAGTGCAATACAGTATGTAAATGACCAGCACTGCTGCATAGCTCAAATACAGATTTAAGCCTAAAAAAAGTAACAAAAAAAATAATATTACTCATGTTGATTTGAACAAGCCTGTGATTCTACACATTTAAACAGTTTGTATCAAGAACTTGTTTCTTTGAGTGAAAATGTCACTGCTCTGCATTGAGCCACAAGGGCACACGGAGAGGACTGAAACTAAAGCTGTACTCAACTATACACTGATTTCACAATCACACTCTCACTTGCTGCAATTGATGATGACGTCCTCTGGTTGGATTCTCTTCTTCAGCATGCCTTGCTTGGGATGCTCGCCTCTACCTCGGAATAACCCCGGAGGCTCAATCTTAAAATTGCCAATGCGTTCTTTGTGGTGGTCCAGAAGGCAGTAGCCGTATTCATCCACTATCTTCTGGTTTGCCTCTTTCAAAGCCTACAAAAAGATTTCAGATACAGATCGCGTTACCTCAGAAACGGACAGGGCGCTCCTCTGGACTTACTCCAGTTATTACGCTACACATTATGAAGACAGCAGCATACAAATACAAAGAAGGGAACGCGAGCTTTACCCGTTTCTCCTCCTTGGACATATTTTTCCTGGCCTCTGTCTTGGCTTTATGCATGGCATGGATTTCTCCAAAGTCACACTTATCAAGTTCTTGAATCAGTGACCTCTCCTCATGGGTCATTTCCTACACAAGCACAAAGTGTGTTGAGGCATACAGTCTCATTTCAAGTCTGAGAATATCAGCAGCAACAAAAAGAGCACGCAAGCTATTAACCAAAACAATCTGGAAGTTGTAGTGAGCATTATTCTTTATTTTTATATTTACAGAAAAAAAATAACATGATGTAAATGGTTCCAATGAAAGTGATGATAGAATAACTGCAGAAACTGATCGTGTGTCTTCGCCTCCAGTGATGCAAACAGCAATTACACTGCTGTAAAAATTATAACAACTTCCATTTATCCATTTAGTTTCTCACACATTTCAGATCAAACAAATATTAGAGATAATCTGAGCAATTAAAAACTGCACTTTTTATATTATTTAACTGATGAAAGGAGGGGAAAAAAAAACAAAAACAAAAACAAAACTATCCACACCTACCCGTTTCTTGTGAAGACGAACACCCACCTGTTAAATCTGATTAACCACAATTTTGGAAAGCTGAGTTCAGTCTCACTGACCACACCCACTGCAGATTACTGCCAGACGCGTTTAAAAATACACAGCAACACATCATGCCCAAAACCAAAGACACAGTCAGCAGGACGATGATTGGAAACATAACAGCAAAACGGCTCAAAAATAAAATAATGAATGTTTTGAAGTGTCCTAGCCAAAGTCCGTACGTTAGGCCGGTTAGGATTCTCTTGGCACTCGTGCTCAAACACCTTCCACTGTGGCTGAATTAAAACAATTCTGCAAAAAAAAAAAAAAGAGCCAAAATTCCTCCACACCAAGCCTGACAGTCAGACCCTTGATTGCAGTTCTCGCTGCCAACGGTGCCACAAGCAGTTTCAGATTAGGTTTGGGCTTTTCTGCCTTTAATAAATGAAATCATCACTAACTGTGTTATTAGGTTTAAGGGGCCGTAACTTAATCACATTAGGCCAGGCAGGTTAGGATAGTTTTTTCATCACCTGAATAGATGAACTCATTTAAAAGCTAAATTTTATATTTAGAATGTAGTTTTAATAAAAACAGAAACATGTCAGTGTGACAAATATCAGGAAGTATCAGAAATCAGGAAAGGGTCAAAGACTGTGTTGTGATAAAGTCAGCAGAAGAAGCTCTTAAGAGTTCTGTACAGAGCATTGCTTTGTTATATTTACTGACCAGTAGGGCTGCCACAAACGATTATTTTGATAGTCGACTAGTCGCCGATTATTTTTGCGATTATTCGACTAATCAGATCATCATCCATTGGACGTAAAACGTACAGCTTATTGCACCAGCAGCATCTGCTCTTATATAACTATCATTAGCTTACAGCTTTAAGTGTTTACGGTATGTGCTAACTAAAAATAAAGACATGATAGTATATACTCCAGCATTTCACACTTCTGATAATCAGCTGTCTGCTTGACGTTTATTCAGCTGTGTAAAAACTATAACTTTAATCTCAGCCAAACCGATTTACCCAGGAACAAATAAAATACTGAAAAAAAGCCAAAAAAATAACATTTTGAAGTTATCTAAGTGACTCATATATCATGTTTAACCTGAGTAGCGAAAGACGGCGGTGGGTTTAAAAATGATTTGCCGGGAGTCCGGTGTTCTCACGGGCTCTAGAGAGCCTAGCCCCCGGCTAGCTATCGAGCTAGCGGGTAACAGACGTCTCCGAAAAGCGCTTTTGAAAATATGTGGTGTCTTGATAAACTGAGCAGATATTTGAAGTTTACACAGCTACATTCTCGCCTGAAAATATGTTAAACGTTTAATTTGTGACCCAGAAAGAATAATAAGAGTAATATTAAAACTAACTAGCTGCCGCCATTGTTGGAAACTGAGCTGGGCCGCGCTATGAATTCTGGGACACAGCTTCTTCTTCGGGGTTTAACGGCAGCTGGCATCCTTGTACATGCAGTGCTGCCATCTTCTGTTTCAGTCTGTTATTACACTCTTAAATCCTACTACTTATTCCTGCGTCTTTTGTGATCTTACAAAGCTTCAAACGACGCGTCGACTATTAAATCAGTCGTCGACGATTTTGATAGTCGACGTAATCGTGACTAGTCGACTAATCGTGGCAACCCTACTGACCAGCTATGAAAACAGAGTGCATAACCTTTGTCTATTCATATAACAAATTAACGCAATAATGCATCATTAAAAACAAAAACAAAAAAACTAGATGAGGAGGATTCAAACAGATCACCGACCTTTCCTTTAATTACTCATTTTTACGGAGGTGAAGCAGAGTCGAAAAAAAAACCCAAAAACAACTGGTGCTGTCATAAAAGGCTACAGTACTTTCTCCTAACAAGCCATTTAAAAAGTGGGGACAGTCAAAGCTGCAGTTTTGCATCACAGAAACATAAGAAAATGTTACAGCTTTGCAGTATTTAGCACTTTTAACAACACATCACTCCCAGAACTACAGTAGCTATGAATGTGAACACTGTAAGGTCACTGCTAAGCAGGCTAAATAAAGAATCCTGACACGCCAGGCGGAGCAGCTGAGTTTCAACTTTAATTGCCAAAAGTTGTTTCACAAGGGGTCACCAGAGGTCATATCAGAGGTGACCAACAGGGCAAAGCAACTCTGTTTCAGCTGCAGCTCCAAGCTGTTGTGATGCTGAAATATCATCAGTGGCTTTCAATGTGCTGTCTAGCTGTAGGGAAAGAATCTGTATTTCATGACATATTGCTAATAATAATTAATGATCAAGTGTATTAATAAGTTGTCACTTACTGCCACAGAGGTGCTTTTTATAAACAGTGCAGTAATAATCACACAAAAATACTGACCGTAATTTGAAATGCACACAAAATGGTTAAATATTTCACTCACACACACACACACACACACACACACACACACACACACACACACACACACACACACACACACACAATCCATCATGGGCACAAACTTTAGGAATAAAGGAAATGACTCTCATCCATCAAACTGATACAGCCCAGTTTTGTTATCTACCGTCATAGAAGATGAGATGCAAATAGAGACCTACACATAACCACACACACACCTCCAGGAACACTGACAGCGTGGACAGGCAGTCAGTCTGCGTGTCTAAGCATGAATGACACCCGACAGTGGGCGGGCACTGAGGGCAGCGGAGCGAGGAGAGTTTTTTCCGGCTATAATAAAACAGTTTAATTGGATTTGTTCATATGCAGGAGAGCTAGTTGTCTGGATTAGCATATCAATGCCTTCACATAAATCGTATTTTCAAGTGCATTGAGCACTAAGCAGCGCAAAATTAATTCTGCATGATATGCCTAGGGGCTTGGCACGGTGTTTTTTCCATGCAGAGGACACCCTGACAGACACCAGCGAGCATGTACCAGTCACACTCGTCCTGTATTTACACACATACAATCTATTTATGATGCACTCACACTCTAACAAAAGGCTGGAACATACGCAACTTGCAAAACTGTTACATGAAGACAAAGTTTGCAGATGTGGTGACACCAACCCCGGCTGGCTTTGGAGTCACCAGTCTACTGCAGCACATTTTAAACTCATAATCACACCTAAAGGTAACTTACTCCAACTTCCATGATGCATTTGGCTTTACCTTTCTCCAATCTTTAAAGAAATTCTCGCGGAACACCTTCTTGGTGGTGTACTCATGATCCAGCATCTGGGCAAAGAACACCACCACCTCTTCTGCCGCCAGGCTCAGCTTTACCTTTTTACCTGCACACAAGCAGCATCACTTACACTGAGATCATTTTTAACAGCATTAAACCAACCAAGCCTTATTGTCAGAACTATACGTTTATCGAGCCGTACTAGCAAGAACACAAGCCTTTGGGAGCTCGGGGTCCTCTGAAGATCCACCACCCAGTACCACCCCCACCTTAGCTTCTTCAGGCTGTCAGACTAGCCCGTGGATACAGGGAGGTAGGATTAGAGGCAAGGACAGTGATCTACATTCAAGTCCACTGCTAGGACCAACCTTTAAAAACATGCACGTGCAGGAATTAACAGATCAAACCAAGTCCCCGTAGGACCCCGTTTGCAGCTGGACTGCTAAACAAAGCAAAAACAATTACAGCCATCAATCAGTATCCAGCTTCAAACACGTCTTGAATCCTAAAGGCCCAATAGTGTGCGGCTATGTCTTCTGTGTGAGCAAACAAAGTCAGGATGTGTGTACGCTAGCGTTCACAAGATTGTCTTAAAATTACAGTCCAAGCTCAGACCTCATCCCGAGCGAAACTGTGCGGCTGCACCTTTATGCCCAATGAGCTGAAGCGACTTTATAAAGTGTAACCTGAACAAACACACACACACTTTAAACTTCTGCAATATAAATGGCTCATAAGAACTAGTATAACACCCGTCAGGCTCCATCATATGTCCAATGACATTCTGGACATTTGTACGAAATACAGAAAAAGGAACTCTTCTCCATTGTCTATGGGAATGTCCTAAAATTCAGGAATTCTGGAAAGATGTCACCAAGTGTTTGTCTGAAGTGTTTAAGGTTAAAATCCCCTTAAAGGCTAAACTGTGTACCGATAAAGCAGACTAAATCACTGGACTATGGACTGCTTCGAGCCTGAGGAGCCACTGCACTATGCTGGACAAGTATGGATGCAGCCTCCATGGGACTCTGGAAGAAGGAAATCACAGATTCATACATTGCCATGGGCAAACAACGGCACTTTGTGAATATCTGGAAGCCATACATGGATATCACAGGGAGTGGAGGTTATTCATGAGCAGGGAGGGATTCCTTTTTTGTATCAGTGTGAGAGCCGTGTTCATTTCTACACGTGATCTTGATGCAGGTCTGAAGTCTGGGTGTGTGAATGTGAGGGGTTTAAATATCTGTTTGTATTGCATAAAGAAAATTTCACAGGACTGCATGAGTACCTTTCAGAACTGCAATGTAACATTTCATTATTTTTTTTCCAACAGCAACTGATGATGTTTCTTGGAAAGGACTGCTCTTCTACAAAACTAAGCCGTGACCAGAGCAGCACTTAAACTAAAGAGGATGGAGCTTTGGTCTTGGCTCTGGAAGGACACTCATGAAGGTTTGATAATCAGTCTGAAATCTTTCTAAAAGATAGTTTAATAAACCTTTTTAAAACCTTCTGAAGAAACATTAACAGACTATCCATCACTACCTCTCGAATCGACACTGAACCTTTTTTCTGTCTAAAATTGAACTCACTCTTACATTTTATTGATTTGATACATAACTGGTAATCCTAGATTAGGAATACAGACAATCATGACGTAAATTATTGGCATAAAATGAAATTCTTGTATAATTATTTATTCATAATTTTTCTAGGACAACTGTAACGCTCTCCATAAATGAGACCCACACAAGGCTTTTCGTACATGAGCTGATTCTGGCTTTTAGAGTGAGGCAGGCGTATCAGTAAATGATGTCGGTAATGTCTGACTGCGCTGTATAGAAGCAGAGAAGCCTACACTGAAGTGCATCTAACTTGTAAAATCATTTAACACCGTCTCAACAGTATCTGTAAGACACAAAAGTAGAGCTCCTGTACCCCGTCACCCTTGTTTCAATCACACACTCAACTGACCATTATAGTAGAAGTGAACATTGTCAGGTAAAGGCTGGTACTCAGGGGGAAAGTAGGGTCCTTTGTGTTCCAAGAACTTCCATTTTACCCCATCTTCATACTTCTCTTCCTCCCACCTGACAAAAACCAAGATGATAAAAAAGTACAGATGCATCAGTGAAAGTTAAAATTGCACTTTGTGTTTGTATGTGTGGGTGGGAAGAGCGTCCAGATGAAAAGAGCACTCCACAACCATCTCCAGCGATTCTGCTCCTCCTCCTCCTTCTTTTTGATCTTCAGCTGTCTTGCTTCTTCAATCTCCTCCTTTGTCTTCTTACTTTTTTTTGACACAGCCTGCTCTTCTTCCTCCTTCTTTACCATCTGTGCAGAAGAGAGAAAAAACTCACCATGAACCATGTTTCTCGTGCTGAGATTACCCCGATGGAGACAGAAGTTTACCTTTTGTGTTCTCTTCTTTGACGTCTTTGTCTGAGCCACTCCATCACCTTCTTCTTCGAGATGACGTTGCTTCTTCTTCTTCTTTAGGCTGCAGGCAACATGGGAATGAAAGAAACTTAATGGCTTGCATACAAAACTAAGTGAATTACTCATGAAAGGTACATTTTTCTGCAGCAGTTTTCAGTAAAAGTGATGAAGAAAAGCCGATGACAAGGATTTTTTTCTAGACCTGGTCAGACTTACGTGGGTGAATTGGCAGAATCACTGGTGCCTTCTTTGGGGTCATCTTTAATTCTTTTCCTTTTCACTCCTTTCTTCTTTGCTGTAAAAGCATCATCCTGTGGTTCCTGTTTCACAGATTCACTGAACGACAAAATGAACAGTTTTTAGCTACAAATGTATCCACTCTGTAGCATCAGAGTTACACATTTCTGCTGACATATTAGCATAATTATTAAAATACTCATTCCAAAGTGCAGCTCTAGTCTTGTGTAACTTAACAGCAAGCCTTCAAAATTTAATTCACAATTTTTAATTTGAATTTTTTGGACCCAAGTCGGACCTTATTTTAGTTTTTTTAAGACTTAGACTAACACATTTCTGAATTCTTATCAAGTGTTCTATATTTTATTCATTTTTAATCTCACTTGAGTAGATGGTTTTGTATCAACTTAATAAAGTTAATAACATGCAGAATAAAAGCTTGATGCCTTATTTTTCACTGCTGCCCTCCAGTTTGGCGTAGAAAGAAAATCTTTAAGCACACCGTGATGACTCACTGACCATAAGAAATCAAGCATAATTGTGGTAATTGAGTAAAATTATCGACAGTAATGATAATGACATAATGACAGCGTTTAGAGATTTTAAAAAGGAGAGAAAAAATAAGGAGTAATTACACAAGTGCAAGCCTGGATTTCCCTGCAGAGTGAAGATTTGATGGCTAGAGAAATGGCCCAAATTAAGAAATCAACAAATTACAGTCACTGCTGCTAATAAAAATTAGTTTTCTCCTTTTCCTCCCACAACATTCTGGAAAAGAACAAAATGTGGAAAATGTAAAGCAGCGTAGCACATAATTGCCAAATTGGCATACTGATCCAAATTACAAGGCACTATAGTAGCAACTATTCACTGTGCATTTATCAGGATAATGTTCTTTCTGCTACAGCAGGACCCTGATGCTTTCAGATTGAAGGTAATGAGCCTTTCCTGGGGTTCTCAGGTCTATGACTCCATCCGGTCACTGCACCCAATACTGTATGAACTCAGGCAGAAAAACAAAGATATCTGTTTTACAATACAATTAGAATAAAGTACCAGTATACCCCACAGAATAAAACAAATATAGAATCACCAATTAACCCAAGCTAACGTCTTTGGACTGTGGGAATGCCGAGTACTTGGAGAGAATCCACACAGCTCACAACATGTGACAGAAAAGTGGACTCTGTGCCTGACAACCTATCACACTGTTGTGAGTTTCAGAAACACTGAAACAGAACACAACCAGTAATTATCATCATTAGTATCAGTGAGTCTTACTATGATAAGTTGTGTTATTGTAGCTACTTCGACATAAATCAGAAGCTACATCACTGGAACACTTTAGGCATATTTGCAAAGCTAATTTCTACAGTAACGTTTCAGTTGTTGTACACGCTGTAGACAATAAGACACCTTTATATGTCATTACTGACCTTTATGGTCCATCACGTCTTTAATCAGACATTACAGTCATTTTCATTGTTGCACTAAAAATGAATGAATTTAATGATTGGCTATTATGAGTCAGAAGGAAGCCAGGCATTGAAGCAGAGATGATGTATGAGCTTTTCCTACATTTTAACAACATTAAAATCACAAAAATAAAAACAAGACATCATTCCCAAAGATTTTTTTCCCACCTGCTCACAGCCGAAACATCGCTTAACATGAAGTCATGATCCTGACAGAAGCAGACGTCAGCAGTTTATTTCACAGTATGAAGAGAAGGATTTGAGCCAAATGCAGCCGAGCTGAATAGATTAGTTAGTGAAGGTTCACTCTGTGTAAGGCTTTATGGAGGAAGTGAGGGATTTTTAATGTAACGTGTAATATGCTCACTTTGGAAAAAGACTATGAAAGGAAAACGCTTTATCTGTCGTTCTGTTCTCTTTTCAGTCAAACTTTGCAAACGTAAGAGTACCGAGGTCAAGATGTTCAGTTCAACTGCTCAATGAAAGGAAAAAAACGGCGCTCTAGTAGAAACGGTTATATTTTTGTGGTATACTGCACCACTGAGCAAAATCCATAAAAAGCTATAAAAAGGAGGTTGGGTCACTGTGTGCACTGACATTTACGGTCTGTGGTTCTAATAGCCTTATGTTTCTTCACTAACTCTGCTGCAAGGCCTTAACTTTGCTCTCTGCACGAAACCCACTCAACTAGCACAGTTACCACCTGAGCCTTTGTGGGGGGAGAAAAAAAAACTCTAAAGGGAAACATTAAAAGCCAGAATTTCACAAAACGTTTTTCCATATGACATCTCCTTTGAAATGTCACTCAGAACATTGGGTTGGGCTAAATCCACATCTGGGAAATAATCCATTAACAACTCTATGGAAACACTGCTGTGAAACAGATTTGACGCAGCGGGCCTTCGGCCACAGCCTGCCATCCTGGCAACACCCCGCTGAGCATCCAACTACTCAAACTATGCAGTCTCATTTATTTCACTGCAGACAAGCCAAAGATATTTGTCGTCAGTGCACAGTAAAATTAATTTTCTGAAAGACAACATAACACACTGTAGAAAATGGGAATGCTTCTGTCCAGGGACCGTGAACATCAAAACACAAGAATTAATTTTTCATCACCTCGGGAGGGAGAAGGAAAAAAAAAAAAAAAAAAAAAAAAAAGGAAAACTCTGGCACAGTTACACCAAAGCTTAGTGAGATTATTATCTCAGCATTTCAACAGTAATCCAGTGCTGGTAGCAGGACTTTTACCCTACCTGATGCTGCTGGATGATTCAACATTCTCCATCTTTGGTGTCTTGACCTAAGGGAATAACATAGATTAAAGCTCAAGGACAGACAGCTGGACCTTGATCTCATGCAAAGCACCAGAAGTGTTAAAAAAAAAAGTGTGACTCATTTCTTTCACATCTCTGTAACAGTGCTGCACCTCAAGGTTACAAGCTTGGGCTTTTCTTAAATAGCAACTTTTTCCCAGAATAATCAAGATTCCTTACAATGAAACAATATCTACAGTCCTTAAATCTATCCGGTCGTTAAGTCTGACGTCACTAGCCGTGTCTGGGCCTAAACTCCGCTGCAGGTCCATATATCAAACGATCACTATGGCATTACTGAGAGTTGAAAAACTGTCTAAAGTCTTTCATCTTTAATAAAATGATCAGCGTTCTGCTCTACCAGGTGTAACAATCGAGTTTAACATCCAGGCATCCATGAAAACGGAATTTATGACATTTAACGGAGTTAGAAGTTAGCATGAAGTTAGCTCGCTAGCTTCTATCTAAATACAATATAGCATGTCCTGACTGCGGGGTTTTGGAAACAAATTCAAACGTACAGCTCTGCTATCACTTCCAACATAAATGAAGACAGAAAACTAAACAGCAGTGACGTTTGTAGGGTTACTGAAGTTTGGCTAGCTGGTATATAATGATGTGCTACGTGACCGCTAGCGACACAGCTATGTTAGCATAATATAAACAAGCTAACTTTTTTCCACTTGATAAAAGTTAACGTGAGTGTTCTCGGTGGTCAGGAACAAACATAATCGCATGGCAGGATGCTGTAAAAGGACCAAACTTCAGCCAGGAGAACAACTGAGATAATCCATCCACAATACGAGGTTAGTCATTCATATACTGCTGCATGGGCTGGGCTGTAGTTACATCCTAAGGTTTTAAAAACTGAGCTTAAATAAATGATTAGCGGTAATAAAAGCCGAGGGAGGTCAACAGTGATCACTGACTGTTTTAGGAGCTTTTTGAGATCAAATAGAAGAAAATACAAAACATTAAACATGTTAACAACACAAAAGCCATATTAAACGCAGACTACTTTAGGCCCGGAAGTAGGATTCGTCACGTCATCACTTAACTACCCGATAGCATCGGGTTATGTTACACACTGTAATACAAAGTACTATTATTAATATGCAAACAGTCAGACCAGAGCTTCCCAAAGTGTGGGGCCCGCCCCCTAGGGGGGGGGGGGGCGCAGAGCCATTGCAGGGGGGGCGCGGTATGAAAAAGGGGAAAAAAACTAAACGCTTGGACACTGCTAGCACGGGGCGCCCACACAAACACAAAGCAGGAGATGAAGCATCGCTGAATATGTTTCCAAACCAACTTCATTCTAAGCCAAAGACTAGAAAATATGGTGAAGCAAATCTTCCCTTTGGCTTCACCTGCACAAGTGCCGAGGTAGGTCTCCCTGCATAATTGCTTTTCCCTTCGTCGGGAGCAGCGCTGGGCTGTTCAAATCACGGACAAACAGGATCCCACATTCTTGATTTCTTGATTCAATATTTTTCTTGTAAAACAAAGGGGGGCTCAGCAAAAAAAGTTTGGGAACCACTGAGTTAGACAATGGAGTGGGATTTGTTCATGTTCATGTGGAATATGCATGAGTTATAGGCGGACACGAATGATCCCTCCCCACTGGGTCACATTTCAGTGGCTGATAGGCCGCTTTTTAAAAATTACCTTTTTATGAGATTTTCTTTTATCCATGTTCTCCGTGGCTTTAGTTGGATTTGGGCTGTTCATCGGGATGCCACGACAGACGAAAGGAAAAGAAAAATGCTGTTAATGATGCCGTCTTTGAAACAAGACAAGTCAGAGAAGCGCTGCATTAACAGACAGTTAGAGCTATGCTGTTATCAAGTGAAGGCTTGAGGGCATATTAGGATGATGTTAGACTCGTGTCCACGCCGAGATACGATTATTCTAGACAGACAACACTACAAAATGCCACCAATCAGACAAGCAGTGTCCCAGAGGAGCCTCCCACAGCCCTGAGCCTGCTTTTTTTTTTTGAGTTGTGACCTTTCCAACCTTCAGAGCAGGATGCCAAATGAAACTGAGCTGTAATTACTCGTCTCTTTTTTAAATTACAAATCCCCAGCATCTGAATGAGGCAGTTCGCCAGTTAAAGCAGGAGCCACTTGCTCAGGAAAATTAGTTCCCTGAGTCTTGTACCTGAGAAGGATAAGTTGATCCTTTATCAGTAATTCAGTCAGTGTGCCATGAAATAACATGAGGCTAGCTGTCACAGAAAGCCGTCTGCTCTGCTGCCAGTGCCGCTTTCAGGTGTCTATTCATCTCTCTGCTCTCATCAATTACACAAGCCAATGACAGATCACTCCACATTCATTTGTCTGCTCACATATGCATGCTAATAAACGCATCAGATATCAAAGTAAATTAATTTATTCATATGAAGATGGAGTACCCACTGTACACAGTGAAATTAATGCATGCACTCAATGGCATCAGCCTGCGTGACAGCTCAGCCAGTACAGCAGTCTTCCAGTAACACTGTTTCCCCCCATTTAGCGGCACCCATACTGCCATATGGCTCAACTTATTCATTAACATTTTTTAATCCAAATTAATTTGTCTCCACATTCTACAACATGAAAGGCAAAGCTCCCTGCGAAAAACAGCTTTGATCTGGTCCCTGTGTCGACGCTGAACAGATGTTGGACGTGCTTCAGTCAGGTCACATGCATGTATCATCTGGGAGCTGCAATCACGACACGGTGGCTCGGGGAGCTGATTTGATAATGGCCCCTCAGTCTCTCATGATGGAATAATGATAAAGTGTTCGCTAAACTGCGCCTGTCATATACATGTGTGTATATACAGCTTTCCAGCAGACACGCAACACTCACCTCTTCTTGATGTTATCTCCCCCAGCTCCTGCGCGTTCACTGTCACTCAGTCTTTTCAGTTTCGTCGCTTTGTGCTTGGCCTTCTCGTCTTCTTTAGCGTCCTTCTCCCGCCCCATCTTTCACACGGTCTTTGGCAGAGCACAGAGAACATTAAATAGCATACTTGCAACAAATAGACCAGGAAAAAAAACATGCTTTACAACATTTAGTCGTTCTGTAAAAACGTGGCCTTGAAGTTAATCAGTTAGCTAGCAAGCTTCAACAACGCCGGTGAACTTAAGAATACATTTGTTAGCTTACAGAGAATTTTCCCTTCAGAAACTAATAACAAGCCAGTAGAAGTTCGTACTATCAGTAAACTTCCTCAGCACTTGTAGTTTTAGGAAATAACGGGTTGCTTTCCGTGTGCAGTAGGCTACAAACATTTTACGCGGTCTTAACAAACAGCGCTGAATCTCGCCTGGTTATTTCGCGTCACACCCAGCTGACTTCTGATTGGGTGACGAA
This sequence comes from Simochromis diagramma, assembly GCF_900408965.1. Classification (NCBI taxonomy): domain Eukaryota; kingdom Metazoa; phylum Chordata; class Actinopteri; order Cichliformes; family Cichlidae; genus Simochromis; species Simochromis diagramma. The sequence continues at coordinate 1,227,127 of NW_024386801.1, read as the reverse complement.
GTTTGGTGACGCTACACCTGTGAACTCTCTTTACAGGGCAGCCTACCTTACCTGCTGGCAGAGGTGGAGGAGCCAAAAAATTGTACTCATTAGTAGCACTACCTCAACATAGTTTTGCTCAAGTAAAAGTAGAAAATGGCTCAAGTAAGAGTAAAGAAGTATTTAGTAAAAAAAAAAGGCTACTTGAGTACTGAGTAACTGATCATAACATCTGATTTAATGTTCAAAAATGAGACAATCAGACAGACAAAAATATAAAGTTTAGCCCAACTTTGCTACATGTAAATAACATGATTACAAAATAATACATCTAAGCAGAAGAAACACTTTTCCAAATCAATTTTTGTTCAATATAAAACACACACACACACACACACACACATATTAAAATTGGGTAAAGTACTCCCAGTGATAATATATGGTGGCACAACAGGCTCAGCAGATAGAATAGAATTAAATCAACAAACTTTATGTACAAACAACAAGTGTCGCTTTGACACAAACTGTAGGTTTGTGTCTGTGTCTCATTCATTTTTGGTTTAAACTTGTTTATCATTCATTCAGTGAAGTTACTCACACTGACTAGAGTAGCCAGCAATTTTTCTCAAGTAAGAGTAGCAATTTATAATAATATTACTCAAGTAAAAGTAAAAAGTAAAACTACTCCTAAAAGTAATTGTTTTACAAAAGGTTACTCAAGTAAATGTAACTGAGGAAAGGTAATTAGTTACTACCCACCTCTGCCTGCTGGTAACATGTAACTATGGTTTTTCCTGTAGCTAAAATAGTCACAAGTTTAAGTGTTTGCAACTTTGTACAAACTTTGAACTTGGTATTGCCCCCTGCCCTTTCTTGCATTAAGGTAGCTTTGTATCTTTTTTTTTGTTACTTAAAAGTCTTTGATAAGCATTTTTGAAAAATGTTCCCATCCTGGAGTTAGAACATTGGGGTTCTTTGACATTATTTGATCTGACAACACTGGAAAGGATGGCACGAAGCATCAACGATCGAGATGATTAGAAAGTGATGAGTAACAGATGAATATGTAATATTTTAAAATGCTATATGTAAAGCCTTGTGACACTTGCCATGTGGCATGTTAATAATGAAATTCTTGGTGCTTTGCATTGAAAATAAAAGCATCCATGGTGCACTAAACCTACCATATATTACTATGAACTGTATCTGAATAAACTACAAGAAAAAAGTTACACTCACTGAAGATTAAGCTTACTTAAACCTTAATGAGGCTGCACCTCATTAAGGTTTAAGTAAGTAAGGATCAAGCTACTTCACATTTAAATCTTCCAGTTTGACACTTGGTTTTGTCACATGGTTGCAGCATCATTATATCTCAACTGTGAGTCTATTTTTCTATTCTGTCCAATCAATTTTCTTTGCTTTCTTAGCCCATCCTTTACTAACACAAGGATGTATTACTTTGTGTTAAACCCAGATGCAAATAGCTACAGTATATCATTTGTGTTTCCTGAACCTTGTGTGAACCTTGTGTGTGTGTATGTGTTAGACACATACACACACACACACACACACACACAATGTCAATAAAAATATTACATGATGGGGGCGAACCATTAGCCACACAAACACAAATACCTCAAAACAGCACAGTTCATGTGATATTATACATTAATATGTGGCAAACCCCTCAAACATATATGAACCTTCTCTTTATTCATTTAATTTAACCCAAATATTGAGAGTACTGGTTAATTCTATTTTAAATTTTTAAAAATTAGTAAAATAAATAAATACAAATAAATAAATGTTTGTAAATTGAATTTGCTTAGGAATGTGTGATGGATAAAAGTAATTTTAAAATTAATCTTTTCACTTCTCAGTGGCTATACAACATATGTTCTTTCCTGTGAATCCCCTTAATTGCCAAGTCTTGGACTCAAAGCAGTAAAGCAGAATCAGCTGTAGAATTTTTTACATGGGGGGACAAAGGAGGGGCAAGAGGTCTAGGCAGGGTGGCACATGCCTCTTCAGTGAAATATGTGAAAATCCCCTATATGTAAATGGAGTCGACAAAATACCCACAAAAACACAGTAAAACTTTTTATGGTATCATTATGTCTTCTAAGAACACAAGGATAGTTTTTTGACACAGAAATGTCATTACAAGCTCAGTCATCCAGGTAAGGAAATCCCAGAAAGCTGATTCTGTTCATCTGGACATTTTCAGTGGGAGAAACGTTTCGTCATCATCCAGGTGACGTCTTCAGGCTCAGCTGACTGCAGGTTTCCCAACCTTATAAACAGGACATTTGCACAATGATTGAAAGCAGCACCACTGACAACAACAGGCTGTGAGGTCAGTTTCTTGATCATTATTGTCATGACTATTGATCAGCAACCACTGTTCGATGACTATTGATCAATGGCCATGAGCACCATTCACAGAGAGCTGGGGAGTGGCTGCAGTCAAAGCATTGTAAGATGGTGAAAGATGAACCCTTTGCAGCTCTAAACACTGCAAAACACTTTGGATTTGTTGATAAGGTGAGAGATGTCATTATGGAGGCAGACAAAACAATGGGCTTGTATGATGTTACATCTCTCTTCACTTGTGTTCCAGTCACTGTAGTTTGTAAGAGATTACAGTATCACCCCAACTCAGCAACAAGACCACTCAGCACTGACCAAGTTTGTTTGCTCTTAGAACTCCACATATTTCACATACACGGGTCAGTACTACAGGCAGAAACATGGGTGTGCCATGGGTCCCCCAGTTTCACTCATTGTGGCCAACCTATACATAAAAGAATTGGGAAAGAGGGCTCTGCCCACCCTTGCCCCCTTGTAGATCCGCCTCTGACTCAAAGCTACTAGTTCTCATTGTGGTAATACTTATTGTAGATTTCAGCTTTGGTCACATATGTAGAAAGATTTCACTGTATTGATTAATTGATCTAGAACGCAGGCATTGCCATGTTTATCTATAACACTAAACTTAACAAACAGCGAAATACAAACAGTGACATCATTTGTTACGTGTTTTTATAGTGATCTCCGAACTGTAACAAACAGCCGGTGTTGTTCCAAAAAGTGATTGCCTGTCAAAAACTGATTTCCGGTATTTGCCAAAACTGATTGCTCGTATTTAAACTGCTATAAATAACTTGTTGCTCTAAAACAGTGGTTCCCAAACTTTTTTTGCTGGGCCCCCCTTTGTTTTACAAGAAAAATATTGCCCCCCCCCCCCCAGTGCGCGCACGCACACGCACAAACACATCCTCCAGCCACACACACCCATCTTTTGCTCCATTGCGGTTTATTTCACACCTCAAACATTTAGTAAACAATTAAACAAATACAAGTAATCTGCAATAAATTACAGGTAGTAAGAGATTAAACTGCTAACTCTTTTACGCTACGTCCGCACCTACACCGGTGTTTTTGAAAACGCAGCTACACGTAAACGACGTTTAGAATCACTGAAAATGGAGATCTTTTAAAACTCCTTTTTTGTGTTTACGTGTGGACGAGGAATACAGAGTTCATCAGGCAAGTCAAAGGTATGTGCCTTTTTTCACGTCACGCTGTGCACACGTTATTGTTTACATGAGATGAATTGCAAATAGAGACAAAATACTGTTACTGTTAATCTGACTATCTTCAGGTTTTACACGCTTACATACACACAGTTACTGTCCCTCCATTAGAAAGGCAGAGGCGTCATGGTGTGATTATTGTACGTGTAGTTGTTTTTTTCCCTGTGTAATAATATTCAACATTGCTATCAATACATTTTTCAAAAAATGTCTCTCTGTGCAAAATGGGTTTAAAAACAAAAACAGCTGTGGGATCCTGTTTGTCCGTGATTTGAACCGAGGGAACAAATCGTGGCAGGATCAGCCTGATGTTATTTGTATCTCACTGTAACTTTACTGTATAAAGAGCTAACATCTCCACCCCCTAGGGGGCGGGCCCCACACTTTGGGAAGCTCTGCTCTAAAATATGTGAAACATATGTCAAATGTATCCCTCATGATATCAAGTCATCTTGAGTCACAAACAACATTCCTGTAAGAAGGTACAAGCCGCAATCAGTTTTTGGTAGTGACTTTTATATAGCCTTTATTTACGCAGTTAAAAAAAAATCTCGTTGACATTAAAAATGTATTTTTAAAGAATAATCTGGGCAAGAGGACAGCAGACATTGCAACAAATATAATAATAGTTCTGTAAACATATTTAAAGTGGACAAAAAGGACCGGATTGGTTATAATGTAAGTACAATAACATAGAGTTACAAAGATACTTGAAAAACAGGTAATTTATATATTTTTTATATAACCCATTTGTAAACCCTGATTACCGAAGTCCACCGAATACCAACATGAGTAAAGATATTACACATATAACAAACACACGGAAACATATGACATCAGTTTTTGGCAGGCGTCACTATAGGCAGAACTTTGTGCCATCAGAAACTGAACTTCTGTCCATAGGATCACTTTTTGGCACAACACCGGGTTAGTGCGTTTTATTTGTTGTACTGTCTCTTTAAGAGACCCGGAAATGATTTCCTGTGTGTGGTAACTGGTCGTGGGTTCCAGACAGCTTAACCTCCCCCCGGTAATGACATCCCATCCCGTGATTTTGGCTTTCCGGAGCAGTGTAAGGTGCTGGCGACACCGGGCTTTTCTCAGAGTGGCTCTGGAGGCCTCAGACGTCCGCTGCAGGCGCCGGTACTCTACACATATTCGCGGCGGTGTCTCCGGTATGGAGGAGATACTATCGAGGGTCGTTGCACCTTTACCTTCCTACGAAACGAGGGACAAATCCCCGCCCCCACCCGAAACTAACAGCCTGGAGTTCATGTACTTCTACAAAAGTCTCGATAAGGAAGATAAACTTTGTTTCCTAACGAAGCTATCACAAGACTTCGGGGTGGACCACAAAAGTGTTTCGGAGCTCGGCACTGAAGCTACTGGACACTCAATTACGGGACTTGGCGACCATTTTGCTAGCTGAAGACAGACTCCGGTACACCTTGACTCCCCGTTATAAACAGCTGTTCAGTCATATAAGCAGAGTCGAGGGGGGAGTGAAGTTTCTTGTGGATCTGCGAGCGGATGTGCTCGAAATAATCTCGTCCAAAGCTAGCGACAGCCCGCACATCAGGGTAATATTCGTTCACATTTCTACGGGTGCTCGCTTGACTCGAGCTCAAGAAATACCTTTCGCGTTTATGTGTTTGACATTGCCAATATAGAGACACTGCATGTGACATAACCTGACAGCATCCAACGGTAGCTACAGTATAGCCGCCTGCACACTGCAGCCTGTGCGCTGCCCCCCCGGTTCATATTTCATCACGGGTTCAGTGCACCTTTGCCCCAGTTAACTCCCCCTTACTAACCATGTAATTAACGAGTCCTTTTTTATTCATTCTTAGTGTATGATTGTTTAACATATTGATTAGACGGGGGCTTGTTTGGGACAAAAACACTGTCAAGCTCAATTTCAGAGCTTTCTTCAGACTTCCTGCGTGTTCTGGATGGACAGCTCAGCTGATCGGAGCTGTCTTCCACTGTTGCTGGAAATCTCTCGTGTTTAAAAAAGACTTTAAAATGTTTAATTCTATAGCTGAATAAGAACTTCTCTGCCGTAGCTACAAAGGGAAAGAACTGAATATTAATCAGGCATGTAATGAATATTTTGAATGCATCCTTTGAAGACAGTTAAAACGGACTTTAAAGAAAAGGCGGCGGAAAGAAACCCTTAAAGATCCCATTACACCGATCCCATGTTCTTTGCCCACTTATAATGGCACATTTCTGGCAGCGCATTTAACCATAAAGGCAGTCTCACAGGCCTCATCATTCAGGCGTCAATATAATCACACCTTTCAGTTCACACTAGGGTGTAACAGTGCTTATGCACGCTGTAAGTGGTAACAGTGGAATATTTTTAAGTGGGTTTGTCAGTGTGTAGTTCGTGCACTTAGTTTGAGAGTACAGATATAAACACTGTAGAGGTATTCACATCTAAAGCCCCATATTTGATACTAGTAGCAATAATAAAATTACCATAAGTGGTTTGATTCTGATATCTGTTCTGTGTTCAGTGTAATGTGCTAGAAAGTCTATCAACTGAACCTTAGTGCTATGTAAACAAATAAAGCAGTTGTGATTTTTTTAACTTACATTTTTTAGAGTATTTACATTGTCACAGTAACATATTCTTCATGATTTTTCCACAGTTACAACATCGGCTTTATCTTTTTCTTATTGTCTGGTCAGGTGTGGAAAAAGTAAAGATGGAAATTCTGATTACCAAGAAACTGAAACTAGAGAATGTTTGACATTTGTGATGACATTTTTATTTCAAACTACAACAATAATCGTATTTAAACATAGAAAATATCAACTTGATCAAAGAGCTTACACATGCTGCTGAACTAAACACAACAGAAACAAAAAATGATTTTGTTAGTTACAAGTACTGGTAATTACATACATGCATTGTTTATGTGGCAGTTCCTGCAACTGCAGTATGTTTACAGGATGACTTTTCTGTTGGTTTCATGTCAGCCTCTGATTTGCATTCCCTTATGCCTGCTGGATCTCAATGTTGGACCCAGACTGATTAGATGTGAAAGTGGAGTTATAAATAACCCACTGGTGTTATGTAAGCATGCTATCATGCTCAAACTGCGTAAACCATGGATTTCATTTACAGGATTCCAAAGACAGAATGTCACATAAGTTTGTGCTCATTTTAAACTTGATGCCAGCAGCAGATTCCAAAACGTTGGGTCAGGCATACGTCTTCAATGAAGAAAGATATTGTCTTGAAGTAAACCTGCATATATCATTCAGCAGTATAGATGTAGACCATATCCTGTAGACCAGTGCCTGCCTATACAATCAGATGCCGATAAAAAGGTCAATTATGACGCCAAGAGAATGCAACATCCACGACTTTAAAATTTCAGACCGCAGGCATGCATTTAACTTTAGTCCGTGTTAAACAAGCTCGGGCACAGCGTTTTTCTTTCCTGAGTTTGAACTGGTTTTTGTAGTCAGCCATCATAATTAATTGATAGTTTGCAACCCTATTTTTATTTGTTATATTCAGGTTTTGTACCAAACATGATGAAATCCACAAATTCTTTGCAATTTTATGTTGAGAAAGGTTATTCTAAAATAGCTGAATTGTTTTCCTGTGCAGTCATTCGCAAAGTGGTAAACCTCTCCACATTTTCACTTATGAAAGACGGTCTCTCCGGGACGCCTTTTTAATCCAATCATGTTCCAACAGGTGCTTTTCTTCCTTTAAGATACAGCGTAGCAGTGCTCTCAACTCCAAGTCTTTGAAGGCGCACAGGGTGCTATTTTAAAGAAATCTAGATGGGAATGAAAGTACTGGCACTTTGTGAGTGTACTTCACTATATTTATTAAAGGGCTAAAAGACGGATGCCTTTCAGTAATAAGCCATCACGCTGAGGTACTTTCTTTCTCTTCTACTTTTTCTTTATTAAGCATTGCACGTCTTTCCAGCCTTTATATAAGTTCCAACTTTTTCTTTATAAGTTTGGCTTGCTGGCATCAAGCTCAGAATGAGCAAATCTTTCTCAGTCTCAACATTTGATAAAACCTCATTAACATCTCTGTTTAGTTTTGTGTTAAAAACCCACATTTTTCTTTATGTAGCTCATGAAAATGATTTCCCCCCCGATTCTCCAACATACTACATAAAAAGGAAGCTGCTGATCTGTAAAATTCTTGTGCTGAAATATGTGAATCAAAATTAGAAAACCACAATCAAAAGCTATTATAGTTCAACTAAAATGTCTTTTTCTGGTATCATAAGCAGCTATTTTATGAAAGCCTACTTTAGTCATCTTCAGCTTCTATGTTTTGCTTTGGAAAGCACTGAAAGTGCATATGCCTTTGACCTTGCAATCATGTGTTTTCATGTGTTAAGTGCTACTGGCTGATATGTTTTTTAAAGACCCTGATTGCACCGTTCCTGCTCTAACGTGGTTCAGATGTGCTTAATCTCAATAACCCCGGACCACTGAGAGCCTGTGTAGCTTAAAAAGGTCTAAGTTGCCAACAGAGTACCGACTTCTTCTCAGCACTGTAAACGTTGGTCTTGTTGGTGCCTCGTAATCTTTGCTTGTTGTTACCGCCTGCATTGATTGAGCTAAAAAATGGTCACAGCCAACGTGAAGCTTTTAGTACCTGCGTTGAAGGTATGTGCATACCAAGGGAGACCTTGCAATCAGAATATGGTAATGACTGTAGAACTACAGTACAGCATACAAGTCTTGGGTACATTCACTTTTTAAATGTACCCAAGACCGAGTCGCTGTGTTTCTCTTTCATTTAGATTAGCTGGATTTGCATATAGACTTTTGATGTTCCCTCTCACCTTTTTGCTTCAGGCCCTTTCATTTGTGTTCACCCAAACTGCAACTGGAAGATGTTAGGACCAGTCATGAGAACAACGGCGTTACAAGTAACGGCGTTACTTTTTGCAGTAACGAGTAATCTAACTAATTACTGTTCCTATCGTTACAACGCCGTTACCGTTACTAACAAGAAAATGCAGTCACGTTACTATTTCTCAACAAACAGACGGGTGAAGCTGTGTTCAGCTTACTGCATCTTATATCAGCTGCAGGAAGTAGCTGTAAGTAATCTGGGCGCTACAGCTTTAAGCAGCTGCGCGCTCCCGCGGACGGTGATCACTTTCTGCCCGACGATCACTTTTTGGCACAACACCTGGAGCTCAGGGGGCAAAACAATGGCATGAGTGCTGCTGTTTGACTGAGGAAGAATAAAGTAGTCGTGGTAAGCGAATCACATGGCCACTTAAAGACAAAGCAACGAGGTGCCATATACCAGTTTATAAACTGTGTTGATCGGCCAGTAAAACCAGAGTCAGGATAAACAAGATATACGCCTGTTTTTCCTCAATAGTTTCGTCACGTTTACTGTCTAAGGACAGCGCAGCGAGACCGCTCTGCTTATCAGCAACAATTAAATAAACAAAACAAAAAACAGCCCTTTGGTGTTGGTGGAAAAATGCACCATGTCGACCAATCAAGAAATGATATGGAAACATGACATTTGGTTGTTTAGGAAGAGGCGGAAGTTTTAGGAGTGACAGTGAGAGAGAGAGCGAGTTCTGAGATGTGAGAGATTTGTGACGTTTAGCGTGTTTGGAGTGTGTAGTTAGTGTGTTGTCTTGTGTAGTTAGTGTGTAGTGTTGTGGATAGTTTTGTGTTGTGTGTCAGAACAATGAGGCGACTGCTGTCTCCAGGTAGAAACTGGAGTGACACACCTGCTGCTGTCAGGCCTGCAGGTATCAGGCTGTGATGTTTCCTTTATAGTGGACAGAAATATTTGGAGTGGCACAAATAATTTGTTATTGAATTATTGAAAAAGGAGTAAAAGGTAAATGGCTGCAAATAACTTTGTTGTTTGCAAAACTTGTACGTAGATTTTAAAATTGACAATTTATATTTGCATTTAAAGTTATGAAATATGATTCATTAAACATGTTTGTGGTTGTTACAGTAAAAAATATCACCTTTTCTACTCTGATTTTATGTTTTTTGTCTGATTTTAGATCAATTGTGTTAATACAGTTTGTCAAATGAAAACATGACTGTAAATTCAGACACGTGAGGTTTGTGCTGAAAAGGATGAGACCAAACAAGGCAAAGGAAATCGTTTTTAAAGGTGAAATGTGGAGGGAAAATCAAACGTAGTGAAAAATGACCAATTATACCCTGGAGCCCAGGGGGTTAAACGTTTTTTTTAAAGTAACGTAATAGTTCATTTTCAAGTAATTAATGACTTTTTCAAAGTAACTTGCCCAACACCGGTTAGGACATGTCAAGGATATCGTGTTAGTTGACTCCCTGGGGGTGCACATGTCAGCCGGACTATTTTTTCCCCTTCGACGCACAAGCCTACAAATGGCACGCGCCCTGCTGGAGCAAAGGTACTGGCAGGCTCTGACTGACCTTTGAACACTTGGACAGTCAGTGGTCATCTGGCCTTGTGCAGGCAGCTCATGCTGGCTCACTGTATAGTCACAAAATAACTCCAGCTCGAGGTAGAGAGGCTGCTTGTAGCAGAGGCTGTATCACCTTACAGCATCCGCGCCCGGCTGCATTGATACGGCTCCAGTGTCAAAAGTGTCGCTTCATTTTCTTTTTAATGGGTTGCAGGATTTTCTTTTTTACCCCTTCCCTTTCTTTCTGCCATCCCTCTCTCCTCTCTCCTAACTCGAGGCCTTGAATGATGCACTCTTCCATTTCTAAAGACTCCATCTTCTGCATGGGTCAATGGAATACACATCCCAGTTTGACCTCTCTTTTGTGTGGGTGAAAATTGGCCGCCCAAGCCAGCGGCTGCTATTCCCTCACGGCGTTGTTGATGTGCGTATCAGCTATCGTAGATTATTTCCCTTCTGGCAGCTTGTGAAGTCTGAGGAACACATATATACTATGAAATAAGTCGAAATTGAAGTTTTGCTAAAATTGTATTTCAGGGTTACTTTTGATTTGCTCTTTGCTCAACAGAATCTTCTAGTCTGAAACTTCTCAACCGTACAGCTGAATAATGCAGGGCCTGATGCTTATATGTGGGGATGAATTTCAAATGCTGTTAGCTTTGGATTCGATCGCGGCTCGTGGAGAATTTCAGCCACTGGCTTTTACACCGTGGTTTCCTGAGGAATTGCAAATAAGACAAATACTGTTACTGTTGTTAATCTGACTTCTTCATGTTTTACACGCTTACATACACACAGTTACTGTCCCTCCATTAGAAAGGCAGAGGGCGTCAGGTGTGATTATTGTACGTGTAGTTGTTTTTTTCCTGTGTAATATTCAACATTGCTATCAATACATTTTTCAAAAATTCTCTCTGTGCAAAATGGGTTTAAAACAAACAAACAGCTGTGGGATCCTGTTTGTCCGTGATTTGAACCGAGGACATCGTGGCCAGGATCAGCCTGATGTTATTTGTATCTCACTGTAACTTTACTGTATAAAGAGCTAACATCTCCACCCCCTAGGGGGCGGGCCCACCACTTTGGGGCTCTGCTCTAAAATGTGAAACTATGTCAAATGTATCCCTCATGATACAGTCATCTTGAGTCACACAAACATTCTGTAAGAAGGACAAGCCGCAATCCGTTTTTGTAGTGACTTTTATATAGCCTTTATTTCGCAGTTAAAAAAAAAATCTCGTTGACATTAAATGTATTTTTAAAGATAATCTGGGCAAGAGGCAGAGACATTGCACAAATATATACTAGTTCTGTAAACATATATTTAAAGTGGACAAAAAGGACCGGATTGGTTTAATGTAAGTACAATAACATAGAGTTACAAAGTACTTGAAAACAGGTAATTTATATATTTTTTATATAACCCATTTGTAAACCCTGATTACCGAAGTCCCACCGATACCAACATAGTAAAGATATTACACATATAACAAAACACGGAAACATATGACATCAGTTTTTGGCAGGCGTCACTATAGGCAGAACTTTGTGCATCAGAAACTGAACTTCTGTCCATAGGATCACTTTTTGGCACAACACCGGGTTAGTGCGTTTTATTTGTGTGTACTGTCTCTTTAAGAGACCCGGAATGATTTCCTGTGTGTGGTAACTGGTCGTGGGTTCCAGACAGCTTAACCTCCCCCGGTAATGACATCCCATCCCGTGATTTTGGCTTTCCGGAGCAGTGTAAGGTCTGGCGACACCGGGCTTTCTCAGAGTGGCTCTGGAGGCCTCAGAGTCCGCTGCAGGCCCGGTACTTACCACATATTCGCGCGGTGTCTCCGGTATGGAGGAGTACTATCGAGGGTCGTTGCACCTTTACCTTCCTACGAAACGAGGGACAAATCCCCGCCCCCACCGAAACTAACAGCCTGGAGTTCATTTACTTCACAAAAGTCTCGATAAGGAAGATAAACTTTTTCCTAACGAGCTATCACAAGACTTCGGGGTGGACCACAAAAGTGTTTCGGAGCTGCACTGAAGCTACTGGACACTCAATTACGGGACTTGGCGACCATTTTGCTAGCTGAGACAGACTCCGGTACACCTTGACTCCCCGTTATAAACAGTGTTAGTCATATAAGCAGAGTCGGGGGGGAGTGAGTTTCTTGTGGATCTGCGAGCGGATGTGCTCGAAATAATCTCGTCCAAAGCTAGCGACAGCCCGCACATCAGGGTAATATTCGTTCACATTTCTACGGGTGCTCGCTTGACTCGAACTCAAGAAATACCTTTCGCGTTTATTTGTTTGACATTGCCAATATAGAGACACTGCATGTGACATAACCTGACAGCATCACGGTAGCTACAGTATAGCCGCCTGCACACTGCAGCCTGTGCGCTGCCCCCCCCGGTTCATATTTCATCACGGTTCAGTGCCCCCCTTGCCCAGTTAACTCCCCCTTACTAACCATGTATTAACGGTCCTTTTTTATTCATTCTTAGTGTATGATTGTGTTAACATATTGTTAGACGGGGGCTTGTTTGGGACAAAACACTGTCAAGCTCAATTTCACAGGCTTTCTTCCGACTTCCTGCGTGTTCTGGATGGACAGCTCAGCTGTCGGAGCTGTCTTCCACTGTTGCTGGAAATCTCTCGTGTTTAAAAAGACTTTAAAATGTTTAATTCATACTGCTAAGACTTCTCTGCCGTAGCTCAAAGGGAAAGAACTGAATATTAATCAGGCATGTAATGATATTTTGAATGCATCCTTTGAGCAGTTAAACGGCTTTAAAGAAAAGGCGGCGGAAAGAAACCCTTAAAGATCCCATTACACCGATCCCATGTTCTTTGCCCACTTATAATGGCACATTTCTGGCAGCGCATTTAACCATAAAGGCAGTCTCACAGGCCTCCTCATTCAGGCGTCAATATAATCACACCTTTCAGTTCACACTAGGGTTGTAACAGTGCTTATGCACGCTGTAAGTGGTAACAGTGGAATACTTTTTAAGTGGGTTTGTCAGTGTGTAGTTCGTGCACTTAGTTTGAGGTACAGACTATAAACACTGTAGAGGTATTCACATCTAAGCCCCATATTTGATACTAGTAGCAAATAAAAATTACCATAAGTGTTTGTTCTGATATCTGTTCTGTGTTCAGTGTAAGTGCTAGAAAGTCTATAACTGAACCTTAGTGCTATGTAAACAAATAAAGCAGTTTGTGATTTTTTTAACTTACATTTTTTAGAGTATTTACCTGTCACAGTAACATATTCTTCATGATTTTTCCACAGTTACAACTCGGCTTTTCTTTTCTTATTGTCTGGTCAGGTGTGGAAAGTAAAGATGGAATTCTGTATTACCAAGAAACTGAAACTAGAGATGTTTGAACTTTGTGATGACATTTTTATTTCAAACTACAACAATAATCGTATTTAAACATGAAAAATATCAACTTGATCAAAGAGCTTACACATGCTGCTGAACCACACACAACCGAAACAAAAATGATTTTGTTAGTTACAATACTGGTAATACATACATGCATTGTTTATGTGGCCAGTTCCTGCAACTGCTAGTTTACACGGATGACTTTCTGTTGGTTTCATGTCGCCTCTGATTTGCTTCCCTTATGCCTGCTGGTCTCAATGTTGGACCCAGACTATTAGATGTGAAGTGGATTATAAATAACCCACTGGTGTTATGTAAGCTGCTATCTGCTCAAACTGCGTACCTGGATTCATTTACAGGATTCCAAAGACAGAATGTCACATAAGTTTGTGCTCATTTTAAACTTGATGCCAGCAGCAGATTCCAAAACGTTGGGTCAGGCATACGTCTTCAATGAAGAAGATTTGTCTTGAAGTAAACCTGCATATATCTTCAGCAGATTAGATGAGACCATATCCTGTAGACCAGTGCCTGCTATAACATCAGATGCCGATAAAAAGGTCAATTATGACGCCAAGAGAATGCAACATCCACGACTTTAAAAATTCAGACCGCAGGCATGCATTAACTTTAGTCGTGTTAAACAAGCTCGGGCACAGCGTTTTTCTTTCCTGAGTTTGAACTGGTTTTTGTAGTCAGCCATCATAATTAATTGATAGTTTGCAACCCTATTTTTATTTGTTATATTCAGGTTTTGTACCAAACATGATGAAATCCACAATTCTTTGCATTTTATGTTGAGAAGGTTTTCTAAATAGCTGAATTGTTTTCCTGTGCAGTCATTCGCAAAGTGGTAAACCTCTCCCCCATTTTCACTATGAAAGACGGTCTCTCCGGGACGCCTTTTTAATTCAATCATGTTCCAGGTGCTTTTCTTCCTTTAAGATACAGCGTAGCAGTGCTCTCAACTCCAAGTCTTTGAAGGCGCACAGGGTGCTATTTTAAAGAAATCTAATGGGAATGAAGTTCTGGCACTTTGTGAGTGTACTTCACTATATTTTTAAAGGGCTAAAGACGGATGCCTTTCAGTAATAAGCCATCACGCTGAGGTACTTTCTTTCTCTTTCTCTTTTCTTCTTTATTAGATTGCCCGTCTTTCCAGCCTTTATATAAGTTCCAACTTTTTCTTTATAAGTTTGGCTTGCTGGCATCAAGCTCAGAATGAGCAAATCTTTCTCAGTCTCAACATTTATAAAACCTCATTAACATCTCTGTTTAGTTTTGTGTTAAAAACCCACATTTTTCTTTATGTAGCTCATGAAAATGATTTCCCCCCCGATTCTCCAACATACTACATAAAAAGGAAGCTGCTGATCTGTAAAATTCTTGTGCTGAAATTGTGAATCAAAATTAGAAAACCACAATCAAAAGCTATTATAGTTCAACTAAAAGTCTTTTTCTGGTATCATAGCAGCTATTTTATGAAAGCCTACTTTAGTCTCTTCAGCTTCTCATGTTTTGCTTTGGAAGCACTGAAAGTGCATAGCCTTTGACCTTGCAATCATGTGTTTTACAGTGTTAAGTGCTATGGCTGATATGTTTTTTAAAGCCCTGATTGCACCGTTCCTGCTCTAACGTGGTTCAGATGTGCTTAATCTCAATACCCCGGACCACTGAGAGCTGTGTAGCTTAAAAAAGTCTAAGTTGCCAACAGAGTACCGACTTCTCTCAGCACTGTAAACGTTGGTCTTGTTGGTGCCTCGTAATCTTGCTTGTTGTTAAAGCCTGCATGATTGAGCTAAAAAATGGTCACAGCCACGTAAGCTTTAGTACCTGCGTTGAAGGTATGTGCATACCAAGGGAGGACTTGGTGCTTTGCATTGAAAATAAAAGCATCCATGGTGCACTAAACCTACCATATATTACTATGAACTGTATCTGAATAAACTACAAGAAAAAAGTTACACTCACTGAAGATTAAGCTTACTTAAACCCTTAATGAGGCTGCACCTCATTAAGGTTTAAGTAAGTAAGGATCAAGCTACTTCACATTTAAATCTTCCAGTTTGACACTTGGTTTTGTCACATGGTTGCAGCATCATTATATCTCAACTGTGAGTCTATTTTTCTATTCTGTCCAATCAATTTTCTTTGCTTTCTTAGCCCATCCTTTACTAACACAAGGATGTATTACTTTGTGTTAACCCAGATGCAAATAGCTACAGTATATCATTGTGTTTCCTGAACCTTGTGTGAACCTTGTGTGTGGGTATGTGTTAGACACACACACACACACAACACAATGTCAATAAAAATATTACATGATGGGGGCGAACCATTAGCCACACAAACACAAATACCTCAAAACAGCACAGTTCATGTGATATTATACATTAATATGTGGCAAACCCTCGAACATATATGAACCTTCTCTTTATTCATTTAATTTAACCCAAATATTGAGAGTACTGGTTAATTCTATTTTAAATTTTTAAAAATTAGTAAAATAAATAAATACAAATAAATAAATGTTTGTAAATTGAATTTGCTTAGGAATGTGTGATGGATAAAAGTAATTTTAAAATTAATCTTTTCACTTCTCAGTGGCTATACAACATATGTTCTTTCCTGTGAATCCCCTTAATTGCCAAGTCTTGGACTCAAAGCAGTAAAGCAGAATCAGCTGTAGAATTTTTTACATGGGGGGACAAAGGAGGGGCAAGAGGTCTAGGCAGGGTGGCACATGCCTCTTCAGTGAAATATGTGAAAATCCCTATATGTAAATGGAGTCGACAAAATACCCACAAAAACACAGTAAAACTTTTTATGGTATCATTATGTCTTCTAAGAACACAAGGATAGTTTTTTGACACAGAAATGTCATTACAAGCTCAGTCCCAGTAGGGAAATCCCAGAAAGCTGATTCTGTTCATCTGGACATTTTCAGTGGGAGAAACGTTTCGTCATCATCCAGGTGACGTCTTCAGGCTCAGCTGACTGCAGGTTTCCCAACCTTATAAACAGTACATTTGCACAATGATTGAAAGCAGCACCACTGACAACAACAGGCTGTGAGGTCAGTTTCTTGATCATTATTGTCATGACTATTGATCAGCAACCACTGTTCGATGACTATTGATCAATGGCCATGAGCACCATTCACAGAGAGCTGGGGAGTGGCTGCAGTCAAAGCATTGTAAGATGGTGAAAGATGAACCCTTTGCAGCTCTAAACACTGCAAAACACTTTGGATTTGTTGATAAGAGAGATGTCATTATGGAGGCAGACGAAACAATGGGCTTGTATGATGTTACATCTCTCTTCACTTGTGTTCCAGTCACTGTAGTTTGTAAGAGATTACAGTATCACCCCAACTCAGCAACAAGACCACTCAGCACTGACCAAGTTTGTTTGCTCTTAGAACTCCACATATTTCACATACACGGGTCAGTACACAGCAAAAACTCCAGTGTTAAATTAACACTGGAGTTTTTGCTGTGTACTACAGGCAGAAACATGGGTGTGCCATAGGTCCCCCAGTTTCACTCATTGTGGCCAACCTATACATAAAAGAATTGGGAAAGAGGGCTCTGCCCACCCTTGCCCCCTTGTAGATCCGCCTCTGACTCAAAGCTACTAGTTCTCATTGTGGTAATACTTATTGTAAATTTCAGCTTTGGTCACATATGTAGAAAGATTTCACTGTATTGATTAATTGATCTAGAACGCAGGCATTGACATGTTTATCTATAACACTAAACTTAACAAACAGCGAAATACAAACAGTGACATCATTTGTTACGTGTTTTTATAGTGATCTCCGAACTGTAACAAACGGCCGGTGTTGTTCCAAAAAGTGATCGCCTGTCAAAAACTGATTTCCGGTATTTGCCAAAACTGATTGCTCGTATTTAAACTGCTATAAATAACTTGTTACTCTAAAACAGTGGTTCCCAAACTTTTTTTGCTGGGCCCCCCTTTGTTTTACAAGAAAAATATTGCCCCCCCCCCAGTGCGCGCACGCACACGCACAAACACATCCTCCAGCCACACACACCCATCTTTTGCTCCGTTGCGGTTTATTTCACACCTCAAACATTTAGTAAACAATTAAACAAATACAAGTAATCTGCAATAAATTACAGGTAGTAAGAGATTAAACTGCTAACTCTCTTATGCTACGTCCGCACCTACACCGGTGTTTTTGAAAACGCAGCTACACGTAAACGACGTTTAGAATCACTGAAAATGGAGATCTTTTAAAACTCCTTTTTTGTGTTTACGTGTGGACGAGGAATACAGAGTTCATCAGGCAAGTCAAAGGTATGTGCCTTTTTTCACGTCACGCTGTGCGCACGTTATTGTTTACATGAGATGAATTGCAAATAGAGACAAAATACTGTTACTGTTAATCTGACTATCTTCAGGTTTTACACGCTTACATACACACAGTTACTGTCCCTCCATTAGAAAGGCAGAGGCGTCACGGTGTGATTATTGTACGTGTAGTTGTTTTTTTTCCTGTGTAATAATATTCAACATTGCTATCAATACATTTTTCAAAAAATGTCTCTCTGTGCAAAATGGGTTTAAAAACAAAAACAGCTGTGGGATCCTGTTTGTCCGTGATTTGAACCGAGGGAACAAATCGTGGCAGGATCAGCCTGATGTTATTTGTATCTCACTGTAACTTTACTGTATAAAGAGCTAACATCTCCACCCCCTAGGGGGCGGGCCCCACACTTTGGGAAGCTCTGCTCTAAAATATGTGAAACATATGTCAAATGTATCCCTCATGATACCAAGTCATCTTGAGTCACAAACAATATTCCTGTAAGAAGGTACAAGCCGCAATCAGTTTTTGGTAGTGACTTTTATATAGCCTTTATTTACGCAGTTAAAAAAAAATCTCGTTGACATTAAAAATGTATTTTTAAAGAATAATCTGGGCAAGAGGACAGCAGACATTGCAACAAATATAATAACAGTTCTGTAAACATATTTAAAGTGGACAAAAAGGACCGGATTGGTTATAATGTAAGTACAATAACATAGAGTTACAAAGGTACTTGAAAAACAGGTAATTTATATATTTTTTATATAACCCATTTGTAAACCCTGATTACCGAAGTCCACCGAATACCAACATAAGTAAAGATATTACACATATAACAAACACACGGAAACATATGACATCAGTTTTTGGCAGGCGTCACTATAGGCAGAACTTTGTGCCATCAGAAACTGAACTTCTGTCCATAGGATCACTTTTTGGCACAACACCGGGTTAGTGCGTTTTATTTGTTGTACTGTCTCTTTAAGAGACCCGGAAATGATTTCCTGTGTGTGGTAACTGGTCGTGGGTTCCAGACAGCTTAACCTCCCCCCGGTAATGACATCCCATCCCGTGATTTTGGCTTTCCGGAGCAGTGTAAGGTGCTGGCGACACCGGGCTTTTCTCAGAGTGGCTCTGGAGGCCTCAGACGTCCGCTGCAGGCGCCGGTACTCTACACATATTCGCGGCGGTGTCTCCGGTATGGAGGAGATACTATCGAGGGTCGTTGCACCTTTACCTTCCTACGAAACGAGGGACAAATCCCCGCCCCCACCCGAAACTAACAGCCTGGAGTTCATGTACTTCTACAAAAGTCTCGATAAGGAAGATAAACTTTGTTTCCTAACGAAGCTATCACAAGACTTCGGGGTGGACCACAAAAGTGTTTCGGAGCTGGCACTGAAGCTACTGGACACTCAATTACGGGACTTGGCGACCATTTTGCTAGCTGAAGACAGACTCCGGTACACCTTGACTCCCCGTTATAAACAGCTGTTCAGTCATATAAGCAGAGTCGAGGGGGGAGTGAAGTTTCTTGTGGATCTGCGAGCGGATGTGCTCGAAATAATCTCGTCCAAAGCTAGCGACAGCCCGCACATCAGGGTAATATTCGTTCACATTTCTACGGGTGCTCGCTTGACTCGAGCTCAAGAAATACCTTTCGCGTTTATGTGTTTGACATTGCCAATATAGAGACACTGCATGTGACATAACCTGACAGCATCCAACGGTAGCTACAGTATAGCCGCCTGCACACTGCAGCCTGTGCGCTGCCCCCCCGGTTCATATTTCATCACGGGTTCAGTGCACCTTTGCCCCAGTTAACTCCCCCTTACTAACCATGTAATTAACGAGTCCTTTTTTATTCATTCTTAGTGTATGATTGTTTAACATATTGATTAGACGGGGGCTTGTTTGGGACAAAAACACTGTCAAGCTCAATTTCAGAGCTTTCTTCAGACTTCCTGCGTGTTCTGGATGGACAGCTCAGCTGATCGGAGCTGTCTTCCACTGTTGCTGGAAATCTCTCGTGTTTAAAAAAGACTTTAAAATGTTTAATTCTATAGCTGAATAAGAACTTCTCTGCCGTAGCTACAAAGGGAAAGAACTGAATATTAATCAGGCATGTAATGAATATTTTGAATGCATCCTTTGAAGACAGTTAAAACGGACTTTAAAGAAAAGGCGGCGGAAAGAAACCCTTAAAGATCCCATTACACCGATCCCATGTTCTTTGCCCACTTATAATGGCACATTTCTGGCAGCGCATTTAACCATAAAGGCAGTCTCACAGGCCTCATCATTCAGGCGTCAATATAATCACACCTTTCAGTTCACACTAGGGTGTAGCAGTGCTTATGCACGCTGTAAGTGGTAACAGTGGAATACTTTTAAGTGGGTTTGTCAGTGTGTAGTTCGTGCACTTAGTTTGAGAGTACAGATATAAACACTGTAGAGGTATTCACATCTAAAGCCCCATATTTGATACTAGTAGCAATAATAAAATTACCATAAGTGGTTTGATTCTGATATCTGTTCTGTGTTCAGTGTAATGTGCTAGAAAGTCTATCAACTGAACCTTAGTGCTATGTAAACAAATAAAGCAGTTGTGATTTTTTTAACTTACATTTTTTAGAGTATTTACATTGTCAGAGTAACATATTCTTCATGATTCTTACACAGTTACAACATCGGCTTTATCTTTTTCTTATTGTCTGGTCAGGTGTGGAAAAAGTAAAGATGGAAATTCTGATTACCAAGAAACTGAAACTAGAGAATGTTTGACATTTGTGATGACATTTTTATTTCAAACTACAACAATAATCGTATTTAAACATAGAAAATATCAACTTGATCAAAGAGCTTACACATGCTGCTGAACTAAACACAACAGAAACATAAAAAATGATTTTGTTAGTTACAAGTACTGGTAATTGCATACATGCATTGTTTATGTGGCAGTTCCTGCAACTGCAGTATGTTTACAGGATGACTTTTCTGTTGGTTTCATGTCAGCCTCTGATTTGCGTTCCCTTATGCCTGCTGGATCTCAATGTTGGACCCAGACTGATTAGATGTGAAAGTGGAGTTATAAATAACCCACTGGTGTTATGTAAGCATGCTATCATGCTCAAACTGCGTAAACCATGGATTTCATTTACAGGATTCCAAAGACAGAATGTCACATAAGTTTGTGCTCATTTTAAACTTGATGCCAGCAGCAGATTCCAAAACGTTGGGTCAGGCATACGTCTTCAATGAAGAAAGATATTGTCTTGAAGTAAACCTGCATATATCATTCAGCAGTATAGATGTAGACCATATCCTGTAGACCAGTGCCTGCCTATACAATCAGATGCCGATAAAAAGGTCAATTATGACGCCAAGAGAATGCAACATCCACGACTTTAAAATTTCAGACCGCAGGCATGCATTTAACTTTAGTCCGTGTTAAACAAGCTCGGGCACAGCGTTTTTCTTTCCTGAGTTTGAACTGGTTTTTGTAGTCAGCCATCATAATTAATTGATAGTTTGCAACCCTATTTTTATTTGTTATATTCAGGTTTTGTACCAAACATGATGAAATCCACAAATTCTTTGCAATTTTATGTTGAGAAAGGTTATTCTAAAATAGCTGAATTGTTTTCCTGTGCAGTCATTCGCAAAGTGGTAAACCTCTCCACATTTTCACTTATGAAAGACGGTCTCTCCGGGACGCCTTTTTAATCCAATCATGTTCCAACAGGTGCTTTTCTTCCTTTAAGATACAGCGTAGCAGTGCTCTCAACTCCAAGTCTTTGAAGGCGCACAGGGTGCTATTTTAAAGAAATCTAGATGGGAATGAAAGTACTGGCACTTTGTGAGTGTACTTCACTATATTTATTAAAGGGCTAAAAGACGGATGCCTTTCAGTAATAAGCCATCACGCTGAGGTACTTTCTTTCTCTTCTACTTTTTCTTTATTAAGGATTGCACGTCTTTCCAGCCTTTATATAAGTTCCAACTTTTTCTTTTATAAGTTTGGCTTGCTGGCATCAAGCTCAGAATGAGCAAATCTTTCTCAGTCTCAACATTTGATAAAACCTCATTAACATCTCTGTTTAGTTTTGTGTTAAAAACCCACATTTTTCTTTATGTAGCTCATGAAAATGATTTCCCCCCCGATTCTCCAACATACTACATAAAAAGGAAGCTGCTGATCTGTAAAATTCTTGTGCTGAAATATGTGAATCAAAATTAGAAAACCACAATCAAAAGCTATTATAGTTCAACTAAAAAGTCTTTTTCTGGTATCATAAGCAGCTATTTTATGAAAGCCTACTTTAGTCATCTTCAGCTTCTATGTTTTGCTTTGGAAAGCACTGAAAGTGCATATGCCTTTGACCTTGCAATCATGTGTTTTCATGTGTTAAGTGCTACTGGCTGATATGTTTTTTAAAGACCCTGATTGCACCGTTCCTGCTCTAACGTGGTTCAGATGTGCTTAATCTCAATAACCCCGGACCACTGAGAGCCTGTGTAGCTTAAAAAGGTCTAAGTTGCCAACAGAGTACCGACGTCTTCTCAGCACTGTAAACGTTGGTCTTGTTGGTGCCTCGTAATCTTTGCTTGTTGTTACCGCCTGCATTGATTGAGCTAAAAAATGGTCACAGCCAACGTGAAGCTTTTAGTACCTGCGTTGAAGGTATGTGCATACCAAGGGAGACCTTGCAATCAGAATATGGTAATGACTGTAGAACTACAGTACAGCATACAAGTCTTGGGTACATTCACTTTTTAAATGTACCCAAGACCGAGTCGCTGTGGTTCTCTTTCATTTAGATTAGCTGGATTTGCATATTGACTTTTGATGTTCCCTCTCACCTTTTTGCTTCAGGCCCTTTCATTTGTGTTCACCCAAACTGCAACTGGAAGATGTTAGGACCAGTCATGGGAACAACGGCGTTACAAGTAACGGCGTTACTTTTTGCAGTAACGAGTAATCTAACTAATTACTGTTCCTATCGTTACAACGCCGTTACCGTTACTAACAAGAAAATGTGGTCGCGTTACTATTTCTCAACAAGCAGACGGATGAAGCTGTGTTCAGCTTACCGCATCTTATATCAGCTGCAGGAAGTAGCTGTAAGTAATCTGGACGCTACAGCTTTAAGCAGCTGCGCGCTCCCGCGGGCGGTGATCACTTTCTGCCCGACGATCACTTTTTGGCACAACACCTGGAGCTCAGGGGGCAAAACAATCGCATGAGTGCTGCTGTTTGACTGAGGAAGAATAAAGTAGTCGTGGTAAACAATCACATGGCCACTTAAAGACAAAGCAACGAGGTGCCATATACCAGTTTATAAACTGTGTTGATCGGCCAGTAAAACCAGAGTCATGATAAACAAGATATACGCCTGTTTTTCCTCAATAGTTTCGTCACGTTTACTGTCTAAGGACAGCAGCGAGACCTCTCTGCTTATCAGCAACAAATAAAAAAACAAAACAAAAACAATGAGGCGACTGCTGTCTCCAGGTAGAAACCGGAGTGACACACCTGCTGCTGTCAGGCCTGCAGGTATCAGGCTGTGATGTTTCCTTTATAGTGGACAGAAATTATGTTTTTGGAGTGGCACAAATAATTTGTTATTGAATTATTGAAAAAGGAGTAAAAGGTAAATGGCTGCAAATAACTTTGTTGTTTGCAAAACTTGTACGTAGATTTTAAAATTGACAATTTATATTTGCATTTAAAGTTATGAAATATGATTCATTAAACATGTTTGTGGTTGTTACAGTAAAAAATATCACCTTTTCTACTCTGATTTTATGTTTTTTGTCTGATTTTAGATCAATTGTGTTAATACAGTTTGTCAAAATGAAAACATGACTGTAAATTCAGACACGTGAGGTTGTGCTGAAAAGGATGAGACCAAACAAGGCAAAGGAAATCGTTTTTAAAGGTGAAATGTGGAGGGAAAATCAAACGTAGTGAAAAATGACCAATTATACCCTGGAGCCCAGGGGGTTAAACGTTTTTTTTAAAGTAACGTAATAGTTCATTTTCAAGTAATTAATGACTTTTTCAAAGTAACTTGCCCAACACCGGTTAGGACATGTCAAGGATATCGTGTTAGCTGGCTCCCTGGGGGTGCACATGTCAGCGGGACTATTTTTTCCCCTTCGACGCACAAGCCTACAAATGGCACGCGCCCTGCTGGAGCAAAGGTACTGGCAGGCTCTGACTGACCTTTGAAACACTTGGACAGTCAGTGGTCATCTGGCCTTGTGCAGGCAGCTCATGCTGGCTCACTGTATAGTCACAAAATAACTCCAGCTCGAGGTAGAGAGGCTGCTTGTAGCAGAGGCTGTATCACCTTACAGCATCCGCGCCCGGCTGCATTGATACGGCTCCAGTGTCAAAAGTGTCGCTTCATTTTCTTTTTAATGGGTTGCAGGATTTTCTTTTTTACCCCTTCCCTTTCTTTCTGCCATCCCTCTCTCCCTCTCTCCTAACTCGAGGCCTTGAATGATGCACTCTTCCATTTCTAAAGACTCCATCTTCTGCTGGGTCAATGGAATACACATCCCAGTTTGACCTCTCTTTTGTGTGGGTGAAAATTGGCCGCCCAAGCCAGCGGCTGCTATTCCCTCACGGCGTTGTTGATGTGCGTATCAGCTATCGTAGATTATTTCCCTTCTGGCAGCTTGTGAAGTCTGAGGAACACATATATACTATGAAATAAGTCGAAATTGAAGTTTTGCTAAAATTGTATTTCAGGGTTACTTTTGATTTGCTCTTTGCTCAACAGAATCTTCTAGTCTGAAACTTCTCAACCGTACAGCTGAATAATGCAGGGCCTGATGCTTATATGTGGGGATGAATTTCAAATGCTGTTAGCTTTGGATTCGATCGCGGCTCGTGGAGAATTTCAGCCACTGGCTTTTACACCGTGACTGTAGTTGTGCTTGTTTGTATTAGCTTTTATTATGATTGACAAGCTGGCATTAAAGTAAGCCTGAAGAGAAGCCATCCTATGAAACAGCCAATATAAGCTCTATTTATGTGCCTGAGTGTGTGCACCTTGTGAGCTTGTTTGTGTGTTTGCAAGAGATTTGCTTTAAATGAAGTCTGACCTTTGTTGGAGGACAGGCCTGCTTTCAAATGGCAAGTTGCTTATTGAAGTGCCCCTTCTACGCTTATTGCAAGCTCGAACAAATCACTATTCATAATGTGAAAACATTCAAACTGTATACCGACGCCCAAAGGAGCACACATCCAGGCACAGTGTCCAAGATGTGGCCATGAATTGTTCATCGCCACAGACAAACTTCAGCTGCTGCGCTGCTCTAGTTTGTGAGTTCTTAATAAAACAGGTCACGGGGTTGTAAAGCCTGTATTTATCCAGTTCTTAATAGGAATAGAAAAGACAGTATTTTATTTTCCACTTCCAACTTTTCACTGCAACAGTGAAATGACATTTAGTTAGTGCTTGCATTACTCAATATTGTGGATGACCTTCTTTTTCTTGTACTATATTTACTTGACAGAGCAGCTGCTGAGCTGCTCTCTGAAACAGAAAGAATGTGGCGAATGTTTCAATTATCAGCTGGATGTGGCTGTTACAGCTAAACGCTCCCCTTTTTCTCCCACAGGACCTGAATGGTGCGCTGAAGAGCTTGCTGTCTGAGTGGTTCTCTGTAGGTCTGCTGCGACTCGAGAGAATCACCTGGCAGTCCCCCTGCGAGATCCTGCAGAAGATCAGCCAGTAAGGGCATCACTGCGACCCAGTGTTGTTCCTCATCTTTAACTGTAGAATCGCATCGCAGGCTGTTTTTTCTTCTTCCCTGAAGCACATTCGACAGCACAGTTTTAAAAATGACTGTTTACTTAACCCCTCCTCTGTAACCATAGGGACAGCGGGCTTGTCCACGTGTTTAAATGAACTTCATGAGCATTTAAACACATGGACAGGGCTGCTGTAGCATGACAGAGGGAGGTAAAAACACACACATGCACCTGCTTGCACACACTAGTTTGAAGTACTTGTTGGGAGAAGGTGCTACAGCTGATTAATGTATTTAAAGCAGTCCAACTAGCTGTGCATTTCTCTCTTTTATCTTTACCTAAAGATTCAGCTACAGGTTTTGGAAATGATTAGTATTAGAATATAACTGTAGCTTTACTCCAGGCTCTAGGGGGAGTCATTTCACTTCCTATTCCCACTGTACAGAAATCAGGTGCACTTTAGAAGGCGGGTAAACAAGGTAGCAGGTGAGACAGTCCTCAAAATATTGCAGTGAAATTAGCTAAATGGGCAACAAAGTTTATATAATCTAATCTAATATAAATAGGAGCCCTATTAAGCGCCCCATGTGAAGCTATTGCTATAAAGATCTCTCACAGCAGCCAGTTTGATGTAAAAGTTTGCAAACATAAATGTTAGTAATCACTTTAATTAAGGCTTTGTAACGCCTGTATTTAGCTTTATATTAATTTGGCTATTTTATGTTAGAATAGCAGAAAAAGAAGGTCTTTTGCAAACCGTTGCAATTGAAAACGTAATATTTGAAACTGAGTAACACAACACTTTTATCTTTGAATGAAAAATGGGGAAAATGTCATTCAAAGCTAACTGGCTCGACGCAGCTAATCAGACCCACTTGTGGTGGTTCTTTGAGCCGCCCGAACGAGACGCCGCTTTTGTCGACCTCCGTCTGAGCTGAAGGATCCTGTGCTGCAGTTTTTTTAAGCTGCTGTGATTATTTAAGCTGGAGGCGTGTAACTAATAACATTTCATATCGGTAACCAAGGACTTTGGAGCTGACCATGAGCCTGCCTTCTCCCAGGTATGAGGCAGTGCACCCTGTAAGAAACTGGACCGACCTGAAGCGCAGAGTGGGACCGTACCGACGCTGCTATGCCTTCACCCATGCTGCCATGCCGGGAGAGCCCTTGGTTGTACTCCACGTGGCTCTGACTGAAGACATCTCTGATAACATACAGGTTAGACTCATTTGCCGGAGGCTGCTGTAACGGTTTGTGTCCCTTTATTAAAGCGTAGAAGACAGTTACACGTCTGGGATTTACTGTGTCGGTCCTCCTGTCACGTGACCAGTATGAAGAAACATCACGGCCAAGGCCTTGTAACTGCACATCCCTGTTTAAACAAAGCTTTATGCTCAGCAATCGCTTCTTTTTGTTTTTGTGCGAGCTAAAGGCGGTTTTCACAACACTGAAATCCAAGAATATTTCACAGTGTAAAATTGTGCAATGATTTCCACAGTTCTGCCCCAGCAGCTCTCAAATAGTTGTAGTGAAACTTGCCCTGACAGCAGCTCAGCAGCTAAGAACACTGAAAATGGGTTTACAGCTGCATGAGTAGTGCAGGATT
This sequence comes from Simochromis diagramma, assembly GCF_900408965.1. Lineage (NCBI taxonomy): Eukaryota > Metazoa > Chordata > Actinopteri > Cichliformes > Cichlidae > Simochromis > Simochromis diagramma. The sequence goes on along the minus strand of NW_024386801.1, from coordinate 1,200,012 downwards.
TGTCTTCCTTACTCCAGCCTAAAGAAAAAATGATCTTCTCTCTTTCTTTTTTCTCAGAGTATTGTTCGTGAGTTTGCCACCCTGGACTCAGACGAAGACGTGAATAAGATCAATTCAGCTATCTTCTACTCGATCTCTTCAACACAAGCTGGCCTGCAAGGGGTGGAACTGGGCAATGTCCTCATCAAGAGGGTGGTGCGTGAATTGCAGGTAAGCGAACGTGGGCTGCAGGTGCTTATTAGGGGTGCAACGATACTCGTATCGATATTGAACCGTTCGATACAGTGCTTTCGGTTCGGTACGCATATGTATCGAACAATACAACATTTGTAATTTCTTTTATCAACTTTCCTTCTGACGATGCTGTCTGTGTTGAGCGCTCAGTGGATCTGCGCTCGACAGTGCAGCCTAGGCGGAGTAGTTGAACGCAGATTCACTGAGCGCAGGGCAAGCTAGCGAGACAGAAGCTAAGCTCTCCTTGCAACATGGCAAATTGAACCTCCCCCACCCTCATTCAGATCTGGCCTTTAGAACTATTTTGGTTTTCATGTGACGTATGACCCTGAAGGTAAGCGCGTCATGGACTAAAGTAAAACAGTATGTTGGATGTGCCACGCAATGCTCAGTTACATGGGTGGGAGCTAGTGTGTTAGCGCAGTTAGCTCGTTAACGTGTTGGCCGTCCAGCCCCACGCACAGGGCGATCAGGGGTAGCTCGTTAACGGAGATTTGCCGTGTTGTGGCGTTAACGTCATTTCAGATTAACACTGACAGCACTAGTGGGAACACAACGAATATGACTGCACATTTACTCCGACATCATGCTAGTGCAAAGACAAGTGGAAGCAGACAAAACAACAAGCAGGCATGCTACAAACTTTACCCGAGTCATTTAGACAGCCGTTAGCACAGGATTCTCCTTATGGGGACCTGATATGTTTAATATGCTGCTGAGAATATAGCCCAGAAGAAGCGTATAGTAGAGCTTTTATTTTGGAAAGAGCCATTTCTCTGTAATAAACTCTCTTTTCCAAAGATGAGTGATTTCTCCATCAGATAGATTTATTATTTTATTACTTTGTTGTTTCAGCAACATTAAATTTAAAAACTGTACTTTTGAGTTAAAATATATATTTATAATTTTAATAAATGACAAATTAAAAAGGCATGAACATTTTTTTGTATCGAAAAAAATATCGAACCGTGACACCAAAGTATCGAACCGAACCGTGAATTTTGTGTATCGTTGCACCCCTAGTGCTTATATACAACAAACAATCACATTTTCACATTTGTAGCCTGACAGAGTTTACCTTGGCTCAGCTGCAGCTACTAGAACTTGAATTGTCTTTGAGGATATGATCGAATTATTTTGAAATGCTTCAGTGTTCCCGTTGATGGGATGAGAGCAAAACATTTTTGGTTAATTCTGCTAATTAAAATGCCGGTACCTGTTTAAAATACCGATGACATTCCAGATAAGTGTCAGTGAAAGAGATGCAGCAAGGTTAAGTAAACATGTGTTATCTAAATATAACCAGGATGTAGCGAGGCACGTCAGTGACGCTTCTCAACCTTTCCCTTACAGCTAGATAATAACGCCTTATCGTGAACGCACACATGGCACAGAGCTCCTCCCTTTCTTCAGGTGTTGTCCAGCTGACCTACTTTCTTACATTTACATCCTTTTTTTATTCTTAGTGCTGAATCATAAATCTCCCACTTGCAATAGCGCCTGAATGCATGTATACATAAAGAGAGAAGTACTCAGCTGACAGGCAGTACTAACATCTCATCCATCCCTCTCAATAAGCACAGAAGAGCTCTTTGTGTTGGACCACTCTAGCTCGCACTTGTTAAACGATTGGAACACTGAATGGAAGATCAAAAGCTTCTCTCATCAACAGCTGGGAAATAGCTTTTCATAGCGTATCCTCATAAAAAAAGAAAATCAGGTTTAAAGTGTTTTCATTTTATTTATCCATACAAAGTGACTGTTTTGATGTCTGCAAGTGGTTTGCTTATTGTCATTGTTATTAATGGAAGCATACGGTTGAGTGAGCAGCGCAGATATGGTTTTGTGTTTTCTGCGTCGGCAGTAAGGCTTTGGGTGTCGCACGTCACCGATGTTATATTGCATTGTTTTGTAGAAGCCTTAAAGATGCGGATTCTGCATTCGTGAAGGCGTGTAAGAGAAATGAGACTTTAATAAAGTAAAGAAACAAAAGAAACGAAAGAAACAGGAACTGGAACAAAATAAATAACGGTACATCACAGACTCTTTCACTTCCTCTGACTTGTGCTGTTATAGCTCTTCCAGCCTCCTAATGCAGATTTCTGTCTCCTTTCTATCTGCAAAGAGAAAGTAGCTTAACAGTTGTGAGACACCTGTCTCTGTCCTTTCATCTCCTCTTGACCACTTTTCCTGCTGCTATTAGTTATAAATGTCTACCTGGAAGTGCTGGTCTGACTATTTGCACGCATGCATACGAGCAGATATGCAGGCCTTCAGGTCAGGAGGTGGTTTTTTGGTCTTCACAGGGTTGTGCACACGAAAGTTGATTAGCAAAATGATACTGCTTACTGACCTTCTACTGTAATATACGGGAGCTGAGATGGTGGCTGTGCGGTCTGTGTGGGGGCTTTTTTGACTCAGCACCCACCCTGGCAGTCGGATACAGTCCCTCCTCCTGGAGGAAAAATCTAAACTTGACACGCTGAAGGATGTCCAGCCACCGTGGCAGAAGTGTAAGTGAAAGTGGTCTGAACGGGACTCACACTAAGCAATCTTAAAGATCTTGAGCTTTGGAATCGTTCCAGAGCAACGAAGCAACGTTGAAGAAGAGAGCTGGCAGTTTAAATGAGGAAATAACTGCTTGTATGTTTATAGCAGTGAACTACTACAGATGTATACATCTTTGCCTGCCTGTATACTCTATTAAACATACTGAACAATAACAGATCAAACATTATTAGAAAGAACAGGTGGAAGTTAGCAGGTGGGTGTGAACTGTAACAGATCAGACAGAGCGAAAAAAGTTCCAAATTATTTCTAAATCCATTTTCATGCAGACAGATATGGGTTACAGTGACACTAGTTACAGTGACACTAGTTACAGTGACACTGTAACTAGTGTCACTGTAACTAGTTATCTCATAACTGTTCGATATAACGATATATATAAAAACCTCTATCGTTTGTTTCATGGTGTCACAAAATAAACTGTTTACGGTAATATTTTTTCATGGTTCTGATGGCCACTGTAGTGGTTATATTAATTTATTAAAGTTCTCTCTTTCTCTTATATTTAATATCACCACACTGCGGACAGACAAGCGCCTGATTTTTATGCGTTGTCGTTAGCAACAACGACGGTAACAGCATCACGTGTCCGCTTGTTTATTTTCCACGTAAACCTTTCACAATAAAGCTCAAGATCCTGTTGAGACTTTTCAAAATAAACGGAATCACATGAACGAGTATGCAGAGTGTTTACGGATGAGAAGCAAAAAAAGGGCCTCAGGTGCTAAAAAATAAACCTTAGACTCAAACGTTAGAACAGGCTTTTCCCCGCAGCACGCCGCAGCACGCCGTGTAATAAATACTCACAAAGAAAACGGCGGCCGTTACAACTTATGTCTAAAAATATATCGTTTCATACATCCATCCTTCCGCTTATCCTTGTCAGGGTCGCGGGGGGCACAATTGGCTAATTATGCTATTTATCTTGCTGTTTAATAATGTATACAGTAAGAATTATAATTAACTAAGTAAAATTTAATATCAGTACATACATACTGCCCTCCTGAGCTAACTTAAGCTTTTAGCTCTAGCTGTCTTTAGCTTTAGGGATTTTATTTATCATCATGATAATATCAACTGCTTCATATACCAAATACTTTGTAAACTAAGTCTCTACAAAATGTATTTAAAAGTGATTTAAAAGAAGGCACAGATTCAGCACTCCTTATCTCCTCAGGCAGGTCATGAAAAAGCTGAGTAGCCCTGGTGGCAAAAGCACGGTTGGATTTAAGCCGCTGCCTTAAAACAGCCAGAAAAGCTCTAACTGAGGAGCTGAAAGCTGCAGACGGGCTCTTATGGGGTTAATATTTCTGCCACGTAGCTCGGGGCCAGACCTAGATGTGTTTTAGAAGTGCAAAGCAAAATCTCAAAATGAATTCTGAAAACTTACGGAGGGCCGGCGGAGAGAAGCCCGAGTGAGGGTTTGTCAGGTCGTCTCCTCAAACTAGGAGGAGTCTTTACTCTGGTGTATTGAAATTTTTGCTTCATGGCAGAAACGAGGGAGAAAAACCACAAACGTGTGTTTGCCTGTTCAGGGCAGAGCGTGAAAGCACTGGTTTCATCTGCACGTGGTTCCTCGACCAGAGTCGGTGTTTCCAACATGCTATAAAAGGCTTTAACATAGAATGATATTTCAGGGAGGCAGAATGTATTCTTCTGTTTGGTTCAAGAAATCTTCTGGACAGTTTTCCATGAATGGGAATCGTACCCGTGACCCTGACGAGTGACTGCAGTGCTTTACTTCAAAGCCAGCTGTGGCAGAGGTTTCTCAGCTTGGCTTCTTTAGCGTTTGTAAAGGTGAAGAGAGGAGCGGCGTAGCACAGAGGGAGCACTCTGATGACTGATAGATGACAGAGGGAAAAGAAAAGGTCACCGTGGTGATTTAAGGTAAAGAGGACGCCCTGCTTGTCTTTGTAGATTGGACCCTGGAGCGTAGTTCTGGCACTGCTCCATCTTTTCTTCTATATTCTATCCTATTCTATTCTTTTTCCTCCTTTCTTACTGTTTCTGTCCTGATTCGGGTACCTTCCTGTTCTGTAAACACTGCCCACTGCTAACAGGCAGTAGTTAAAAGTAGAGGTTAGAATAAGGAAGTGCAAAGAAGTACAAAGGCAGCAGGACGCTGAGAGTGAGAAGGTTGGCTTTTAGTGTAAAAGGGGCCGAGGGGGCCGAGATCAAGGGGGGAATAGAAACAATGTTGCAGAACAAGGCACACAGACAGCGACGTGTCCCTCCAGGGTTTGTCTGACACTTTCATCGGCAGCCTTTCACTTCTCTGCCTGCCACATTTGCTCCGTCACTTATCAACCTAGACGCCGAAGCGCGAAGATGGGCCGGGGAGGGGAGGGGGAGCGTTTTTGTGAAAGTAGAGAGGTAGTGGGGTGGAAGAGGACTTGTGAGATGGGTGAGTGGGTGGGTGACTGGTTCGTGTGTGGGCAGACAACAGGAGGCAGAGACACGCGGGGGCGGCTGTTGAAAGAAAAGGACAGGTATTAAAGGTGCAAGGGACAGAGGAGGTGGATGGAATAAGAGGGAGGTAAGGACAGAGAGGGTCATCCATCTCCATCAGGAGGGCAGGATCATGAAGCAGAGGAGCTGATTTGCAGTGCTGTCCCTCTCTGAGGAGCTAAAGGCCCGAGCAGCTGCCTGGGAACAAACATTTCTTTTGGTGGGTGTTTTGATGCTGAGGTGAGTGTTCGTCACTCCTTTTTCCACTGCTGTAAAACTGGTGACCTTTACATTGTAGTAAAGATAAGATCTGTGCTGCCTCGTACGTGGTCTCTGTGTTTCCTCTTTGCATCCCCAGTTTGGATTTTCAAATGATCTTTTTTCTTCTTTCCGCCTGTTTGGAAAGGTTGAGGCTATTTTACGGCTTTTACTGCATTAATGCACATGATTGTACATACTGTAAAAACAGTGCTGCAGCCTGAAATGCACAGGCCTTTTTGAATGAATGAAATTCGACTGGAAGTAAATAGGTCATGGGTATAACTCTGTGCCTCTCTTCTGCCTTCCAGAGCGAGTTCCCTGTCATGGCCCAGTTCTCCAGCCTGTCACCCATTCCAGGCTTCTCCGCTTGGCTTCAAGGCCTGCTCAGCCAGTGCAGGAAGGAGGGCCGTGCATTTGATCTGCTCTCTGAGGAAGAGTGGAAGGAGATACAGCATGCCACCGATTCGACCCCGGGGACCCCGACCGTGGATTCCCTTCGCAAGCTCCTCAGCTCTAACGAGTGGATGCGTTCAGAGAGACTGTGCGGAGTCCTGGAGCCTGTTCTGATGCGTCTGTGCGCCTGGTACCTGTACGGGGAGAAGCGGCGCGGCTATGCTCTCAATCCAGTGGCTAACTTCCACCTGCAAAATGGCGCTACAATGTGGCGGCTCAACTGGCGTGCCGACACCAGCCCCAGGGGTGTGGCCAACTCCTGCGGCATCATGGTGAACTATCGTTACTTCCTGAACGAGACGTCTAAAAACAGCGCGCGTTACCTTCAGAATAAGGTCATCGCAGCGTCAGATCAGGTGCTCGGCTTCGTGTCCCAGTTTCAGAAGGCCAGCAAACTGTGATTAAGCGATGGGGACACGCCCACCCGTTCTGTTGTTCTGCTGTTTCGATCGATCATATATTTGTGAGAATTTCATTTAAATCCGTCCTCGATACTTGGCGTGTTTAATAAATGTTCAAAGACCAGCAGCTCCAGAAGAACCGCTGAGCGGATGTTAGTCGATATTATGTTTTGAATTGAAATGAGAGCATTTCTCACGTGATGTAACTCTCGCCATCTGCTGTTTGCCTCATTAGATTTCTGGCCAAAGCTGTTTGATATTGTGTAAGTGATTCCCAGGACAGACTGCAGCTAATGAAGCACGAGGCATCCATCACTGCTGTAACATGTTCTTGGATAAGACTCTGTGTAAAGTGCGAGCAACGAGGGAGCGCAGCTACTGGAATAAATGATGTTTGGATTCTTTCATTTGGCTGAACTGTCGTGTTGCAAATATGTCAAAGGATGGGGTAGAAATAGATTTAGTCTCTTATTCTTCCCGCGCTTGAGTTTATCTACACCTGCTGCTTATTCCCACTAAAGCTCAACACACAACGACATGAAATCACAGACTGGAAATATTATTTCATATTAAATAACACTAAAAAAATTTGATTTGTTTTGCGCGTTTGTTACAACTGTTTCCAGTTGACTGTGCTCGCTTTAACCCAGTGGGCTGGACCCTCCTGGTAGCTCCATTCAGGTGATTTTTGGGGATAATTTAGCCCACGCCTACACACACACACACACACACACACACACACAATTACATATGACCAGCGTCTCCGGAGAACCATCGCTGATGTTCTAAGTGCTCTGTACAGGTGCCAAGCAGGGCTCATATCAGCCCACACCCCATTGTTGTGAAATAATATATCACAGTAAGTTGACTGTGAAATTACATTTTATCTCTCCAAGGAGCCAAACTTTCTTTTCATTTTTTTCACACTCTTCCTCCTCCAGCCCCCACCCCACCCTATTCTCTCTTTGTGCCGCTCTGTGTCCTAGAAACTAATGGAGTGAGAAATAAAGTTAAAGTAAATGGCTAGATTGATGGTGTTCGGTTGTGGGGGGGGCTGGGGGGGGATAAGGAAGCATAAAAAGGACAGTTGTTTAAGGGATGCCCTTGAGACGCAGTGTCTCTGGAGGTATTTGTGGCAGTAGGAGACGCATACGTCTCTGTACAGATGTGCGTGGGGACGCAGCACCATCCCTCTGTCTCCCAATAGAGGAAATAGTGGCTGTTACCACGGAAACAACAGCAACATACTCCACACCTGACACTGGAAGCTAAGGGTTTTTTTTGAGTCACCTTTGCCCAGGAGTGGCCAATGGCACTGTGCACGCAGCAGTCCAAGTCCACTGGCTTTTAATTACGAACTTTATAAATGATGTCTTACAGTAATGACTTTTTAAAAGTAGTCAGTCAGGTATTTCCCCTTGGAGTAAGAGGACAAATTGCTCATGTGGCGAGCAGCTACAGCTCTGAAACCTGATTTGCGCACACGCCGGGTTGCCTCTAAATGAAATGATACAAACCTCGTCAGTGGAGGATGTTTCGAGGACGAGTCGGTTCACGCTGCGAGTCTATCTGAAGGCTTCTAATTGTTTGAAGAGGAGACGAGACGGTGGGGTTAAAACAACAGCTAATAGATATCACAGTAAAGCCCTAAAAGCGTATTACTTGCATTAAGATAATTATTTTTGTTTGACACATTTTCTGACAGCGTATGTTTAATTATTAAGGTGTGGACTAATCTGCATGCATGCTTTACCCCAACAGATCCTGGGAGAGAACTGCATCAAAATGAATGAAAACTCTGGTTTCAGATTGTTGATATTAGAGTCAAAGGTTTTACACAAAGGATTCTGGGTAGACTTTCTTTTAAGGTTAACGGGTTGCGATTGCACTGGGATTATGAGGCTTTCACCATACTTTTCAACCACTCAAAGCGCATTTACCCATTCCCACAGACGTCTTTTGGTGTCTTTACGTGCAGGCTGGAGGATCCCAGGATCAAACGAGTGACCTTCTGATAAGCGGAGACTCTTGCTCCTGGGTAAAGCTACAGCCTTACTCCAAAAACCCCAAACTGCAGGTAACAACCAGCCAAAAAAAATCAATGTTTTGCAAAAGTGCCAGGTTCTTGGGAATAAAATGTTCTATAAATGAAGCTATGAACAACATAAGCACACTCAGTCTGTAAAAACAGAATAAAACATTTTAAAAATTGGTTGATGTAACTCCACTGAAGTGAAGATTCCTGGCTCAAACAAAGCGTCTGTTTAGACAAAGTGCTGGAACAAAATGTCCAGCAAAGTGTTTATTTTGAAAAATTTCTTTCTGCTCCTGTTCCATGTTGTGGAGGCGGCGTTCCAAAATCCCCACAAAAAACATTTTGTCTCTTAGTGTTTGACCTCAAAGTTAAGTAAACTGCAAAAAGGAAGCAAAGATTCGACTTTTCTTGTGCTCGCTTGTTTAGTTCTTGTGCGGCAGTCAAAATAAGTCAAATTAAACGCGATTTATTAAACATGTCATTGCAACAAAGTCAGAGAACGATGATGATGATGATGATGGGGTGAAGATCTGGCAGTAAAATTCCAGGTTAGAACTTTTTGAAGCCAAATGTAGCTCCGAGTATTCAGGTCACTGATGCGCTGTGTGCTCAGACCAGTCTTGATATTTGTCTAATCAGATTGCAGTTTTGTCACATTTCCAGCCCCTGCGCATGTTGATAATGGATTCACAGCCCAGTTCAATATTGCGCTGCTCCGTTGTCTGACACATCTTAGAGCCAATACCCCCCCTTCCAAAAAAAAAAGCAGCAGAGAACCTAATTACAATTGATTACAAAACTGTCTGCTGTGGAAAGTCATGCCTCATCTAAAAATAATTCAGTAATTCAGAAGCTCCTTTTATTTTTTCATCCCTAGATGTGAAGTGTGCGTGTGTGCGCGCACGGCAGTGGGGCATTTCATTTCTTGTTCCTCGTTCGGAGGAAATTGCCTTACAAATGAAGCTAATCCATTTTTTACACATCACAGTGACCAGGAAAGTCCGAGAGTGGCGGCTGTGGTATTTTCACGTTTTAATTCATTCTGATAAGGTCTGAGATTTAAAAGCCTTTTGTCCTTCTCTGTACAGGGAGTTAAAAGGGACAGCAGAGGAAATAAGTGCTGGGGCGTAGCACTTTTAAACTCTGATATGTTGCACTTTATTATAAATACATCAGAAAGCGTAAAACTAAATAGCAGCTTATGATTTTGAAAGGGTGTTAATCAGCATCTGCAGAACATCATCAAAACACTGCGTTGCGTCTCTCTCCTCCTCGAATGCTCTCGTGTCATTTCTTTTCACTGAAGTGCTCGATTAATTAAATGTTATGGACTATAGAGTATAAACATTGGCGCACAGCACGAGCAAATCCATTCCAACTTGGTGCGGTCCAATATTTGTTGTGCTCGCTATGCCACAGTGGAAAACACACAAAGATGCCAAGTAAGATTCAATCCACCAGTGACACCCTCAAAGGTAATTACAGCAGACAAAATGCTATGAAAGAGAAGAAAATGCAAAAGTCATTATTTTTTGAAACACAAACACGATGAAATTCGTTTAACCTTCCGCTCGGCAGCCATTACGTTCCCGGGAACCACTGAAATTTTGGTCCAAACGGATGAACTCTGACTTTTACCCGAGTGCCGATAAACAGCTGTAACCAGTAAAACCTACTACACCCGAACCTTTGCTGTGACACATTACAGGCTGACTTTATCAAGCATTAAACACTCAAAAACTCATCCAAGCTGCTGCCCCGTGCCTGCCTGATGTGTTTACACCTGCTTTGATTGACAGTGACACAGCAGCAGCTTTCCAAATGTCATCGGATTTCACTCAGTTTTGATCACCTTTTTCAAAATGGGATGTTTAAAACCTGCAATAAGAACACTGTTTAAAGAGCACCGGCTTTGTGCTCATGCAGCACTTCATTGTTCGTAGCATCACCCCGCTGAGACTGTTGGCACAGACAGCTGTTTATTTACCCTAAAAAAGGATTTTTTCCATTTTTTGTTGGTGCTTTTGAAGTTTATCTGCTCACTTTGAAAGATGTATCCTCTGGAATTTTGTACCGTTTTATTGCAACACTCACTCGTGACATTTGAGAGAAATCAATGCATCTCGCTTTTTGGGCTCGAGTCGCTTTTTATGATGAAGGCTTTTGCACACATGCTGTAAATGTCATTGTGCGGTCCATTCGCTGCTGCGTTTTCAGGTATGTGATGATGTGAGGGAAAGTGGGATTTTCAGTTGATACTGAACTGGCTTCACCTGCAGGCCACTGACTTTCCCGTGTATGTGTTGAAGTGTGTGTGGATGGGAGGGAGGGTTCATCCAAGTGTGTTAATCCATTCTTCCTGGTTGCTGTCCCTGGCCCTCCTTCATGCTTCTCACCTCACATCATCACCATTCTCTTCCTTCCCCACCCCCTGGTAACCCGACCCTGCACCCACAGCCCATCCAATCCCTTGGTCCGTCTTCAAAGGACTTCACGGTTTTACGAGCAATCGGGACACACGCGTGCACGCACCGCCATCGTGTGCGTGGCCACACACTCCTGCGGGACACACGGTGCCTTTCGAATCTGCCAGTATTTTGCAAGCTGGAGCCTTTAGAGGGCAGCAGAGTTTCACTTGGAGTGAATTTGCTTCTGGTTTGAACCGTGCTGCTCTGATGTGTTGGCCAAACGCCTTCATTCCCTCCTTTTAGAATTTACCGTAGCCTCTCTCTTCCATATCAAGTTCTTCCTTTCCTCTCTTTCTCTCACTTCTTCTCCTTTTGCTTTAAATTCAAACCAACCACTGCTTCTCTGCTCCGGTTGTGGAGTGAATTGGAGATTGACAGATATGCTATATCTGCTTATAAGCTGTAATTAAAACTCATTTGCCTTGCTGATGGCATTTTCCACCACCCTTCATTCAAACCAATTAGTTAGCATTAGTTGACCTGACGTCTTGTATCAGATTGAGTTATTGAATGAAAAGGAGGTAAACACGCAGAGGTAGCGGTGGCATCCCCCGAGGGTGAAGCCACTTTATGCCCTGATCCTGATGCCAGACAGATTGAAATGTGACGCACTCACATGCACGTGCAAACCTCAAAGAGACATCAGCAAGATGCCTCGTTGACTCAAAGATATAACGAAGCAGACTCCAAAAACAATGCGTTAATACGCATGCATATAGCACACATGTACACACGAGGCTCTGTTACCGAGTTCATTGATCGTTCACTGTCTGAAGGCTCGCTCACCTCGAGCTCATCTCCCGCTTTCCTTTCCCCCTCAGTGCTGGGGCCACCTGGAAAAACCTGGAAACACCTTTCTGTCTCTCACGCTGCTAATTTAAATTGCCTCTCACTGTGCATGAGTGAAATTCCCCAAACTTTTGACAGTTGTGACGCAAACCAGATGTTAGGAAATTTAATGAAACCAGATGTCCTGAATATTTTATCTGCCCTCACCAGTCTTTCAGCAATGTTTAAGTACTGACAAAGCAAAATCTGAGCAACTGAGGAAGACGTAAACAAACTGCAGAATAATTGCAACCCTTAACTCTTGTAACTGTCAGTAGCAACAGCTGCACTGTTCATAATTCTTCTATTTTTGGACTCTGACTCTGTGTCCAACACTATTTTCAATCTAACTACATGATGGATGTGAACGCTTGACCAAAGTGCAAACTTTCAGCTTTAATCTGAGAGGTTGAACTGAAATTTTTCATTAAAGGAATTAACAGGAAATCTTACTTCCCAGTTTTAAGAGCCTAAAATCCAACTGAACAGTCCAGTCGAACGCTGCTGTGTGGACACGCGTGGCCTTTTGCTCTTTGTTTCTACATATTAGAAACGTGTAAAAACCTGGACTATTTTAAATGGACCTCTTTGTTTTTGTGAAAACACAAAAAGCAGTGGAGGAACCTCTCAATGCAAGGCCATTCTTTCACTTAAGAAACTAATCAAATCCATCAGAAAGACAGCGAGAACATCAGACTCTCATCAAAATCATTGAAAAATATTCAGCAAAGTTAGAAGGAAGGATGGTCACCAACAGTGCTGGACAATCACAGCATCCCCAAGGTTAGAAAAAGAAGAAGCCTGGACTGGAATAGCTCGTGATCCAAACCATAAAACAAAAAAGAGACAGAGGCAGAGCAGTGTGATCTACGAGCACGCACGGTTCCCAGTGGCGCTGGGTCACTGGTGTTTATTATTGATGGTGTTGCAGAAGAGAGGAGCCAGACGTATCCTTAAGTGTACAGACCTACATGTGTCATTTCTGCTCAGATTAAGGATAACGGGTCTTCGGTGTACTGTTAAGGGTTCAATATTGAGGAGGAGAGTAAAAACAACCATGGTCCAGAAGAGCTTGGTCAAACAATTGATTTTAATGACCACACGCAGCGTGGGGAGATGTACACGCAAAACATCAGCTGTAGATCTCCACCCAAAAACACTCTTCAGATTGCTTTTGATTCATCAGGGTTAACGCCCCCTCATGCGTCATCAGATACAATACATGCATGCATCAAATCAAAACCACAGTGACTTTTAACACAGGTTGAAAAGAACATTGTCTCCGTCTCCACGGCAGGTGCTTCCTGTCCATCTTCTGACTCTCGCCTCTCCAAAACCTCGGGCCATGCTCTGCAACAAACTAGCAATTCTGCACGCACAAAAATGCAGTTGCAAGCAAATATATCTGAACTCTCACCTAGAACATAAGCCTACCTACAGTGTGTGCAGGTGTGTGTGTGTGTGGCTCGACCTCACACAAACTTTGTCTTATGAGAAGAGAGGCCAATTCTCATGTGCATAATAACCTAACTGAAACTATATCTGTAATATGTTGAATAAATGTTTTAATCAAGAACCTCTACTAAAAGCTTAATCAAAGAATATCAATGAATAAAAGACAATAATGAATAACCTGGTTATTCAAATAGCATCATTCAAACAGCTCCTCAAAGTAACTTTCACAAACACGCTCAAAAGCCTGCAGTTTCCTGTCTACTTTGCACAGAGTGTACGCAGAGTTAGGCCTTTCTTTTACGACCCAACAGAATCAGCACATGCACATTTAAGATTATAGATTCAACTCAACAGTTTAAAGTGGTTATCACTGCACCTGTAATAAAGGCTAATTGGGTGCCAATATGTTTAAACATCTGAATACAATATCAATACTGCAGATTGTATTATTAATGCAACGGTAATGAGGATGATTATTAACAATAGCAGCAAAATATTTCTCTAATCTCCACAGTACATTTACAATTACAAAAATCAGAGTTTTTGAAAATAAAGAAGTGGAATATTTTGAACTTGCTCAGTTAGTTCATTTGTCTGGTTACATTTGACTGTAACTGCACTTCTGCAATGGTTAATGCAATAATTTCATTCAGCATTTGGAGTTAAATCCAAGGATCAATGTTTTTTGCCACCAGTATTGAGTAAAAACTTCAAATGGCACCTTTATTATGAAAAGGTTGGAACTGGGGATCGATTTCACTGAGCGCGGTTATGGTTGAAACATCCTCGTCTTAATTCCCAACTGGTCATAAATACTAAAGTGACACGACTCAAAGGCTAACATAGGTGATGTTGCTGTGGAAACTAAACAGGCGTATGAAATAATAGCATGCATGTACAGTGGGGTTTTTTTTAGCTTTTAATTCAAACGATTATAATCATCATCTTGCAGAGGCTTGAATATTTCGTGAGACAGGCAGTGCGTCATAGTGAACGTGTGATTGCCTTCATTGTTTTGTCCAAGTTATGCTGTCATTTGCAAGAATGCAAATCCCTTCAACCTTCTGATGGTGTGCAGCATGAGAGTATGACCTCTGAGGGAGTAACTGAAAGGGTGTTACTATCTGAATGAAAGGGGAAAGTTTCTCCTGGATTCTTAAAGGAGAAGGTTCAGGCTTTCAGCAGGACGAATGTCCCCCCCCCATCCACCCACTGCCATCATCAAAATCCACCCTTCCAAAGACACAGCAAGGCCAATTAAACTCCCTCGTTCCCACCGCTACAGGCCTTCCTCTCCAAAGGAAATAACGACACGGGAAACTGGATGGAGGAGTGGCTGAGCTGCAGAGAGGGGTGTTGATGCGTGGCAATGCAATATGGGAAGGAATAAATTAGCAGAATGAAAAATAAGAAAACGCAATTTGTCACACCATTGTCGACTTCCTCTCTCCTATTGCAAGTAGATGTGAATTCACGAGGCGAGGCTTGTGTGTCAGCCCAGCTGCTGCATCTGTGTAAATGAGAGTCACAGCTTCATGAAGTGAGACTGCGTATCCTTTCAATATGCAGCTCTGCAACCACTGTGTAGGTCTTGATGAGGGGAGGCAGACGCAGAGGCAAGTCAAGATGGAGAGGGTGCAGTGTGAGCTGATGTGTGGGAGAAAAAAAGAGTAAACCAATTTTTGAAGTGCGGAGGAGGCCTGTAGTCTTAATGGGTCGCAGGGATGCACGTAGCGACTAGAAAAGACAAACCGCGTTGACAGGAAAAGCCAGACTCATTATTCAATTTGTCTGTGAGAAAAGGTACGAAGAAAAGTCTCTCGGTCGCTGCGTATGTTTTCCATTTTACCAGATAAAGGACGATTTTGAAGATGCACACAGCGGTTCATCAGGAACGCTCGTATCTCACGCTATTATAGATTTTTAAAACTTTGCACTGAGCATGAATGATGCACCTGACGGCTTTTCATAAAATATTAATTACTTTATGCTTTATAAATGAGAACAAAATTGACTCTTATGAATATGGGATAATAAATAAATATTCAAGCAGCTTTTCTCATATCGTTTAATGGGATTCCAGTGGTTTTACATGTAAAGATCTCTGGGAGTAATTATGTAAAAGCAGTTGTATAATACCTTTTGAGGAAATAACTGTGATCAAATCATCCGAGTTATCCGGGCTGGAAGCTTCAGAGCAGGCTCACCAGAAAAATGCAAACATTAATGAAGGAATGTGTTAACTTCTTCTAAAAAAGATTTTTAAGGTTGTCAGTTCTGACATTTTAGCTATTTTTAATAGCAGCCTTAGCTCAGGTGTTGTGCCAGCCTGTTTTAAACATGCTGTTGTACAGCCTGTACTTAAAAAACCTAATCTTGACTCCTCCGTCCTCACTAACTTCAGGCCTATTTCAAAGCTCCCCTTCCTGTCGAAAATTTTGGAAAAGATTGTGTTTGTTCAGCTGCAATCTTTTCTAAATGCACACAATGTTCTTGAGAGGTTTCAGTCTGGTTTTAAAACTCTTCATAGCACAGAAACTGCACTTTTAAAAGTTCTTAATGATCTTTTATTAGCCACTGACTCAGGTGACTCAGCTGTGCTTCTGCTTTTAGATCTGACCGCTGCCTTCGATACTGTTGACCATTTTAATCTCACGGTTGGAGCATTGTGGCGTAAAGGGCACCCCATTAGAGTGGTTCAGGTCATACCTGTCTGACAGGACCTTCTCTGTGAGCTTTGGCGATTTTATCTCTTCCTCAGCTCCCCTTACTTGTGGTGTTCCCCAGGGATCTATACTGGGGCCAATATTGTTCTCCATTTATATGCTGCCTTTAGGTCTAATTTTTAGAAAATACAACATTTGTTTTCATTCAAGGTTCAAGGTTCTTTATTTGTCACATGCATAGTTATACAAGTATAACACACAGTGAAATGTAGCCTGACACGCTTTTTTTTTTTTTTTTCATTCATATGCCGATGATACTCAGATCTATCTTCAATTGAAGGGAAACAGTCCTGCCTCACTAGAACCCTTACTTCAGTGTCTCGGTGAAGTTAAATCCTGGATGGCCTCTAACTTCCTTAACTTCAATGAGAACAAAACCGAAGTGATAATTTTTGGACCAAGCGGCAATCCCAACACTTCTAATGTTAACCTGCACAGTCTTGAGCCTTTTGTCAAATCGCATGCCAGAAATCTGGGGGTTATATTTGACAGCAATTTCACCTTTGAAAAACAAATTAGCTCAGTCGTACTGCGGTCTTTCTTCAAACTGAGGCTTTTATCTAAGGTGAGATCATTTTTATCTTTTAAAAACTTTGAACGAGCGATTCATGCTTTCATTATATCCCAGCTGGACTATTGTAACTCCTTATATGCTGGAGTCAGCCAGACCTGCCTGGCAAGGCTGCAGTTGGTCCAGAATGCTGCAGCTCGTCTTCTGACACGTACTAAAGGATGTGAACACATTTCCCCGGTACTCGCCTCCCTTCATTGGCTCCCTGTCCGCTTCAGAATTAATTTTAAAATTTTATTGTTGACCTACAAAGCCCTGAATGGACAGGCTCCCGGGTATTTGTCTGACCTCTTGCAGACTTATACCCCCCTTAGATCTCTTAGATCAAGTGATCTTTTGCTTTTAGCTGTACCAAGGTCGAGGCTGGTTCACAGAGGCGATCGAGCATTTGCAGTCGTAGCGCCTAAGCTGTGGAATAATTTACCCCTACACATCAGACAGGCTCATACTGTCAATCTTTTTAAATCTTATCTTAAAACGCATTTTTATTTACTGGCTTTTAATACAGCATGAGAGTTGTTTGTTAATTCATATTTGGTGTTTGCTTTTAATACTCTAAGTTGTTTTATTATGTATGTTGTATTCTTGTACAGCACTTTGGTCAACGCTCCTGTTGTAATTAAATGTGCTATATAAATAATTAAACTATTAAACTATTAACTGTAGGATTAAATGGTAACGTGTGATTACTGCCCCTGTTGGGGCATCTTTGTCAGAAGAAATATGGCAGCAGTTGTTTGGCTGATGTTCACTGTTTTTCAGTTTCTCCTGAGTTGAACCTCTGTGACCGCGTACTTTTCCACTCGTGCTTCAACTGGTCAAAATTTCCAAAACTTTATTCTTGCAGAATTAATAATCTATTATTGCCTTCCACTTTTCATTGTTTTAGTGCCAATTAGCACGTTGTAGTGTTAGTGGACTTTACCACTGTGCTACTAAGTTGGCTTAAAGTTTTGGAGAAAAATGTTGAGATGATGGGTTAAAGGTTTGACTTCACTCAGCCAATGAGGAAGCTCTCTCTCTCTCTCTCTCTTCTGTTCCCCCATCGCGGAAACAAACTTCCTCAGAATCCAGGATTCATGATGAAAAGTCAGAAAGGTGAGGAAGCAACACAGCCGACACAACAAAGGACAAAAAGAAATATTGCATTGTGTACACACATGGAGAAGCAAAGTTTTACACAATTAACAACAGGTAAAACCAATCATGGAGACATGAAGACAGACAGGAAGCCAAACTAATGAAAGACGGGAAAGTTTCAAAGTCAAAAAGAGACAAAAGGGAGCAGACGGTGTAAACATGGAGCTAAAACACAGAGAAGCAGAGGCAGAAACACCAGGCAGACCTCTACTTCAAGGAACAGTGATCTACACAAGAGCCCAAATGCAACATATCACAAAACTACATTTATCAATGTATCAAGAACCTGAGTCATTTTTTTACTTGCTCGAGACTTATGAAGAAATAATAAGTAATAGTGTTTAATTTTAAAGATCCATCATTTGAGTAAAGCTGTGCATAAAAAATGGCTGCAGTGTCTTAATGGTTAATGCAGCCATTAAGTTCAACTTGAATGTTTAAGTCGTGCACTAATATTTATCATAAAACTGTAAAGTGAACATGTTTTGTTAACCAGCTGAGACTGTGTTGTGTCCATGACAATCACTAAGCTAACTTCAGTTTTCATGGATCCATTTTTTGTGAATGTGTCAGTGTGACATCACCATGTTTCTGGGGATCATGATGTCATTTTTGTAGTTGTTATATTCAGCCTCAGTCGGCTTGTGATGTTTTAGCTATGCTGATCAATTTTACCCACTGAGGTTATGCTTCATGGAAGAATATGCAAGATTGCATATGGCTGAACACCAGGTACGCTGCAAGGGAAAAGTTGAATGGCAAAAGTCTCCTTGGTGATGCTCACTGCCACTTTGTTAGGTGCCAGTAAAAGGCTGGACTTCTTTTGCCTTCAGAACTGCTGTAATTTGTTATTGCATAAATTCAACAAAGTAATGGAAACATCACACTTTGGATACATTTTGGTCCATATTGACATGAGAGAGTTACAAAGTCCTAAAGATTTGTCGACTGCACATCCATTATGTGAGTTTCTATTTCTTCACCTCTCAAAGGTGCTCTGCTGCACAGAGAGCTGGTGACTCACTGTCATGTTCAAAAACAGCTTAAGAAAATTTGAGCTGTGTGTTTAACTCATTTGGCACTAAGGTGCCCAAAGTGCACCAAGAAACAATTCCTCACGTCATCACAGACTAGAAGCCCGAACTGTTGATAGAAGCTTGATCCAGCTGTCATGTTGTTCATGGCAAATTCTGACTTCAGCAGAGATTTAGACTCATCAGTCAAAGCCATGTTTCTACAGTCGTCTGTCGTCCAGTTTGTAGCCTCGATGAGGAATGGCACCTGCTAACACAAACCTTCAGGTTTCAATGTGCCGTGTGGTGCTCGTCTGCATGCCTTGGTTGTAACAAGTAATCATTTGAGTTACTGTTGCCCTCCTATCAGCCTGAAGCAGTCACCTTTGACCTCTGGCAAATAAGACATTTTAGCCTGGAGAACTGGTGCTCACTGGATGTTTTTAGACCATTCACTGTAAACCCTGGAGATGGTTGCGTGTGAAAGCAGTCGATAATAAAATACAATGCAGCACCAACAGCCGTGCCACGTTCAAAGACACTTAAATAATCGTTATTCCTCGCTCTGATGCTCTGATTGAACGTCAGTATTGTCTCAAACATGTCTGTTTGCCTAAATCCACAACGTGAGATGGATGTGAATGATGGAGATAGACTTTTGTAACATTATGGCTTACAACCATAAGCATCTATGTATGTGAGTATTTCTGATGGAATCCAGCATATTGTATATAAGAAGCAGTCAAACAGGGAACATCCGACCCAAAAGGCATATTAATAGATTTAAAAATCCAACGGCACAATCGGAATTAATATTTGATAACATGCACACAAAGTCCCAGTGAAAGCTTTGTGTACCACATCGCCATGAAGTCAGACTTTGCATTTTATGAAATCCCTCTTTGTCCTTCTCCACATGTGTACAAATTAGCTGTATCACACAAACATACACAAACACAGGCAGGTAACGATGATGAATATTGGTGGGAACTTTGGATTCAGCAGACTGTATTCATGTGCTGTGCTCCACCACGATCATCATCAAGCATCTGTTACTTTTTCTTCTTGACTTTTTGCCCCCCAGCTGTCTCACTGTGCCTCGCTGCCTGTTTTTGTATGTAGCACTTATCAGTGATTTAAAGAAACCTTTGACTGTAGGGTGTTCAAATACTCAGGTACATCTTGAATAACTGATACAGTGACAAGATTCATTCATACAAAAGCCAGTAGCTCTGTACAAGCTATTGATGAGAGGCCGAGGCTCACAATCTCAACTATAATTTTGCTTTTACCTGTGTGGAGAAGAAAAGGACTGGAAACACACTTGACTATATTTTTATAATCTTAAAACAATTTTCTAATGAGACTATCCCTGCTGAAGATGAATCTGCTGAAGAGCTCGTCTTCCTCCATGAATAATCCACCTGTAGCTACCATCCTGCCAGCCTACAATAACTGAAAATCTCAATGTAAAATTTAAGGCAAATGTTGGCACTAATTAAATGGATTTCGAGTCTCTGCTAGTGGAGGATTTCAAAAACAAGAGCTGGAGGCTTGAGCGTCTAGCAGGGGTCCCCTGCTGAGTCCTAATATGCAGCTAAGGCAAAGACTGCAGCACGTTTAGGCTTCTCCAGACCTTTAGGGGCAAAAGGAAAAATCCAAGTCCTCTTCTTAATAAAACTGTTGGCCAACATAATTACACATTTTCAGTATTTAGAGTATGATTAAAAAATGATGCACTCCATCCTAAAAGTAGCAAAGTGCTCAAATATTAGCTGGAAAATGCACAGTGTTTAGTTAGCAGTTTATATACAAAGAGTGTGGGCAGTGCTTCCTATCCCAATTGTAGTCTTAAGCTCTAAGGTTTTCTAGCTCATCAACACATTAAAAAATGTGCAATCATGTAATCAGTAAAGTAACGAGTTAATATATGTATTAAATGGGAGGCAGAGCCTTCAGTTTTCAGGCCCCTCTTCTGTGGAACCAGCTTGGATTCAGGAGACAGACACTATCTCTACTTTCAAGATTCAAACTTTCCTGTTTGCTAAAGCATATAGTTAGGGCTGGACCAGGTGATATAAAAATTAAAGCTCTGCATTGACATGAGACAGTTAGTGACTTTTCTCGTTCTACTCCAGGTGTTATGTGGGTTTGAGAACTTGGACAAATATACTTATGGTGAACAGTGCTGATTGCAGTTTGTTTTTGGCACGATTTTAGTCATTTTATTTTGCTTTTGAGCTTTCTGCCTCCTTAAGAATTCAGATGGGTGGATAAGTCTAAAACTCTAAAGTCCAATTACAAAGTAATGTCTTCTTTGTTGTGTGTTTCTTGAGTTGGCCTTTACACATACTGTAGTTTAGTCGTGAGCTAACAGTAAGTTAGAGTGCAGATTATCTGCTTTTTAACAAGTAGAACGTTCTGGATTTGGTCGTGGGATGATGCACAAATCCCATCAGCATAAAAAAAATCTGCTTCATCAAACATGTGGAACTATTGTGAACAAGGAAGCTGCTGAAAGTAATGAACATCACAGCCACAGTTGCCACAATCGTTTTATATTGTAAGGTAAAGAATAAAGAGGAAAAACCCCTATGAACAAGCACTTTGGCGACAGTGAGAAGAAAAACTCTCTTTTAACAGGAAGAAACCTCCGATAGAACCAGACTCGGGGATCTGCGACCAGTTAGGGGTGAGGGGAGGGAGACGAGACAAAAGAGAGCCAGAGATGAATAATAACTCACGATTAAATGCAAAGTGGTGTAAATGATGAATGGAATAGTTCTGATGTAGCAGTTTTCTACTTGAGCACACAGAGCCATATACCAGCACTTCTTTCTATATCCAAGTACTTTGTATGCGGCATTTACCTGATCCAGCTCTAATTATAAGCTTTATCAAAGCGGAAAGTTTTAAGCTTTAAATTAAAGTTTTAATCAAAAGTAGAGAAAGCTGAAGGCTCTACCTCCCATTCTACTTTTAAATAATCCAGGAAGCACAAGTAGGCAGCAGTCTGAGAGTGAAGTGCTCTATTGCGACCATATGAGTAGCTTGTGTGTAATGCAGCTTTGTCCAGCTGTTGAAGTCAGTGTTCATGCCCCTGAATTCAGACGAAAAGTTTGGATCAGCACTAAATAAACGTTACTGACCAACCCCCCCCCGCACTCTTCAGCTACCCAAATGCAGTTCTGTAAAGTGCACAAACTGACTGATTAGTGGAAAAAAACTTGTTCAAGTCAGTAAGACGGTATTTTTTTCACTGACGACAGTCACCGCCACTGTGGGAGGTAGTGGGAGCTACCCTGCTAGATTCAGACGATACTAAAATCTAAAAGTTCATGTACTCTTATTCTTTATTTAGTTTAGTTTAGCTTCGACAACCAAACTCCAGGTTACTGCAAAACAGTCCAGACCTCCCAAAAGTCTGCCACAGATGTCTCTCTGACTCTAAGTTGAACAGACAGAAACTTCAGGTGGCCCGATAGTCCACCGCTCTCAGAGCTGTCGAATTATTTATAAGACACCTGCCACACACTCGCTCGAGTGCTTAAAAAAGTTTGGAAACATTCCTGCCACGACTCTTATGTCTCAGCAACACCATTAGAGATACACCGTACATTTATTCCCTTAACCCTTATGATGTAAACCTAAAGGTTTTTATCACAAAACATGACTCTGTAAACAGATTTACATCCCCACAATGTGAGTAATACAGATCAACAGTGTCTTTTTACCCGTGATACTGTTTTCTGTTTTCTGAAAAGAAAACAAACACACACACAAGTGGGCATTAGAGCACTTGTGCAGCCTTGAAATGGAAGACCAAAGGAACATTAATGGAGCTATCAAGCCTCTCACTGTCATCCTTCCGACCATACAGACATCACAAACAGCCCTGTTGCTACTCTGCCATGGAGAGCTTAACCAATCTGAAGCAAAGCAGAGGAATAAACAAGTCTGTGGAGGAGAGGAGATGAGAGCCGCGCTGAGAGCAAAAGACCCGAGGAAGAAATAAGATACACAAATATGGAGGATGTTGAGGTTTTTAGGCAGCTTTGCTGTGTGTATGCAGTGTAATATTAGTTTTTCTATTTATCCTTAAAAAGACCCAGAACACTTGTTCCCTGCTTATCCCCCGTCTCACAGGACTGCACAGCAAGTCAGCTTGACCAAAACATAATTTGTATTTAATAAAGTTTTCACTAAACCGCTTTCCCCAAACAATCGCGCCCTTTCAAGTTCACTGTGGAGATCATAGACACACGGAGGCTTGGATTGTCCTCACAAAAGTGGCACTCATGGGTCACCGGTAACAGTTTCAAGAAAAGCAGTGTCTGTTTTTAAAAAGTGTAAGCGGTGGTTTCAAGTTTGCCCGAGTGTAGTCGCTCACCTATACCGTCATTTCAACAAAATGTCAAAAACCCAACATAGACAAATGACATAAAACATATATTTGTTTGTTTTTATTTCATGCAGACAGAAGTAACGAGGGTGTTTTCTAGAGAAGAACAGGAGCAGTCTGTCGTTGACTCCTGTGGATGGGTAATGCAGGAGGAGGCAGGTTCATCTACACAGCACTCTTCTCTTTCTTCATGTTTCTTGCATTTCTCCCCTCTGAGACTCCTACAGCAGCTGGCGTCTGAGCAAAAGGAATCAAAGCTAAGTCCAAGCATAAACAAGAACCAGCTAATCACCAACGCTTTGGTACCACGTGCAGGGCAAAGATCTAGCATCAACGAGGGAGAACTGCATAGCTGGGGAGTAACCAGCTCAACTCTGCACAGGTGAGTAATCAACAATGAACTTCAGGTGTAGGCAGCCAGGGCGGAGACCCGGGAAACACTTCACCTCTGGAACACACAAGCAACAACACTCAACCGGCCACAATCACACCAGCAGAGGAAGAGCAAAAAGGGAAGAGACTAATAAAAAGGCAAGTCACTCCAGGGGGGCCAGGGGGGCCAGGGGGGGTGGTATCATGCCCCTAATAACAGCTTATGGAAGCATCCTGTCATTTTCATTTCAGAAGTACAATATTTCATTTATATCTATGGAAACTAAATTATACATCATATATTATAATGCTGACATGTTGCCTAGCAGCTACCGAGCCATAGGCTGAAATAACTCATGTTTTTGCATCTATGCAGCTACAACACTGCATAAAAGCTTTGTGTCATTTTCATTTCAGGGTGCTGTGTATATGAAGGTGTTGATGCTTTCAAGAGCAAAATGAATTCAAAGCAAATACAATACGAGGAGGACTTTAGGAAGACAAACTAGAAGATGGTGCGAACAGCAGCGAGCCCTTAAACGAGTAGTAACGACTCTATTTCCAAATGTAAGCAGGCAGAGCGTCGTGTCAGTCAGAGCCCTGCCTGTGCTTGCCTCAGTCAGACATCCATGACATGAGGCAATGAGCTCACCTGTGATCCGGAGAAGAGGATCCTCAGTGTGTGTGGATGCTCTGAATCTTAACTCACCTTCTTTGACTCTTGTTTCGTTGTCCCTGTCATTTTTCTGCCTGTTTCACCTGCTTTACATCACACAGCCACATACAGTACTGCCTTCTGTCTTTATCTCCTCTTCTCATGCTGAGTGTACCCCAGTGGCTTTGCATCTGATTGAAGCAGAAATCTCAGTTCTATTAGACGTAGGTTGCGTCTGGCATTACATGAATATTGCTTGGAAAACAAAAAGGGTCTGAAGAAATCCCCTGTTAGCTGAAATGCTCCCTCCCTGTGTGTTTCTCACTTTCACACCAGCGTGCTGACACTGTGCTGCTAGATGCTAATGAAACAGATAGTTGTGGTTTATTTCCGATTATCGATCACTAGTTTCTTCTTTGAAAGCCTCACAGCAGAGCTGGACTGGGACAAAAAATCAGCCCGGGCATTTTGACCAGTGACCGGCCCACCGTGGTATTAAAGCCATAAAGCCTTTATAATAAACTTAAACCTCACCATCCTCACTATTCTGCTATTCTAAACAGTACTTGGCAAAAATATAAAACAACCTAATTTATAATTACATATACCTCACTAATAGGGTTGCTAACTCCCAGCAAAAAAAGAAAAGGAAAAAAAAATAGGGAACCACTCCCCCACCCTCTGCCTCAAGATGCTTAACTGATAAAACCGATTTTAACTTAATGCACGTATAAAACAAATGCACAGAAATCTATTATTTTTCTCCAGTAATTAAATTCATTCAACATCTTTCTTCAGCAGAATCGCAGCCTGCACAGATGGTACCTTAACAAAGGAAAGAATACTGTAACTTACTAGGATATATACTAGACTTAATATTTACTGAATACAATAATGGATTTCTATACATTTGACATCAGATGAAAACTTTGGTTGTAAGATCCAGATAATTATTTATTTAAAGTGAGACATTTTAAACGAGAATAAGAAAGAAAAGTATTTCTCTGTGCCCCCCTCTCCCTGTTAATGCCCTACCTGCCCCCTGGCAACACTTTGCTAGAGCCGCCCCTGCACAGTTACCAGCTGTCAGCTGCTTAGAAAAGGATCCTGGTGTTATTTGTCTCTCAGAAACAGTTCATAACTTCAACTCCTTCATGTCACCTAAAAGGTAAACCTGTTTCTCCATCACAGCTCTGATGATCCAGTAAGGACATCTCCTGGTTTCATCTTCATGTTTCCCTCTCACCACATATCCAAACCGACATCATGACCAGCAGCTTTACAGCTGTGGCTCCAGCAAACATCAGCTGATACTAGAAAGTAATATTAAATAAATGCTAACAACAGCTGATCAAGCTTAAACGTGCTGCTGTTGTTTAGCGCGACATCGGCTGGTTTCCTCTTTCCAGCGCAGAGAGAAAAGCCGATCAGCTGATCATTGATCAGTTTCATGATTGAATTAGCAACTTTCTAGCTGAAGTAGTGCGGGACAAACCGTGTTCCTTTTCACCTCAAGTTTAAAGTCCGACCTCCTCGGCTGTAATTGCTCCAGCCCAGAGTCGATCATGACCAAATGGTTAATCCACCACCTTTCATTTATACCGTTAAAAAAAGAAAAGAAATAAAACCCCATCGGCCCATAAAAACGAAAAATCACGAGACAGTAACTAACACCAGGAAAGCAGCAGATCTACTTTTTCTTGCTTCTTCCCTTTAGGCCACGAGCATCCCCCTCTGTGACACCAGCTCTCTGCATATCCTCCTTCACTACATTCATGAACCGTCCTTGTGCACTAGTTCTATTTTCTGTAGTGTATTGGTGCCAGTTAATATATTTACTCTGCTACTGACAGAGCAGACAGTACAGCCTGCGTACCTTCTGCAAGTATAAGCATTATTTTGAATTTGTATGTAAAAAGGGCAAAAGAAACGCCTCTGTGAAATGCAAATCGTAACAGTTGATAATAAATGCGTGTCAGCTGGAAAGAGCTCTACTTCAGCTTTCATCTAGGACACCTGCAGACTCACCTGCAAACTTGCTTTCTTTGCGCCACACGATATTGGTGTCATAGCTGTGAAACAGCAGTATTCACCTAAAGCTGTTTCATCAACGGAAACTAAGGAGCTTGTTGCTACAGGTGATGCAGCCAGTGTTAACTCACAGTAGAATAAGGTAAAGCCAGTGAATTCAGCAACAGATGTTCAGTAGATTGTAACCATTTCAGAAAATATGACCAAGAGGAACAAGAGGAGTTTGTTTTTGGCAGCATAGAAACACTCGGAGTTTACATTGTCAGTATGTATGGCCTGCAGGAAACTCAAGTATGGACTATAATCATTGTGAGGATCGTGCTAACATCCATTAGATGTCTGTGTCTGTTGCTGCACAATGTGCTGAGCAATGCATGAAGCTGCAGAGGCAAGATGCACGTTTTTGTATATGACTGCCCAGATTGCATGACATTTGCTGGGTGCATTCATGCCCCTAAGAAGCGCCCCTGTAAACTCAAATTACACCGCCACAGTTTCTCACAGGCACAAAAACCTCTGCCAAAACCACGATGTGTTGAGCCAAAGCAGAGAGCAATCAGCCACAGTGGTGTCCTAATAGAAGCTAATGATTAATGGAAGTATATCAGGCTGAAAGCTAATCAACTCTGTGATGCATTTGACTGCCTCGGATCTGAATCTGGCTCGAAATTATCGCACTTGGACACGGCACAGAGGTCTTTCTCCTTTTTCTTTTATTCCTTTTTTTAAAAACAGCAAAGACTGTCAGGTTCTACAAAACTGTCCACTCAAAGACGAAGTTAAAGAGCGACGATTTTGGATCTAAAGCCTTCGGGACAAGCTGTCAATTATAAATAATGATTTTATTCAACTCCCTGTGGTTAAACTCATCTAGGCACTCACCCAGTCATACTTCATATCTGAATGTATTATTATTGCATTCAGTTGTATTTCTTAAAGCCAGAAGTACTGCCTTCCAGTGATTTCAAGTTTTTCTTATCCTCTTAACTAATTTTAATGGGCCACTTTCATCCAAATATGACTGAAGAAAGTATCACCGTCTTCAATTATTCATTAAAATCTCACACCGCTTCTCTCTTCATGTTTGCCTAATACCTCTGCAGTTTACCAGCCATACTTCATATCTGCATAAAATATAACATAAACAACATCTCATTTATTCAAGGTGACTCACAAATCCTGCTTTCAACTATTTGCTGTCCAAGGTTATAAAAATCTCTCTGCAGTGAGGGCTGTCTGTCACATTAACAGTTTACCTTGTCAGCTCGAAGTATGTGTCACCAAAAATGTCAAGTTCATACAAGGTCTTAAATAATCAGGCCCCATCTTATCTTAATGACCTTGTAGTACCATATCACCCTATTAGAGCACTTCGCTCTCGCTCTGCAGGCCTACTTGTTGTTCCTAGAGTATTTAAAAGTAGAATGGGAGGCAGAGCCTTCAGTTTTCAGGCCCCTCTTCTGTGGAACCAGCTTCCAGTTTGGATTCGGGAGACAGACACTATCTCTACTTTTAAGATTAGGCTTCAAACTTTCCTTTTTGCTAAAGCATATAGTTAGGGCTGGACCAGGTGACCCTGAATCCTCCCTTATGCTGCAATAGGTGTAGGCTGCTGCATTCAATCATGCTTGTTATTAACCTCTGTCTCTCTTCCACAGCATGTCTTTATCCTGTCTTCCTTCTCTCACCCCAACCAATCACAGCAGATGGCCCCACCCCTCCCTGAGCCTGGTTGGAGGTTTCTTCCTGTTAAAAGGGAGTTTTTCCTTCCCACTGTCGCCAAAGTGCTGCTCATAGGGGGTCATATGATTGTTGGGTTTTTCTCTGTATCTATTATTGTAGGGTCTACTGTACAATATAAAGCGCCTTGAGGCGACTGTTGTCGTGATTTGGCGCTGTATGAATAAAATTGAGTTGAATCGTCATCAGAATGTCGTTATGACTTTCATACAAAGACTGTAGAAAGAATCGCTTGTGTGACATTATCAGCATAAGGTATGTTTTTCCTCCTCTGCTGCATCTTCACCCTCATCAGTAGTCAAACAATAAACAAATAAACAAATACTATTGTTGTAAACTGAAAAACTAATCATATGGCAATGCCATAGAAACTCAAACTAAAGTTTTCTATTGTGTAACATTTATTTATTTAACAAATATGTTAGAAATGTAATATTCTTAAAGATACAACAGATTAACTGAGACCAGGGCTCTAAGGCTAAGAGAGCAGAACTGCACATTTCTTTTGTTCCGTGTTTTTACTGCGTGTTTCTGCAGACGTCAGGGATGATGCGCCTCGCCTTTAATTGAACTACACTGAACAGGTCCTCCTGCCCTCTTACAGGTTTCCACAGTTCTTCTGGCAGTTTCCTCCACTTTGACAGTAGTTGGCCTCGTCTCTTGTGAACTCCCCTTTTCCCACTCTGCCGTGATTACTGTTAAGTCTTTTACGCAGACGGCTCTGATCTTGTCACCGTCCTCTTCCCAGGCAGCTGAGCCCATTGTTTATCTCCAACTGAGCAAAAAGAGCTCCCTAAAGCTTCTTTCTATTTGTCACTTGTCATATCCATGTTTGATGCCAAATGGATCTTGTTTGGATTCTTTTATCACCATATTTTTGGCATTTGTTTCAGGTATAAACAACTTTTTCGCCATGGTTCTCAGTGGAGTCTCATTTGCATTCACCGGTTTTATTGTTTTATCCTCTCTGATGAGGTGCTCGACAGATAAGTTACCGCTCTCTTCCCTCGGGGTTTTGTACTTTACAAGTTCTCATAACTGAACGAAGGACTTGTCTACAGAACTTGTAATTATTCGTTATTAAACTAGAACATATTTATGGAGATTTATACAATAATTATGTGGGTGGTTTTACAGAAGAGCCCCACACCTCTCACTGCTTCTCTCTCAGTTGTAAGAAATATTAATTAGTTAAATAATGACAAATATGCTGAATTGTCCTAAAGTGTGTATGATAGACATATAAACTTCACAATCAGTGAGTCAGTTATTGAGTACATTTTAATGGTGACAACAACATATAATAGTTTTAAAATGCATATAAACATCAGTGTTATTGTTCACTAATGCTGTTAATGACAAAATCAAACATACATCCATTTGATTTTGTCATTCCCTTTATTACAAAACAAAACAAAATGATCACCGTGTGCAATCCAGCTGAGCACAGCTGGATAAGATGTGGATGGATATTTGTGTGTGAGCGATGTGATTTCTCCTTGTTGCTCATTGCGGTGGCATAGGGGACTAGTTTGTGTATGGACGCACTCATCCTTTAGAGAGCCAAAATAAAAAATGACAGAGAATCTGAGACAGGCAAAAAGTACACAAATCACGAAAGTAGCTGGTGGAAAATATATCTCGAAAGTGAATCCTCCAAGTCATCTCAGTGTTAGATATCGGCTTCGGTGATGTCCTGCATGGTGGAAAGTGCAGACGGGGCCTGTTGAGGGATAAACAGCTCAAACGGTCACTGGCTGCTTTATTTTGAAATACTGAAGATGGACATTATAAAACTCTGACATTGCAGCGTTTTCTACCACCCTGCTGTGTGTGCACATCCTGAGCCTTTTGTAAATGCAAAACATTAAAAGGTAAACCGACTGAAAGAGTCCTTCTTATGATCTGTGAAGCTGCAGTTATTTCATGTATTCTATCTGATCACTGCAGAAAAGAGCAGGCCTGCTTTCTCAACATACCCACCATGCATTATGCAAACATTCTGCGCCTTCATGCATATTTCTACACAGGTTACGCACCCACATCTTTATGACAATTTTTAATTTCTTAATTTGAACCAAATAAAACTCCTCCTTAAATCTTGCTTAAATTAACCCTCAGACAGCCATTATTCAAAGTACACCTAAACAATGCACCCACTGCCAAATGCTCGTTTGTAAAGTCTCTATATTTTTTGCCTTTGCTGACTTGTACCCTCCAGAGAGTGCTGGGCAAAACAAGAAAACAGAAGATGAGTCATAATGCACGCTCTACTATTCAAAGCAAGGACGAGCTCAGATGAGCCTTAAGGTGCTCAGACTGAACACAAAGGAAATTCTAAAAGGGTGATGTGACGGCATGTTAGTCAAAGGAAATATGAGAGTGTACGTGAGTTCACTGAGAACAGGGAATTCATGTTTGATCGGGAATTATTCTTCTGCAGGATTTTGTTCATTTATTTCACGGTCGCATTGTGGCTCCGCTCGTGGTTAGAAAGAACCGTCGTAGGTACTTTATGACATCAAAGAACTGGATACTGTTACACGCCAGAAACAAAAAGAAACCCTGATTCAGTTATCGCAACGGGCCGCACTGGCAGCAGGTCAAAATCATCGAGGGTGCTTCTGAAAACTGCTCGAAGTCTTGGTGCAGATTGGCCGGCTGTGGTAGCCAAAAATATCGGCGCGTCATTAGTTAAGACGTCGAGATGAAACAGGTCAAGATGAACCTTTTGTAATCTGCACCTCTAGGATAGACACACAAAGAGTAGGATAAGAACAGGTTTTAATTTATGATGCTAATCAGTTTCTCTTCATTTTAGTAACAATTTGTGTTTGAAAAGCGCTGCTGATAATGAAGAACTCAGACAATCCCTCAGCTCTAAACAAACGCTCGATGTACAAAACTGCTTGTTTATCAGTTCAAAAGGCATTAATAGATCATTATTGTCCCCACTGCTGCACAGCGGTACAGAGAGTGCTATCAGGTTTAAGGCAAAGTCAATAAAGGCTTAAAGTGAGTAATGGACTGGCAGGAGGACCATATAGTTTTAGAAAGTGCACGCCAGCGTGACTTCCCAAACACGTCTGTAAAAAGCTTTTAATTCATTATGTTTAATTAATTTATTGACAAGCTGACTCTAAACAAATAAACGCAACAGCAAAGCAGACAAACATAGAAAAGCAGCACTTACTTTCATGTCACAGCGGCATCACGGCCTGGTGCTGATATATGATGCTAGGAAATCTGTGTAAAAGTTGGCAGAGCCCTGGAAACTGTTTCTGTGTCATTGTGTGGCAGCCCTGTAACCTCTTTCTTAACTTCTGTTTACAACAGTTGCTTCATTCGTGTGTTATTTGCACATATCGCCACACCCTTTGGCACAAATGTATATACTTGTTTTCCCTTGTAAACAATATTTCCACTTAGTAGCCCAGAAGGCTTCGACACGAATCTTCCGAATGTCTGATGTGTTCAATTCTTCATTCAAATTCCGTCCGAGGGCCGTCTGAAAGATTGGAACGAGTCACGACAAATTAGAGAAGTTAAACTGTTTTGTTTTATGCTCTGTCTTTGCAATCAGTGTGGTCATGGTGTTAGAAATAGGTCTGCAAAGAGCTGACCATTAAACAATTACATGCAAATTAGCAAACAAATAAACAACACGATTAATTAATGAATCCAAGAAGTGAAGTGGTCTCGAGAGAATGTCATCGCTCTCCATTGTCTCGCAGTGTACTCGCATGAATTCTTCACAAGAAGCAGACAGTTGATAACAAAATAATTCATTTTCAGCAGTCATTTTAAATTAAAATGTGACTCGGTAATTAATTTAACTCAAGCTTCTTCATCACCAAGTAAGCTTTTTTTTATATCTTATATCTTCAAAATGTTAAACACATGATAGTAAAAAATTAACACTCGACACCTCGAGCTTCAGGTTGACTGATACCAGCAGGAAAACTCTTCAAACATCAATTTGAAGCTAAATGTAGGGAAGAGTAATAGATCGTACTGGTGTAACATCAAGAGTGGGGATGCACACAAAGACATAGAAGCTGCAAAAATATAGATTTTATACATCTTTTCGAGCACTGGGGCTAAATTGGGACGATGCAGAACAGCGTTTACAGTGCAGAGCGTCCACACATGAACCAACATAAAGGTAGTAATGGTTTTATACTGGCAGGTAATTTCAAATGCAACATCTCTAACAGGTCAGCAAATAACAGCAAACAGCCAAACTGATGGTGTGTGTCACACAGCCTGCTGCTAGCTAAAGGTCCAGGGAGAGAAGTGAATGTGAGATAACGTCACTCAGAGATGTAAGAAGCACAGAGCAGGACAGGACGAAGTGAGCTTATTGTAAGAGTCACTGTCACGGCGGGGTGCGCCGATAAGTTTAGTTTACAGGACCCAGAAGCAGACACTTGAGTTGCTGCCTGAACAGAAGGCGATCCTTTATTTGGATGTTGGCACATGAAAAAGCATGAAGCTATGAAAACTAAGAAAACTGTGAACACTCAGAAAACTAAAGGACTAAGAAACTATGAACACTGAGTAAACTATGACGAAACACTATGGAGACGCAAACAGACGACCTGACAACGAAACATAGAAAACAGAGGACTTAAATACACACATGAGGTGATCAGGGGAAGTCGAGACACACGAGGAAACAGCTGACAAGGATGAACATAACGATGCACAGGAAATGTAAACTCAAACAATGACATGAAAACTGGACTTTCAAAATAAACAGAAAAACATGACAAGACAGGCATGTCAAACCAAGGCAAACCAAACAACATGGGCTTCACACACGAGACATGAAACACAAAGGGCAGGTGAGACCAAAGCCCAGGGAAAAGGGGAAATGCGGGGATCAATAACAAAACTAAGGCTGAGCCACTCGGGGGTTTTACAGGAGCCAGATGAGCTTAACCCAAACGATAAATGACAAAACATGAAGCCTCAAGTTCTAACTAATAATACAAAACAAGAACCTAACATTTGCCCATACTAACAAAAGAAATACACAATATATCATGAACTCAGCCCACGACAAGTAACGACTGCTCTGTCAGATTTGATGAACTGGAAACATCCACGTTATGTCCTCAGTCGCTTTAGATTGTAATAAACTTCTGTTTACATTTATTTTCAAATACCTAAAGAGTAAACTCATCAGACAAATGAAATTGGAAGAATGAAGAATTAAATGTTGGATTTATAAATGACTAAGCATCTTATAAATATATCGTCTTCATTCTGTAAATATAAATCCAATGACAAACCATAAATCAATCAGATACTACAGGACCAAAGTAATGTAAGGATTACACCAAGTAAATCTTTGTCATTATTTTTCCCAAGTTACACCAAACAAATATCAACACAGTGCCTGGACAAAGCCTTGGAAATTAGTCTCACACACGAGCGGGTTTTTAGTCAAATTTAACCAAGTAAATAAAGAAATGAAGAATAAAATGCTTTGAATTGACCACATTAGGCTGTGTGGCCACGTGCATCAGTTTGTCTCCCACTGGTTACCCATCCTCGAACAGAGACTTCACACCATCAAATATTCATTTTGCCATAAATAAGAATACAAACAACGAGACTCGGGTCAGCCGTCACGCTTTTGTCTTTTCTTTTCTCCTTCCTGTAAAAAGGATTTCCCTGTAATCCAAAGAAACTAAACACACACCACAGCAATATATGTCAGTAACTATGGTGTGTCTGAAGGCCTGTTTGTTCTGAAAGACGTTTTCACTTCAGAAATCTCACCTGAATTCCAATTTGAGGAAGGAAGGCTGGAATTTTCTTATTTATTTCATTGCCAACTGAATAATTCACCCACACAGAAACTCAAAGAAACTCTGTCACGCTACCCGATTGAAGAAGATATAGTTTCATCACATGAGTGATACTAAAACAAACAGAAAATGTAGAGCCAAAGTAAATGACAACTCCTAAACCCGAATGCAAATTAAAATTAATTTATATTCATTCGCTAATGAGAAAGGTGTGAAATCACAGGAATACACTCACATTTTAAACTGACACGTTCAACGGGAATAATCTGATATTCCCTGTGTAGATACTCATGCATCACTATAATTATTCTCACATCCCTGCCACATTTATTACTTTCCTCCCAATTTCTCATCTGTACACATACAAAGAAGAAAAACAAAGAATGTGTTCATTTGCAGCTGTATGGTTTCTATTCGCCTTCTCTTTATGACACATGTGCACACACATACTAAATATTCTAGTTTTTATGCCCTTTTCTGCTGTCATGTACTCAGCTCTTCTGGGGGAAAGCCCAAGGCCAATCACAAGCCAGATGGGGTCCTATGTAATCCTTCCAGAATGCTCCAGGTCTGCCTTGGGGTGCGCTCTTAGCTGGACAGGCCCAGAGTACGTCCCCGGGGAGGAGACCTGGAGGCATCCCGACGAGACTGAAACAACTCAAATGCTCCTCAGCTTTGAAGTTCTTCCAGTTACCAACACTCTGTGGCACAAGTTAAACCCTGATTGTGAAGACAAGCTTGTTCCTCTGCTCGTCTATAGTCTGTGAACCTGTTTGGACATTTGTTGCAAATCTTGTTGTTGGTTTAGTGAGTGACCTTGATCTTGACCAAATCCTAACCAGAGTTTAGGTGAACTTACATGTCAAATCTGAATTTTCCTTTAAGGCATTCAGCATTTCTTCATTTGCACACCCTGGATCCACACTGCCTGTGGCCATAACTGTTGCTCGAGGGAATCTATCAGAAATTCCCTAAAAACAGAACATTATGACCAGAAGTAATCTCTGGACACACCATTAACAACGTGTTAGCACACGCAACTCAACGCTACCACTCAGAGACGTGACAGAATAAACGTAACCATAAAAACTGTGAAATGTCTGCAAACGGCTGTCATCGAGTGAATCATCAGCTCCTCCATCATACAGGTCTCACTGAGCATGTTGCTCCTCATCCGTCAGCATGTAGGATCTCCAAATAGCTCCGTAGGTAGAGTGGTCACCCTGTGATTGGAAGGTTGGGGGTTCAACTCCACTGAACAGCTACCCTGAGGCGCCGTCCCTGCACACTGCTCCCCGGTGCGCCTGCTTAGTGGCTGCACACTGAGTGAATGGGTCAAATGCAGAGAGAGTAATTCCCCACAGGGATCAATAATGTAAATAGGGATGGGTACTGGTGTCCGGTGCCATGATGGCACCGGTTCTGTCATAAACGGTAGTAACCAGACCGAAAAGCAGCGCACATTTCGGTGCTTTATTTTCCTGAGCTGTGATACACTTTAGATTCTAGCCAATCATTTTACGTTTCCGAGGATAGTAGGCGGGTCCAGGTACGTAAGTTTTTTTAGAGCAGAGCTACAGATTAAAAATGCCCAAGGCAAAGCGGTCAAAAGTCTGGCTGTACTTCACAGCAAAAGATGCAAACTCAGCAGCAACAAGTGCTTTAAGCTGATACTGTGATACTGTCAAAGGAGGTAACACCTCGAATCCGATGAAACACCTGGCGACGCATAGCGTTTTTTTTAAAAGCTGAGAAATGCGCCGTATTTGATAGCTTGCTGCGAGACCTCACACCGAGCACATCTACTGCGGGTGTGGTGCCTGTTATCGGACCCGGAGTTAGCAACATCCCCCAAAAACCCGAAGAGGAGAGTCCTGGCCCCTAGCCCTGCCAGTGTAGCAGAAATGATGAGGATGATGATGCAGCAGCAGCCGTTCTTCTCTGCGTGAGTAACTTAATGTTGTTCGTGTGTAATTTACGTTGAGTAGGCTAACCACGTTATTACATTAATGCATGTAAGGTGAACTAGCAAACATCATCATAGCTACATGCAGCTGTCTTCTTGTTTGATGGCAGATGCTCCCTTCACCCTGGCCAAAAAGGCTAAAATGACCAAAGAAAAAGTGGAAAACAGCTAAACATGAGAGGTTTTTGGACAAAATTTGTGTTTTTTCCATTGTTTAAGCACTGCTTCCAGCCAAGAGTGATACCATATATGCCCCATAGCTGCAGAAAAGGCTAACATTGTTATCTTTTTACAAAAAAACAGCTGAACATGAGAGGTTTTTGGACAAAGTTTGTGTTCTCCATTCTTTAAGCACCGGTTTGAGCACCGGCACCGTTTCAAAAGTACCGGTTTGGCACCGGTATCAGATAAAACCTAAACGATACCCATCCCTAAATGTAAACGTTATAAACGATGATCGCTGCATCTCGTTTGCTAAGACTTGGCTGAGGTGCTTCTAAATGTTCTTTGTTAAGTAAATGTTTGTTTTCTTTTGGTAACTTTTTAATAATAATAAAACCCATATTGAACACGTGAAAGAAGAAGTTTCTCCAATTCAGGACGACGTCTTTCACCGCCTTGGGCAAGTTTCTGCTTCGCCTGATCGTGATGAAGCAAACGTTGGCGATGCTTGTGTCAGAGGACTAAATGTTTCTAAAGCAGACATCAGTTAGAGCCACATTAAATCTTGGTTGCAGTATCATACTGCAGTGAGCCTGTAACATACATCTTACTGTTGACAACTAAATTGCCTTTGATTTAGTGATTTTATGTTGGCCTTTAGCAACCTTTTTGATAAATCTGTGGACAGTAAGACTACACAGTCGTAGCTTCCTGGCTTAGAGAGTACGGTTCACCTACGTTTCATCAGTGTGCGTCAGCCGAGGAGAGGAAGTAACACACTCTGCCTGTCTGGCTCTTTTGTGCTTTTTTCAGTAATTATTTTAATAGTAAAGAAAGTTGAAACTCTTAGATATGCTTTTGTTGTGCACATTATTTACAAACTAAACAGGAGAGAACACTAACAAAACAAAATACAGGAGCCTTTTTATCACTATTAATAGCTTAGAGAACAAGAAAACGAGCACCTACCCCGCAGCCACCGGTACAGTACACAAAATGTCTGTTTCTCTTCTGTCTTTGTTCCTTTTGGCAGCAGGGATTTCTCTCTTTTTCATCCAGTTGTGCTTTGACTCACACCTAATCTGTGATTTCACGCTGTTTCCATCATTTTTAACTGCATGTCTCAGTACCCATCAAAATAAAACTAATGAAAAGTGTGATGCAGCATAACAATTTTTGTCCATGAAGTCACACGGCGACGACGAGTCTGCGGGAGCATAATAACCTCAGCAGAGTGGTCACCGCGATCGCCATTCATCTCTCTGCGTGCTCCTCGCTAAAGGAACAGTCTGTGTTTTCAGCTGAACTTGAGGGGATTCAAAAAGCGGGAGGCTAAGCTGCTCGTGAACTCTCGGGCACTTATTCCATCTGTGTATACGTGGGCTGTGTGTGCTGATGGGCCAGCTGGTAGGCCATCAGGTTGTTGTGGCTAATGTGCTCGAGGGGCATCCAGTGCCAAACGGACACGCCGTTTTACTGCTTCATTAGACACATTTACAGTAAACACATACACAACTGCTGATGTTACCTCCAAGTCCGCCTATACAAGCATTATGGCACCGATTAGCATTAAAACTCACTTGTTAAAGAGTCACTGCAGTGAACAGCAGCTATTTTAACTAAGAGCGTTACACAGAATGCTTTCTAATATGTGCTGCTTGGTAGAATGGTTCATTTCAACCTGTCAGCGGTTATCAGCGGACAGCTCTTCGATCCCCTGCGGTGCTCATTTTGTGTCTTTTGTTTTAGCCAGTCGACTGCGTTAGCCTTACCACGCTTCCTCTTCCCCCCACGCTCTCTTTCTTGCTTTGTCTCTCGTTCATTTTCTCTCAATGAAAGTACAAACACAAAGTCAAGCTGTTAAGAACAGTGGTGTCTCTTGATGAAAACCCAGGGGAAATGTCCTGGGAATTGCTTTCATTTTGTTAAAGACTAGGCCGCTCTTTTCTTTTGTTTTCAGCACGACCAGGCGCAGCTGTTTGCTCAATTCAGTGCCGACTCCCTTACAAATGGATTTTCCTCCCGTGTTCTTTCCCGGCCTCTTCCTTCCTTACAGCTTTGCTGGGACTATGTGCTCAGCTGTAATTAGTTTGCACCCACTTATCAGATGAAATGGATTAAAAGTGTTCAAACTATAAATCGTCAGCACGAACACTGATGTGGCTCCTGTAAAAACAGAAGGAAACAAATTAGAGCTGTTTGAGTCCCTGGTATAACTCACACACATTCGCATATAAAGTGGAGAGGAGATGGTGTCGCACTTATTTAGAAGATCTTGGTTTGGCCTGGAAAAAGAGTTGCGTCTGATGTTGCGTCTTTGCTCTCCGTCTGTCTCCCAGCAGGCCAGACGAGCTGCTGTCCTCAGAATCTCCTCATCTGTTTTGTCAAGCTGGCTCAATCTTGGAAATACTCCTGTGCAACAGCTTCAGCTCCACCACCAGCCTGCCCTCACTTCTACGACCTCCCACGAGCAAACCAGCGTATCCCCCCTGGACCAAACTGCCCACTATGCACAAGAAGGCCTGAACATTCATTTCACCCACCCAACCCCCATGTCCTCTCTCCCAGTGAGCTACCATCTGATGCTCAGGTTCTGCTTCTTGTGCTCACTAATAATTGTAAATTTGCACCATTCAGCCTCTGCTTGGTTGTGTATCAGCCTCTTAGGCACCTCAACTCTGTTGAGCCAAGTGTTCCTTTAACTTTAACCTGAATTTCTTCACAAATAATATTTTAATCATTAGAGGGGAAAAAAATACACAATCGCACAAATGTCATTAAATAAGCAACTTTAATAACTGCTGATATTTACGATGACATTTACTCTCTCTCCGATCGATCTGAGTCAACTTCAATAATGTCTTCCTCTAAACCATCAATTAGATTCATTTTACATGCTACAAACTGCAGACCTTTAAGGTGGGAGTAATTAAAATCAAGAAACCCTAACTTGACCCAGCTGTCCTAGCAAATGAGAGATTTCTCAACGTTAAACTTTTCTCTGCTTCCTTCTTGAAAGAGCGTTTGTCAAACAGCTGATCATTTACAAAGGAATGGTTTGAGAGCTTCAGTCTGCTAAAGGATTCGATCATGGCACCACTGGAGGTTACGAATGACCTTATGGCCTCTGACGGTATAAATGTCGCAGGCCAGTACGTGGGAGTGGATCCAGAAGCAGACTCAATGGACGAGGCAAGCTGTTGCTTAACAAGGTTTTATTGTACACAGGGAAAATGCATACAAAGCGATGAGGGGAGTGAAGCAGGGGTCTCTGACATAGAGGAGAAGGTGATTAGATCCAGGCTACGTCCACACGTACCCGGGTATTTTTGAAAACGCAGAATTTTCTATGCGTTTGCACCTTTCGTCCACACGTAAACGGCGTTTTCGGTCACTGAAAATGCAGATTTTTAAAAACTCCGTTGTTGCATTTACATGTGGAAGTAGGCCAAGAGTGGTGCAGGTGAGTAAGGTTAACAGGTGTTGGCTTACTTGCAGGTGGGAAGCAGGAAGTTTCGGTAACGGTAGCCGAGTGAGTGTCTGGCAGTATGGAGGAGTGTATGACAGCGTTGAGATTCAGGAATCCAGGAGTGAAGGCAGACAGGTGAGTCAGAGGAGTAGTAACGTTTTTCCCAGAGAAGGATTTGCAAACAGGACTGAAGGATGTTACCAGGTGTGGCCAGCACACTTTTCCAGGGGAACAAGCTGCAGGCATACAAGGTCCTAAACAGTCACAGCCCATCTTATTGTTAAGACCTCATAGCAGCGTATCCCTCCGTAGAGCACTCTGCTCTCAGACTGCTGGTTTACTTCTGGTTTTTAGGGTATTTAAAAGTAGATTCAGAGGCAGAGCTTTCAGCTTTCAGGCCTCTCCTTTGTGCAGCCAGCTCCCAGTTTGTAATCAGGAGACATACACCCTCTCTGCTTTTAAGATAAAGCTTTAAACTTTCCTCTTTCATAGAGCATATAGTTCGGACAGGATCAAATGTCCCCAAAACATCTTAGTTGTGTTACGATTGGATTAGGCTGCTGGGGACTTCCTGTGATGCAGTATTTCTTCTTCACTCATCTATTTTCGCTCTCTGTGCGTTTATACACCACTGTGGTATTTAGTCATTAGCAGTTATTAAACTCTTTCTCTCTCTCCATCTCTGCGCACTTCTCTTTCCACTCATCGCCGGCTGATCGTGGCGGATGGTTGCCCCTCCCCGAGCATCGGTCTGTTTCTTCCTGTTCCTCCTTTAAAGGGTGGTTTTACTTCCCATTGTCACCAAGTGCTTCCTCATAGGGGCTTTTGATTGTTGGGCTTTCCTTTTCATACTTTAAAGTCTTTCCCTTACAATATAAAGCACCTTGAGGCGACTACTGTTGTGAACTACATAAATAAAACTGAACTGAACACTCACTGTGCTTTATGCTTTTGTCTTAGAAACAATAGCATTTCCACAAGTTATCAAATAATTAGCATTTGAAAAGCTGAACCCTTTTCAACTCTCCACTGCAAGCAATGCAAATCAGTGCTCCCACAAATGGTATTGCAGTACACCCCATTCAAAGTGACTGATAAGTGAGACCACTGGAGCCTGAGACACACAGTCTCACAGCAAACTTTGCTGCATTCCCCTTTTCAGATCTGGAGCTGGGAGATTGCTCTGGACTTCCCCAGTCTTTTCTTTTTGACCAGTGTGATCATGGGTTTTTATTTTCTTTCTTTTAGCCAGCAAACATCACAAGTCCTAATTATTCACACAGTATTATGCAATGGCTGATAATCATATATGCTGCATACTTTTAGGCATTTTTCAAATTTCAGAAGCAGTATTTGGTGTGTCTATATTTCTAAGTGCATGACCTTCTCAGTGACGACCTGCATACAAACCTGAACAAAGGTTAAGGACAAAGTGTAATCACCTACACGAAAGCTGTTTGTAACTGCACTCTGCTACGCGGATAACTCAAAAACCGGAATGAAATATTCACCAAGGTAGTTCGCTGCCTGAACGTGGCAGCATGGACACTGCTCTGTAATTGAGAGCACAGGGAATCCAAGTTAGTGCAACCTGACAGAAGTGTGTGGGTCCCACCAGCAGTCAGTGACTTGTTTATGTGG
Source organism: Simochromis diagramma (assembly GCF_900408965.1). NCBI lineage: Eukaryota > Metazoa > Chordata > Actinopteri > Cichliformes > Cichlidae > Simochromis > Simochromis diagramma. Next base: position 1,159,154 of record NW_024386801.1, on the reverse strand, counting down.
AAAACTTGGTTGTTTCAACAACTGCAGTGTTCCTCTCAAGCAATTTGTTTAAAGCACAGTGAACATTGAAAAATGGATACCAGCTCCTGAAGAGACATCTGGCTGGAAGCACTGATACTTGCTACGTGGAGAAGTTTGACATCTGCAAAGAAACCAGAAGATCGATTTTCACATTTGATGGCGCAGCTGTGTCGTTGGAACGATGAGACCAAAGTGGCCAAAACGCACAATGTTTGTGATGATACCAGCTGTCAAACATGGTTGTGAATGAGTGATTTCTGCTTGTTTTGCTCATTTTTGCAAAGTCACAGCAGCTCAAGCTTGGCCAAAAATAAGTCATCCAACTGGACAATGACAAGGACACCATGTGAAAGACTGATGAGGTCATGCTGTCAATGATTACTTCAGGGTCCCAGAAAGTTGTGGGAATTCTGATGTTAAGGAGAAACTTTTTTGTTTGTTGCTGGTTTTGGCTCATGGAGTGCTCTTAGTTTTGGACTCCTGGGAGACTTTGTTTTTCACATGACTGTACTGGTGTTTAAGGCACTGATGGGGCATTTTCTGACACATTGTTCAGTCTGCGTGTTTGTGATTAGCTCTACAGGGACTATCAAGTATAAAACTGTACTTCCACCCAGTGATTAGAGGCAGTACACTGTTTTACCCCTTTTCTCATAAGAAATGTATTTTATAATTAACAGAGTTTCAGCACACATGAGTAAACTATGATCTTTTCTCTCTCAAACACATGTCTCTCCTCCCTGATTGGGTAGAAGTAACATATAAACTGTATGCTTTGCTGTGCTGCTCCACCGGTGCTGCTTTCCTTTCAGAAGAATTCCCACCTTCTCTCTTTCTGAATTGACAAATTGCTGATTTGGCTCGGCTTTGAAAATTTCACAGACCATCAACTTGTCAGCCTCTTCAGTAATCACAGTTTTGGTTTGGTCGATGCTCATCAGGTCATCCGTGTTACTCCTTAGTCGAGCTTTTTTCTGGCCTGACAGGAGCCACACATCTACCATCTGCCTTGCTCCAATCAGGAGGACTTCAAAGGCTGCTTTAAGCAGCACTGGGGAGATGAAATATCCCACTGCTATTCACACTTACATCTGTTTCCATCCAGTTGTTAAATCTGTGAGTGAAGTACCTTGTGATTACTGCCTTCATGCAGCTGGAACATTGTGAAACAGATGAGCTTGTGCGGAAAAATCCCAGTGAGTATTCTTGGGAGAGTGTCATGTTGTACCTGGTCAAACATGGTTTTGTAGTGATGACAAAAATGACAATATGATACCGCAGTGAGCAGCAAGAGGAAACATTGTTTCCACAGCCAATAGGGGTTCAGTCAGACTTTCTCTTACAAACCAAGACATTACTTTTAATCAGTTACTTGGAAGACCAAAATGCAGGGCATGAACAAAGGAAGCCTTAATGCTGATGTTTGAGTACAAAGACAAAACTCAAACTAAAATAGCAGCAGGAATAAAACCTGGAAAACACGTGGGGACAAACACAGGAGCTAAACAGATGCAGATGGATCAAATCCTAGACATCAGAATATGAAATACTTTATTAATCTCTAAGGAAATGATGTTACAGCTGCTCCCAGACAGTAACAGACTAAACTATTTAAATAAAACAATCTGTTACAGAGTTTACAAATGTAAGAAACTGCACTCATATATACAAATTGCTCAGTTATAAATGTTGGGTCTAAAGTCAGACCCCGCTGATCCCAGGACTTATTCCCGTGAAAGAAAAACAAGGCAACAGCGATCGATCGTTTCACTTGCAAGGGAGGCCTTGTCGGTATCTCAGCTCATCACAAATGACCTCGACGACGGCCTCCTCTCGCCTCCTTTTATTGACAACGTTCACACAATAAACAATAGTTTACAACACGTACCTTCCCCACGTAACCCCCCTTGGTTACAAAGACAAGGCACTGTATGTGTGTGTGTGTGTGTGTGTGTGTGTGTGTGTGTTCTCCTACTGACCAAAAGGTCATAAAGGCAGGAGGCAACATCCTAGGTCATAAAGAGGGTAGTCTCCCCCACACCCAATTTATGGTTCACCCTAGATAACACAGTGAAGCCATACAAAGGGGAGGAAGTTTACCAACATCAAACAGACCTTCACCAGGATGTGCCTGTGATAAAAAACACTACCGCCCCCCCACCCAGAACCTCGAGAATCTGGGGAGGGGAGGACAGAAAGAATTCCTTAAAACAATGTACAAATGGTAAACGTAAAAATTACAAACATTTAACAATTCACTTTAACAATAAATATCAAGAATATTGACAAAGAATATTACAGAGGTGAAATATATATGATTGACACTCCAACCTGTGAACTTTCTCATTTGTTATTTTACTGTAAGGAGTGAAAACCCCCAGAGAGAAGCGCAAGTCTGCTTTCACACATACAACGTCAACAAAGCTACAAGAGATAAAATCTGAGATACGCCTCTGTCAGTGCGCCCCAGGACAGCTGTGGCTACAATGTAGCTTGCCATTGCCAGTGTGCAGTGTTGGGGAGTAACGGAATACATGTACCGCCGTTACGTATTTAAAATACAAAATATGAGTAACTGTATTCCGTTACAGTTACCGTTTAAAAAGGTGGTATTCAGAATACAGTTACTTTGTTGAAATAAATGGATTACACTGCGGTACTTTCCTGTTTCATTTTGTCGCGGGTCAGGACTGTTTGGGTTTTGTTTGACAGCTACGTTCTGTTGTTCCAGGCGGCAGCGTTACGGTTGCCATGGTTACAGGGCGACGCTCTCTCTCTCTCTCTGCGACTGTGTGTTTCCTGGGTGAGAGAGCGCCTTTTCGAAGTCTGTGGTCCCCACATGCTTCAAAAGATCCACCATCATCCCTGTGCCCAAGAACAGCAAACCCTCATCCCTGAACGATTACCGGCCAGTTGCACTGACCTCGGTAGTAATGAAGGTGTTTGAGAGGCTGCTGAAGAACATCATCTCCTCCTCCATCCCAGACACCACAGATCCGCTGCAGTTCGCCTACAGATCCAACAGATCCACAGAGGATGCCATCGCCCACGTCCTGCACACCACTCTCAGCCACGTGGACAAGAAACAGGGTAACTATGTGCGAATGCTGTTTGTTGATTACAGTTCAGCGTTTAACACAATAGTGCCCTGCAGACTGTTCACAAAGCTGAGGGATCTGGGACTTAACAGCCGTCTGTGTGCATGGGTGTTGGACTTCCTCACTGGCAGAACTCAGGTGGTGAGGGTGGGCAGGTGCTTCTCCAACAGCATCACCATCAACACAGGAGCACCTCAGGGATGTGTCCTCTCGCCACTGCTCTACTCCCTCTACACTTCAGACTGTGTGGCCACCCATGGCTCCAACACCATTGTGAAGTTTGCTGACGACACAGTGGTGTTGGGTGCCATCTCCAACAACGATGAGGCGGCCTACATGGATGAAGTGAAGAATCTGGCATCGTGGTGCCAGGACAACCACCTCCAGCTGAACGTCAGCAAGACCAAGGAGCTGGTGGTGGACTTCAGAAGGGGTCAGCACAGAGACTACAAGCCCATTATCATCAATGGAGCTCCAGTGGAGAGGGTGCAGTCCTTCAAGTATCTTGGTGTCCACATCTCCTCAGACCTGACATGGGCTGCCCACATTCAGGTCCAGACCAAAAAGGCTAGGCAGCGCCTGTATCACCTACGACAACTGAGGAAGTTCAGGGTCTCTCCAAAGATCCTCAGGATTTTCTATACAGGCGCTGTGGAGAGCATCCTCACACAGAACATGACATCGTGGTTTGGGAACAGCTGTGTGAAGGACCAAAAAGCTCTCCAGAGAGTGATCCGTACAGCAGAACGCTGCTGCAGGATTGCTCTCCCCCCGCTTCAGGACACCTACACCAGGAGATGCCGGACTAGAGCAGCGCAGATACTGAAGGACCCGTCCCATCCTGGCAACAAACTGTTCCAACTTCTGCAATCTGGTAGAAGGTTCCGCATCTTCCGGGCAAGGACAGAGAGACTCAAGAGGAGCTTCTATCCCCAAGCCATCCGGGCCCTAAACACACACACCCGCCCTCTCACATCATCTATAATTGACTGAGACAGGACTCTTCCAGACACTAAACCAAGGCACAATGTACATTTCAATTCCTTTAATTTTAAATATGTTTATATTGTCTATCCTGTAAAATAGTCAGATATCTATTCATATTAATGTACAGAATTCGCCTGCTTGCTGCTACTACTGCACATTCACCCACTGTATATACTATATGTGTATATATATATATATATATATATATATATATATATATATATATATAATGTTCTTCCTCTACACCCCCCCCCCCCCCCCCCCCCAATTTTTGCACATGTCGAGGAGCGTGTCAGGCTACATTTCACTGTGTGTTATACTTGTATAACTATGCATGTGACAAATAATAAAGAACCTTGAACCTTGAACCTTGTGCTAAGCTAACAGGCAGAATGCTACAAGCATAGCTCTAAAGAATGTAGCATCATGGGCAGTGTAGTCCGTGCTGCAGGGAGAATGGACTGCCATACACGTTATGGGTCTGTGAGCGCGAGGAGGGAGAAAAAGGGGAGTGGAAAAGTACGAGTTGTCATCGAGGAAAAACGGGAGCTGGAAGCATGTAAATATAATAATAACCACTTCAGCCAATAAGAGAGCCTGACGAGCCCAGTTGTAAGTAAGCTATTAAGACTCGACTGTACACCGTGTTCGTGTTTTCCTCCGAAAACAATAAGTTCCGTTGGAGCAGCCTTTCAACGCCTCTCTCTGTCTCTCGCAAGCAAAGTTGACCCACACAACAAAGTAAAGCTATTTTTCGGCTACGAGCCGACAGGGACCCCGCCGTATTAGCCAGAGGTCCCTTTACTACAGTTCGGAGCCGCGGACCTTCAGTAATAGTAATAAATCACACAGCAATAGTACATTCACGTTGTTGTAAAAAGCATGATAATATATTAAGTAATCCAAAGTATTCAGAATACGTTACTGTCATTGAGTAACGTAACGGAATACGTTACAGAATACATTTTGGGGCATGTAATCTGTATTCTGTAATGGAATACATTTTAAAAGTAACCTTCCCAACACTGCCAGTGTGTGAATGCATGTGTGAATGGGTGAATGACTGGATGTAGTGTAAAGCGCTTTGGGGTCCTTAGGGACTGAGTAAAGCGCTATACAAATGCAGGCCATTTACCATACAGACACGTGTCTGTTAGTAATTTGCAGAGTTAATGAAATTACAAACGTCCCATGTCTCTCTCTCTCTCTCTCACACACACACACACACACACACACACACACACACACACACACACACACACACACACACACACACACACACAGAAATCTTAATCACATCTCTCCTTGCATGGCTGGAATCACAGACGCTGTCATTCTTCCGAGCACCAGCAGGTGATTAGTAAACAGTTTCATTGTTGTGTAGTTATGCTGTCCATGCAGACGCTGAACTTTCAGACTGACAAAGACATATGACTTCACTCATCATACAAAAGCAGCCTCCCAAACAAAGTCTTATTCCACACCACCCACTGAAATACTGGAGTGTTACTGAAATTTTCTTTCGCTACTTTTTAATCTAATTTTCCATTTTTGTCTTTCAAATGAGTTTAGATGAAATTATTATCTGTGCAGATATAAGACAAACACATAAAAACTTAAAGTTATGTTTATTTACAAACACTTTTTTTCTGAAGAACTAAAACTGATACAAATATAACAGATGTATCAAAGTCCAGTCACAGGAAGCAGCGCTTCAGGGTTCTTGGTGAAGCTGCTGTAACGTGGCGCAGCTGAGAAACTTTAAATAGTGTGACGAGATCTATGTTTTCATTTTCAAAGATTTAACCTTATACATTAGAATTATATTAATCATACATATACGATAATACAGCTTTTTCCACTATGTGACTTGGTACTTGATCGACTGGCACAACAACAGCTGTGAAAGAAATGATAGATTTTTTCAGTCAATATCGAGCTGACTTTAATTGGAAAACAGTAACAGTGAAGTATAAATGTACAAATAATCAATATATTAAAAAATCAACTTCTGATCAATGGCACCAGTTTTAGGTGATCAGGGTGTTTGATGAAATGTCTTGCTGACCTTTTTTCAATGTGAAATTTCACTAATTTCTCTTCACATTTAGCAAAAGTATTCAAACATATAATGCACCATGGGAAGTTATGACAGTAGGTATGGATGCAAGAGCGCTGAAGTTTGAAATGCTCCACGCTAATGCTGATCGGTCACATGCGATCATGTAGCCTGATCGCCACTGATCCTATGTGGGAGAAAGCCATGTGCTTCCACAACCTCAGAGAGGGCAGTTTTCATATCCACTGACTTTACTATATATGGTTTCGTGCCCTATGAAGGGTTAAAGCAGCAGTTTGTTTGTTTTCAAGCAATTATAAACACGATATGCTAATGAGTGCAATTACTGTGCCTGTACAAACACCGGTACATTTGTTATCTATAACTACAGAGTAAATAAAAGGAAGCATTTTTAGATAATTCTCCTGCAACTTGTTAAATTGTCTTAGTGTATATCAGATGTTTGCCGTATCCAGCAGCCCTCTCTCTTTCGGATAGGTTTACTACAGGAGACCAACTCAGCAGTCCGATCAAGGACAACAAGAGGTTATTAAGTAAATCTACTCTACACAATTGTTGCCTTCTGCTCAGCTCCCCCTCAGTCTCTGCTAGGGGGCCCCTGTGTGATATGGATTGTTTTCAAGTAACAGGCGGTGAAAATGGCCATCTCATTATTTTTAATGGGTGTTTGAGATGGGTTCCATCGCAGTGGCGGGCTGTCATTTAGATGCCTGGGCAGCGAGCGGGATGAAAAGGAAAAAATGGATGAGGTGTGTGGGGAAGAAACTCCTTCATTGTGGTGGAGGTGTGCTCCAACTATTTCTGCAGCTGCAAGAATGTCTTAATATGTGTTTACCTCGATCAGAGCAGTGGTGGCACACAGGGATCGGGGAGGGGGCGGACAAAGCGTGCGTGAAAAGGAGGCAGCAGAAATGGTCTTGTTGCTATTGTCCGCCAAACGCACGTTTGCATCTGGCTGTAACCTTGGCCGTCACAGCACATGGTAATTGTGATAATTTTTCAATCAGCATTAGTAAGTTGGCTAGCGAGCACATCTTTAAACCCCCCTCCCGTCACAGCAACACTGTGATTAGGTACACATATGTTGTATAACGCTGGAGCTGCCAGCAGGCTATACAAAATGGAATTTTTTCACAGTGTTTTCCATCTAGATGAGTTTTAATTAAGTTTCCTTGCTGTGATCCCCAGCGGCTGCTCTAATCAGACCATGGGAGCGTTGCCTCTTGCTTGCTTGCATTGTAAGGTATCCCACAGCATCTGTCGGACCCCCTGCCTCACTGTAACACCCCAGTATCTGCTGTATACTGGGAGAGACACAAAAACACATGCACTGGGGCAAGCGCTTCGATACACCAAAAGACAATCAGTGGGTGGTTGTCACATCATTGATTAAGATTGGTGAGGTTATTAGGATATGCACAGATGCTCTCCGATGAAGGCTAGGCTAAAGCATGCCGGACTGATAATTTGTAAAAGTTTTGCATTTTTATATATTTTTATGTAATTATTTTTCAATGTGTTCCAAGTTGAGATAGCAGGACAATCAACCTCTGATATGTTTTATTTAAGAGTTTGTAAGGTTGAATTTTTTTTTTTAATCACCAAAAATCAGATGAAAAGAAGAAAAAGGAAGTAAAGAAAGGATTAAGCTTTCCATTCTTTTCTGTCTGCAGTCATTAGTGTGCCTGAATTTCTAGCTCACACTGTATACGTAGCAACACAAGCAAACTGATTTCATTATTGGGCTTCCAATTACATTAACAGAAGTCTGCCCTACGATAATTTTAGAGCTCTATCCTGGTCTTAGTGGAAGTTCAAACAATCTTTAAAAACTAAACGTAAACCATATTTTTCAGACCATAAGGCTCACCGGATTATAAGGCGCATCAAGCGAAACAAAACAGTCAGATCAGTCAAACTTTACTCAACTCATTCTTCTTGCTTCCTCCACTTCTGTACCATTGATTCATTAATGTTGAATTCTCTGCAGCTGCTCTATTCCCATGTTGTTGCAGTATATTAATGGCTAACCTCGTATTGTGGATGGATTATCTCAGTTGTTCTCCTGACTGAAGTTTGGTCCGTTTGCAGCATCCTGCCATGTGATTGCATTTGTCCCTGACCATCAGGAACTCTCACGTTAACTTTTATCGAGTGGAAAAAAGTTAGCTTCACTGTGTTTATGCTATGCTAACATAGCTGTGTCACTAGCGACCACGTAGCACATCATTATATACCAGCTAGCCCATCTTCAGTAACCCTACAAACATCACTGCTGTTTAGTTTTCTGTCTTCATTTATGTTGGAAGTGATAGCAGAGCTGTACGTTTGAATTGTTTCAGAAATCTCTCAGTCTGAACATGCTATATCATGTTTTCTATCTTCTAACTCTGTTAAATGAAATAAATTCTGTTTTCATGGATGCCTGGATGTTAAACTTAATTGTTACACCTGGTAAAGCAGCAACCCTGATCATTTTATTAAAGATGAAAGAATTCAGACAGTTTATAACTCTCAGTGATGCCGCAGTGTTCGTTTGACTTTGGGACCTGAATCTGACGGAGTTTAGGACCCAGATTACTCTGCGAGGCTCCTGACTACGGTAGCCGTAATGTTCCAACAATCCATCAAGCGGTGCGGCTTCTAGCTTAGCAAAGTCGGACTAAAACATTGTTTGACAGATTTTTGAGCGGCGTGTACCACATAAAATCGGTTCGAGGTCAGTAAGCACATCCAGAATTCATACATAAGGCGCACTGTCAATTTTAAGTGCACCTTATAGTGCAGAAAATACGGTAATTGTAAACTGTAAGTGATACGTCAGATGTTGTTGTTGATGTAAAATGTAGGTTTTCTTTTTTTTAGCCTTTAGTGAACTGCAACATAGTCCATAAATGAGTCATTGGGTTGCAGCTAGCTCCAGTGTATCTGAGGAATCTGATATGTGACAATAAAGTTATAACTAAATGCAGTACTATTCAGTATCCTTAACATGCTGCACAAGACTGTGTATCAAAAGTTGTAGTCAGTGTTAAAACCAATATAAAACTATATATTCACCAACTTTACAGAACTAACAACATCGCATTTTTTCTTTTTTCTTTGTATGAACACATCAACTGGGAAAATAATGATTTCCTTTCAGCTGGTAACTAATTTCTTGAGCTGATTGTTTTTGTTTATTTATTAAATTTTTTTGTACAATAACTTTATGAAAACTGGCCATTATGAGTCCTTTAAGATTGCCGGTTGGCAATAGTTGACACTAGCTGTGGCCAGGTGAAACCAGCCACAGAGTGTCCTTTGCTTTGGTTGTTCAAAGTTTGCTGCAGTCGCCTGCATTTCACCTGACAGATACAATATAATATACTTTATTGTCCCGTTAGGGAAATGTGATGTGCGCTCAAGCGCGTTCATAGAAGCTGCCTTTGCAAAGAGTCAATAAACATAAAAAAAGATATGAATAAAACAGTGGTTCATATAAAAAATACATATCAACAGTCACTCTACAAAAACTGTTGTTGAAATGCTTGGTTGATGTTGTCAAAAATTAATTTTTAAACTGAATCAGTCTGCATTCAAAGTAGTGGCCAAGCACTGGTGAAATTTGAAAACACCCCTTTAAATGGAGCATGTTTGCCTTTTAAAGTGAAAGTTTTGCCTTTCCACTGCAACCAGTACAAAAAAAAGATGCAAACAGCTCAATTTCCACAGTTTCATTAATGTTCTGAGGGTAGTTCATAAGTCTGTGTAGACAAATCAGAGCAAAATATGAAGAACCACAGCAATCCGGTGCTGACCAAAGCCATTGCAAGAAGGTTGTTGTCCAGTTTCATCTACCGAGTACCTGCAGCCTCCAGTAACCACTTGCCAGCTGGTTGGAGAATACCTTTTTTCCCCCAGCGACTACTTTGCAAGAGAGAAAATAGGTAATTAGGCGATCAAAATATTTGCAACTGGAGGTTGCTGACCAATCTTTAGGGCTGTATGACTCGGGGTTTAGAAGTCATTTATACTGACAAAGAGCAACGGTCACTAATCCACCAAGTTGGGGAATGGGGTCATGGACGTTTGTCTCTAGTGACTGGTGGTTGCCAGTGGATTGCAGACCGGTCTCTGTGCGACTAAGGCCTAAACTCTATGAAAAACTGCAAACAAATCAACTGTTGGATACAGGGTGTGTAGTTCATCACTACAATCAGAACAACAGTATAACTGATGGACCAGTCATGGAGAATTTCAATCCTTCTGTTTCAAGTTTCTGTGAGGTTGAGATCGTGAAACTGCAGATGCACATGTGCAAGAGTGAGAATGGGACGGGGAACCATCCAGTAGTCAAGTGGACATCTGTCAGATTAAATTTAGCCATTCATTTAATTTTCATTGGTGGAGAAATAGAATAGAATAGAATAGAATAGAATAGCCCTTTATTGTTGTTGTTGCTGATCCACGCTCATAAGTTTTATAAGTACTTAACAGTATTTGGGTTTTACTCTTTAATATTGTGAGATCTCGACCCCATCATGTAAAGTGCCCTAAGATGACTTTGGCTGTGATTTGGTGCAATAAAAAACAAATAAATTGAACTGTGCACAAAACCAATTAAGTCGTTGTGTGTTTATGTATTTGTATGTGTTTCTTCATGTTTGTGAAAGGCTCAGTGAGTTTGGGATTTGTGTAGTCGTCAGAAAGAAGGATTTGAGCAGGGCCAAACCAACATGCTGCTTTACTTTCAATTACATGGCTGTTTTGTTTGGAATTTTCAAAGTGAGAAAATGAAAGTTGGAATTGGAAGTGTTCAGTTTCTAGAAGAAAGAGCATTGTCTTTTCATAATTATGCTCTTTCTCCACATTCAAAAGGATTAAATGAAAAATCCAATTGGAGACGGTCGGTAGGTTTGACGCCTTATCTTTGCTCACTTCTCCGTGTGCAAATTTGCTGGTTCATATCTTCGGTGTTCTCACTTTATTTATGGGCTGGATCTAAATTAATTAATCCCTCCTCACCACCCTTTGCTTTGGCATTCAACGTGGAACAATAGACAGCAATGGAAATTAAAGAGTGATTAGAATTAGTCGCATTAGGTATCACTGTTTCTAGCACTACTAGTAATATTGACATACTACAGGCATCTGTGTGTCTGTGTGTGTGCATGAGAGACAGAGTGGGTGTAGGTTCAATGTTCTCCTGTTGAGTAGGAGGGAAATAGATTGTTCCTTTTAAAATGTGAGACTGCTGCTTGTTTCTGTTGTCTGAAAACAACAAACCTTTGTTTATCTGTGCTTCTCCCCATGTGGCATCATTAGCAGCAGAGTAAGGTGATAAGATGAGATGACGAGGTCTGACTTTAAATCACATCAGTTTAAGAACAAATCCACAGAGATCTCAAGAAAGTCTTTTAGATTTCACCTGCTGTGCCGAGCAATACGAGCCAAACCCTGACGCACACGCAGCAACACATGCACTCGCACAAACACTGACACACACACCAGCACATGCACTCGCACAAACACTGACGCACACACCAACATGTGCACTTGCACAAACACTGACACACGCATCAACACATGCACTTGCACAAACACACACGCCAACACGTGCACTCGCACAAACACTGACACACGCACCAACACGTGCACTCGCACAAACACTGACACACGCGCCAACACGTGCACTCGCACAAACACTGACGCACACACCAACACGTGCACTCGCACAAACACTGACGCACACACCAGCACATGCACTCGCACAAACACTGACACACGCACTAACACGTGCACTCGCACAAACACTGACGCACACACCAACATGTGCACTCGCACAAACACTGACGCACACACCAACATGTGCACTTGCACAAACACTGACACACGCGCCAACACGTGCACTCGCACAAACACTGACGCACACACCAACATGTGCACTCGCACAAACACTGACACACGCGCCAACACGTGCACTCGCACAAACACTGACACACGCGCCAACACGTGCACTCGCACAAACACTGACGCACACACCAACATGTGCACTTGCACAAACACTGACACACGCGCCAACACGTGCACTCGCACAAACACTGACGCACACACCAACACGTGCACTCGCACAAACACTGACGCACACACCAACATGTGCACTTGCACAAACACTGACACACACGCCAACACGTGCACTCGCACAAACACTGACACACGCGCCAACACGTGCACTCGCACAAACACTGACGCACACACCAACATGTGCACTTGCACAAACACTGACACACGCGCCAACACGTGCACTCGCACAAACACTGACGCACACACCAACACGTGCACTCGCACAAACACTGACGCACACACCAGCACATGCACTCGCACAAACACTGACACACGCACCAACACGTGCACTCGCACAAACACTGACGCACACACCAACACATGCACTCGCACAAACACTGACGCACACCCACAAATGTTTGCAATAAATGCAGGATACAAAGACATGATTTTCTTTTAATAACAACAGTTACCATTAGGTTGTACTTGTCAGTATCGTGCAGTAGTGTGGGTGAACATTGGGTAGATTGGGTAGTACTGTGCAGAAGTCTTAAGCAGCCTCTCATTTCTTTACATTTTGCTTCCAAATGGCCAGACATCCTCGTAATTTGTCTAAAGTGGTTCTGAACAACAGGTGTCGAGACTTTCTAAAGATCCTTTAAATTTTCAGAGGGCTGTGTTTTTTGTTTTTTGAGCCACTTAATCCTGACCTATGGGTTATTCAAGCGTGAAAAAAGGCATCTGACTCAGACAGCTTAGCAAAGGTTACATTTTAAATAGTATCTTCAGGCACTTTGTGCTAGCAGCCTGTTGCAAAAACACACGAGTTCAACACATTTATTTATGTGAATCTATGAAAAATATCAAAGATGTCAAAGACTGACGGATGTAAAATCGTTTTGTTGCATCAACAAGGTGATTCCCAAAGAGCTATTAAACGTGCCATATCTCAGCATGTTGTGCAGCGTGTTTTTAAACAATCTGAGAAAACTGAAGAAGAGGACACCCTGTCCAGGCTGTAGTCTGTCTCTTGTCCCATGACAGCTGGAATATGCCCAATGCTGGTGTCCTGCAGGTTTTAGATGTGTCCTTGATCCAACACAGCTGATTTAAATGGCTAAATGACCTCCTCAACATGTGTTGAAGTTCTCCAGAGGCCTGGGAATGAACTAATCGTTTTATTCAGGTGTAATATCTGAGGGTAATATCTAAAACCTGCAGGACACCGGCCTTCAAGGCCTGGAGTTCCCCACCCCTGGATTAATGGATAGAAGACAAAAGAAGAATTTTTAAGTTTGCATGTTTCAAAGACAGTTCTGCAGATATTTCCAATTTTCCTAAAAAGAAAATTAAGGAAAGAGGAATGGCTCAGGGCTTTTTATTGTTTTTCTTCTAGCTGGGTCATATGTGGAGTATGCTCTGCTGAAGGATTTAGAAGTGTCTTTTTGCAAGTCTAGTAATATTTTGGTATTTGGTTGTGAACTTAAAAAATGCAGATTTATGGAAGAGACCTGCTGTTTCCCAAAAGCATGTTATGATGCAAAATCTGGGAATCAATCAAGTGAAACTGTATGTTGCGTTTTACCCACTAGGACGTGACCACTTTTATTCACTTTTTAGCACCAATTAATGTTAATGATGATTTTAATTGTATTTCAGGACATTCTTCATAGAAACGTTCTTTCAAACTGCAGTGAAGCAGTTTTTCTTAACATACACACAAAAATAACTCCCTAAAATGACATGTACATGCATGCAAATTAGAAAATGTGTGGTTCACAATAATTTGACCATCAGTGTTGTGATGCACCGAGCTGAAAAGCATTTTTCTTTATTTGACCCAAAAAGTTATATTTACAAAAAAGGATAAATGTCGAGCTCATAAAGGACACAAAGAAACAAGACCGAACAAACCAACTGACCCAAACAGGAAATGACACATAAAGGTTGTTTAGTTAAGATGTTCCTTATTCAGTAACCCCCTGTGTGCCCCTCTGTCTATCTGTGAAACCTTGTTTCCCCTCCTTGTGTTTTATTCCATGTTTTCCCCAGCCCGTTATGTCCGTGCTCTCCCTGTGCTCTCTCTCCTCCTGTCTGAACCTCTGTGTACTTCCTGTTTTACTTTGACAGTCTCTCCTAAGTATGCGTCATGTTGTGTTCACCCCTGCCCTGTCTTGTTACGATTATCTGTGTCAGCTGTGTTCCCCGTGTGCTCCCACTTCCCTTGTTTACCCTCTGTGCATTTATGTCCACGTCTCCCTCAGTTCAGTGTCGCGTTCTCCCTCGTGACTGTGTGCCCCTCCGTGTGTTTCCTCGTGAGTCAGTTCCTTAGTACTTCCCAGTTTAGTTTCATGTTATTTTGTATCGCCTTTATCCTCTGTCAGCAATAAAGCTGTATTTTGAGTTCAGTCCTGTTTTCCCGTGAGTTTGCGTTTGGGTCCGCTCCTGCCTGCACACAGCCTGATCATGACATCCCCTGGGACGTGCTGCTAGTGATGGTTAGAGTATTACGGGCACTCCTAATGCACAGGACAGCATATGAATACATTTTCACATATTCCCATGCTGAGTGTTGTTCCAGTGATGTTTCCAAACCTGCAACCTTTATCTCGTGTTTTCATATTCAGTTCATATTCTCACTTATCAATCATAATTCAAACGGTTTATGTGTACTAATTAGCAACCTTGGTTACGTTTTACAACTTCACAGACAGCGAGCTTTTTATACATGATATTCTTTTTATGTGTTTTTGTATATTTTTAATATACTAATACTTCTATACTAATATACTAAAGTAATTATAATAATAATACATTTTATTTATAGGCGCCTTTCAGACCCTCAAGGTCAGCGGTCCCCAACCCCCGGGCCTCGGACCGGTACCGGTCCGTGAGTCGTTTGGTACCGGGCCGCGAGAGTTGAGGCTCAGGTGTGAAATTTATAGTTTTCAGGGTTTTTATCGGTTTTCAGCGTTATTTTGTTATCGTTTTTATCGTTTACTCGGTTTTCCTGGGTCTTTTCAGTGTGTTATGAATAAATCTTCTTTTTTTTGGTACCGGTACTAGTTTTATTTTGTTGTATTTATCCGCGACACCTTAAAGGCCGGTCCGTGAAAATATTGTCGGGCATAAACAAGTATAGCGGTACTGTGTGGTGTGAGTGAGGGACGTATATTTTTAATATACAAATATACAATTTTTAAAATACTTTTGTATATTTTTAATATACTAATACTTCTATACTAATATAATAATGTATATTTTTAATATACAAAATGGGAAGGAAGGGATGGGAAGCGTACAAATAAAAGAAGATTGAACTTTTGCTAAGCTTCATGTTTTGCCGCATGCAGTTTGAGTCTTTTCACTCCCAGCCAAAATAATTAGTGGATTACAGGGTCATGCTTGTCAACAGTGAATAGAACCATACTGCTCGCAAATGATGTTGGGGATTCCTAATTCTCTAATCACCTTAGAAACAGGAGCACTATCGATACAGCGGCACTGAAAATAATGCTGCAGTGCTTTTGCTAATGTCTGTGTGCATAAAAAACTTAAAATAGCCATCATATTTTTATTGCCCGTGCCAAAGAGAGGGAGGAAATTTGGGATAGTGGCCATCATGCGTTTTATAGCCAAATATATAAACATTAAAACAAAAGGACTCGTAATTTGTGTTAAAAAGAAAATGGGGTAAAATCAGTGTTTTCTACAGTCTAAACTGGGATCAACTCAAACAGAAAGGTATTTTTCTGTTTTGCAATAACAGCACAAGTTATTTTTTTCAGTATTTTAAAAGACTATTTTAAATGGCACGTGTACAAATCTGTAATGACAATTGCAGTTAAACGAGGAAATGAGAGAGGCACAAAGACTCAGAAGAAGCTCAGCGAGAGCAGAAGCGAGGGAGGACTGCAGCTATGGATGAATAAGAATGATAAAGGACCGTCGCCCAGCCAAAGTTTATCCCCAGGGCTTGTAACATGGCTCTGTTGCTCCAGTCTGAAGGCCCATTTAGGAGGTTAGGGTCAGGCAGCAGCCCAAATCGATGCGCTGAGAAGGGACTGTGGGGCTCCATGCTAATACCTGTTCGGTGATAATACCGCCTGCTGAATCCCTGCTGGGCAATGTCATCCATCACCCTGCTGATGCCACCAGCACAGACAGAGGCGGTGGAAGCAGGAGACGCAGAATTGTAAAGATAGATAGATGGCTTAGAAATTCTCCGGCGTCTTTGCTGTATATCCCAGAGCTGATTTTAATAAAAGTGGTAATAGGGCAGGAGGAAGTCCCTGCAATGTGTCTCTGGCCATTCAGACAAAGAGATAAATGCCAGGTCTCGCAGGTCTCGTGGGACAGAAAGATGTTAATCCATATATTACTTGCCTCAGCCTCAGCGTCACAGCGCTGATACATCATAGTAGTTATTGATTGGCCCCTGTCTCGACAAAGACTGCTAAATGAGATATTTCACCCTCAAGAGAAAAGCTCACTGCATTCATTTTGTAGGCCTACTGTCTGGCCAGTGTTGTTTCACTTCGAGTATAATTTAGTTTCATGCAGCGTCTGCTGGGCCTGAAGTTCTGCTCTATCACCAGCGCAGAATTTCTTAATATTTTTATCTTCATTTATTTTCCCGAGACTCACAGTGGAAACTTCATAGTTTTAGTTCTTTCGAGGATGCCAGTGTTCACATCGTGGACAGAGAGGACAGATGGTTTGAAAGAGGAGTAAAAGAAGCATCTATGTCCACTGTGAGCGACCATCTTTGAACGGAGGTGGGGCTTACAACACCAACTGTCTGCCATCTATAATCCAGCTTTGAGATCCTTCCCAGACGCCTTAACGCCCACTCACATCCTGGACCATCTGACCTCAGGAAATCACATGATAGGGTGGGGCCAGGTTTCACAATGAGCTCACCCGAAACTCTGGCTGATTGGGACCCACACCCAGTTTCACACCTTGGCTCGTGTCATTAGGAGGTCCATTGTTGCTCTTGGGGAGGGAAACTCCCACAGGGCTTAAATCTGGAACTCTCCACCGTTTGACCTTAGAACTGAAGAAGCTTCTTGGATGAAACGTCTTCAAGAAACTTAAAGAAGTCCAGACGCTTTTCTTTCCAAGCTCCTTAGACTATGATGACCTGGATGACTGAGAACCTTCACAGGCATATTTATCAAGCAAAGTCACATCTGACACCATTTAAAAAACTTTTTTAGATACTTTGCTGTACTTTTTGAAATGTTCCTATGATGTTTTCCTGTAGAATCAGATGACAGTTCAAAGTCAAAGTAACTTTATTGTCATCTCTGCTATATACAGTATACAGAGAGTGACGAGACAACGAGGCTCCAGTTTCATTCAGTGCAAAAGACAAACAATAAATATAAGAAGAAAAAAATGTGATTTCCATAAATGAAACCTAAAAAAGGTGAGAGTGTCAGGTGTGTTTGGTCCAACCTGCTTATCACCTAATTTTGAATTTTGAATTTTTCCCAGTTTTGAAGTAAAAACACCGTCTGAGTTTTTTTCACACAGGTTATCTCAGAAAGGAGGAAAACCAAGTGACATGACCAAAAATGATTCATACAGTAGAAACTCGTTTCAGCAACAACTACTGAAACAACTATTAAAAATAAAAATATTAAGCTCTACCTTTACGCGTCTCAGCGGGCGTGCAGATCAACAAGATTGCAAAAACAAACCACAAAAACACAAAAGCTTAGACACAAAAAACTGCGCTGCTGCAGACCCGCATTGTTTTACCTTTTCAAGTCTGTGTCCTCTGTGTCGCCATCTCCACTGTGATGCATTGAAATGAACGAACAAGCATTAACACAGCAGGTCTGTCTGAACGTGTATTGAGTAACGAGCCCTTTAAAGCAGATATTTTGACATGTCACTGTAGGGAAGGCATCGGTGTAATTAATGAAATTAATGATCGCTGGATTTTATTTGGCTGCTTTTCCCGTGTCATGCATTCACACTAACTGTCACACTGTCATGGCCTTCTGATGCCATTACTTTTAATGTGATTAGTAACAAAGTGGTTCTTTCCTGCTGTGACAAGTCAAGTTATTGGCTTTAATGGCCAGTTAATCATCAACAGTTTGACCATAATTCATGAGCAGCGATACATTTTGTGTTTTCCATCATCCGGATCATAAGGATTTGATTCTGTTTTCTTTTTTTGTCCGGATTCAGACAAAACTAATAATACTTATCAGGTCGCGGCACCACCTGCTTCATTACTCCTTTCGTGTCATAAAGGTTAATTCCTTGTAATAAGTCTATTCAGCTGTAACACATTAGCTATTCAAAGTGTGTATTTTGAGTGAAGTAAGTCTATAACCTTTGGGTGAATTTCTTTACTTTGTTCATAGAGAGATAAGAGGATGCTGTAGGTGTCGGTATATTTACAGTCGCTATCTCCTCATAGTGAAGTGGTTTAACTGTTGCCTCTCTTATCACTAGTGTCCTCTTTCATGAATACACTGAACATTTAAACTGATCCGATGTGCCCATCTTATCGCTTCCTCCATCACACGCTATCTTTTTCTCCTTCTTCCTTTCCTCTGCAGAGACAAGGACATTTCAGGAACATCACTCCTTAGTGTTTGTTTCCTGTGAAAGGTTTTTTTTCCCCCTCCTGCGTTTATTCTATTTATACTTTATTTTAGGCCATGTTCAAAGGTGTCACTGTGAGAAGATAAATATAGTCAAGGCTATCAGTGGAGGCCAGTGAGAAGCGTGAGGGAGAGAGGCTATAAAGGCAAACATTCATTCTCATTAGCTCACAGCTGAATTACCGAGCCAATTGACTTCCTATATCTCTCAACTGCACCGCTTGTCAGCGAGTCGCTCTAAAGGCACTGAAGACTTTGTCTCTTTTCTTACAGATGTTCCCTTTCAGCCTATACAGGAGTGCACATTCACATATTCTGCTGCAGCTCAACATTTATGCATTTGTTTTCCCAGGTAGCAGAGCCACTTCAAGAGCGACGTGGATTTTTCATTCGTTATTACTCTCTCTTGAGAAAGGGGAGAAATTGATAAGAGAGAGTGATGATGCAGTTGCTGTGATGGATTTGGAAATGACTATCATGATGATGGCCACAAAGTCTTGCAGGAAATCTTAGGTTGCTTTTATGTCTGTGTTGCTGTGGAGAAAGTGGAGGCTGGAATAGCCGACTATCAGGACTCATCATTTGGAATAAAAAGCTTAGCAATCATGGACTGTATGTGTAATGTCCTGATGTCCACTTACAGTATTTTGTGCCATTGTTTGGTTGGATGATATGTCATTCCTCTCTTCCTATAGGTCTGGTAAACATGAAAGGCAATGACTGTTATAGAAATTCTTCTGGTATGAGAAACATTTCAGAAACACTTCAGGAAATCTGGGATTGATGTTTGTTTCATCGTTGCTAGGCTGCGATTAATTAGTCACATTGGAGAGTAATTGGCTCCTCCATCACTTCCACATATCAATTAATCATACCAACAAAGAAGACTGATGTGGGCCTAGTTACTATATCATATGGCACTGCTTCTTTCTCACGTCCTCGTGGAAAAATCTGGCTCAATATGATTATCAGTAAATTATCTAGGTTGTCGAGTGTGTTACTTTGCTAATCTGTCAAAAACAGGACAGTTTGCTTTAGGCAGTCGTCCTGTCTGTTCTTTGGTAAAAAGGCTGCAGCATTTATGTGGATTTTGCACTGACACTTATTACACACTTAAACATTTCTGCAAACCAAGTAGGTTGCACTGGCAATAGCACTCTGATGTCCAAGCAGGTCAACGGCTTCCAAACTCACTAGATTTCCAGCTGATTCTGCATCCTAAGGGTCCAACTGGCAACGAAGAGAAACCAAGGCATCCACTCACAAATGCTGTGGTCACAGAGACCCCACGATGCCCCCAGAAGGGGCATTTTGGAAAACAGCTTTGGGATGGCAAAGCTGTTTTTCCAAGTGTGAAGAGGCTGCGAGGGAGTATTAGGCATATGGTTCTGTGTTTGATAGAAAATTAGAATTGTGTCGTTAAAAAAACAAAGATTTGCATTTGAAGAACACGTGGATGCACACACATAGTGATGGCTCCATCACAGCACGTTATACTGGCTTACATTTATTCCCTACACAGCAAATTCAAAAGTGTTAAATGTTTTGGTGTTAGTAGTCTTCTTGCAAAAGTAGAGTTAATTTTACTCTAAGCAGAGTCACATTCTTTTAATGTAACTCTGAGGTGTAAAATGATAGTAGTTAAAATCAAGTGTTAAAAATGAGTGTTTCTATGTCAAATCTGGAGGTGTTACAATGGAACATTAACTCTTGACCTGTTAACTCTGAACTCCTACAGGGGCTATGACACCAATAGAGTAAATTCACAGACTCCGCCCCCAGCACCATAGGCTCCAATCAAAGCTGAAGTGAAGCCGTTTCAGAACATTTTGCTCTACATATTTGAGTTGTTTGCCATGCTTGGTAAGTCATTTTTTCAAAGATTGTTTCAATTATTATTTTGAGCTTTTACTTCTGTGGCTCTTTGGAGTTGAGACAAAGCTGTGTGAAAGGCATTAGCCATGTTGCTCGGTGATAGCATAATAATCTGTTTTAGCTAGCTGAAAGGTATTGTTTGCAGGCAAATACCACAGCCTTGAAAAAAGCTTGCATGTGAATTTTCAGTCAAACCTTTGGCCAAATACAAATAGAACAATGTCTAGAATGTGAAATGTTGGTATAATGGTGCTACTTGAAGCCTGAAAACGATCGCCCATAAAAAAACGAGCAAACAGCAGTAGCTGACGTCCTGACTGGGTTCTACGTTAGCATAGATCCCTCCAGAGTTTTGTGCACACGGTTTAGGTAAAAATGAAAAAGGTTGAGGTTTTACATTTAGTTCAGTATTACCTGTTGTCTGTCTCCTTGTCTTTTGGGAAAGTACTTTACACAAGTAATGGCTCAAAGAGGATTCCTTTTTTTTTACTGTGCTGCAATTGATTACTGGATTATTTGTGCCATTAATTAGTGTCAACTAATTTTTATTCAATCTCCACATAGGATATGCTTGTGAAGATGGAATATGGGGGAGAGCAGAAGTGCGTTGAAGTTCCACAAAGTGATGAATGAAGGACATGCATATTGTATTGAAGAAATAAGTGATGAGAATGCTGTTATTTGCATTTACCATGTCAGACCTTTTGATAAACAAAATTCTAATGAAAGTGAGAACATGTACACTGTTACATCTTTCAGAAAATGTTTTGAAATTGTGGTGCAAAGTTCAGAATAAATGTTTTTCAAAAACCATTGCGTCTTTTTAGTAAATGTTTATTTCCAAAAGAAATTTCTAGAAGTTCAGAACAGGAAAATTCCCGCTTTTTAGAATGAATTAGAAGATAACTCTTACGTAGTTAAACTAAAATAGTCTTTGAGAGTTAATATATAAACTCTTAACACCTAGTTAGCATTAGTAAGTGTTAAATTATCAACTCCAGACAGATTTGGTGTTTAACACTGAATCAGAGTTAACGTACCAACTCTCCAAAAAGAGTTAAATTAACACTCTCTGGTGTGGACCCATATAGACACTTTAATAGTGGTGAAATCAAGTCTTACAGTGTTAATTTGGACATGCTGGATTTGCTGTGTATCAACATACACTAATGTCAACCATAACTGCTGCTTAGCACTTTCACCTTGACCCAAGTCTCACACACACACACACACGAATCTGTGATTAGAAAAGGGAATAGATTTACACACACAATTATGCAGACTTTAAAATGCTGGTGTGAGCTGACACCAAAGCTTATCTGTCTCCAGAGCCGGGCAGGAATGAGAAAATATTCACTTGCACAGTATCTGCATTAACGTGTCAGAAATATGTAAGCGCTAACACCTTTAATAGCTTTTAATATTCAGTAAAAAGTGCTGTAATTTGAAAATCTGTCCCTGACTACAGCGTGTGTGATCGGCGTACCTGCCACTGTCTCACGATTAGCTCCACCTGTCAGTGGCAGGCTAAAGCGTATGACCATTTTATCACCTGTTAAACAATCTCAGTAATGTCTATTCTTCTGTATGCTTACAATCCCAGCCTGTCAGTCAAAGCTCGGTTTACATTTTCTTTTCCTCTCTGTGACTCGCTATAACCAGTAAAGTGAACTCTAATCACTCAGTCTTCTATTTTCTATTTGAAAGTCACCTGGAAGACTTTTTTCTGCGATATAGATTTTGCTTTGTGTCCACTGATGCAGAGAATTTGAATTATTCATTTTATTACAGTTCAGTACCTGATTAGGCCTCTTGGGACAACGAGGGGGTGAAAACGCTGCTTGATTATCATCTTTGTGACACTATTGATTTTATTGTACCTGGTGGGGTGAGAGATTTCCACTTTGGATCGTTCTTACTGGTTCGTGTAATCAGTTGACTTCATGTTATTCAAGCATAGCTTTGGCAAATGTAACCAGCGCCTTCATAACACGCTGTTTAATAATGCCAGAGTAGCTTCATTTATTCATATTAACATTCACAGATGACACGTGATGGAAATCCGTGTGCTGTTTTATAAGCACACGTGTACACATACTGTGCCTTAAAGCCACATTAGTGTTCATTTAGTGTCAAGTTTCTGGCCACCTTAACAAGTTCGGTGCTGACGCCCTTTTTGCGTCCTTTAATAGTCTAACTGCAGTACATTGGTATCAGCTTTTAGAGCGCTTTGCAGAAAACCAGAGTCCGCTATAGTTTGAAATGAGGATGATGAGAGAGGGGGGGTGCACAGCATATGAACTGTACGGGCAACCGACTCTGACAGCGGGACATTTGACGTCACTTTGGTATTCCATCAAACTCAACTAAAAACCAAAATAAAAAAGGAGAAACTGCAACCATACTGTCATTTATGTGCAGCTGTGCTCGTACTCACACAAGCTGTGGCCACACGACAGAGGACAGAGACTAAGATGCACCACTAAGACCAGATAAATTCAACAGAGTAACAGTCAGTGCTAGATGATTAAAGCCTGTGAACACTGGGCCACATTTACAGGCTGCACAACGATGCCATGAAACATGGATCGTATACGCACACAGAAATGTAGCCACATTTACAGAAATGCTCAAATGTCTGTCTGAGAGCATCGAGCACAAAGACAAACATGAAGCATTTTCTCTATTGTGGATGAGTGAACTCGCCACACACCAGGTCAGTGGACTGTGAGCGCAGAATATCGTTAACACATTCTCATTTGCTTTGCAATTTTTGAGCGAGGTCATGCTTTAAAACTCTATATGGACAAAGCGCTGGGCCACCTACACACAAACACCTACAGGAGCTGCTGGGCCATGGAAACCATGACGCTCCCAGTGGACAGTTTTTGTGCTGATGGCAGAGCCAAAGGATGTTTGGAACTGTGTAATTACTGAGTCAGCAGAGTGTTAGTGACTTTTACGCACTATGTGCTTCAGCACTCGGCGACCCCACTCTTATGTGCTTGAATGTTTCCACTTAGAGCTGAATATCCAGGAGCAAAGAAATCTCACAAACTGACTTATTGCGTCTTATTATCGTATCACGCTCAAACTCGGAGAGCTCTCTGTTGTTTGCAGACTGCATGGCCAGGTGCTTGATTTCATACACCTGTGGCAACAGGACAGGAACACCTGAACAAGCTTGGCCCAATGATGCGCACCCCCCACAGTGTGACCTACATAGACCCACTCCAAGGTCAGCGTCCTCGTCAGTCATGCTGATTCTGCTGTGAACTGCATGATTGAACAGCCTGAGCTGCGATAACTTGTTGGAGATGTTTTTCACGACCAAACCGCGTTACACAATTTATCATATAGCATCAGTTAGTAAAGTTCAAAACTTGTAGTTTAAAAATTCTTCTTACTGCAGAATTTTGCTAAAGTGAGCTTTTTACATCATTTTGAACAATGCATGCGGTTTGAGAGACCACGTGTGACACATAAGGCATTAGTCCTAATCGGGTGTATTATAAGAGCTGCTTTTATAATTAGAGATGCTGTGACCTACCAGTAATTATATCAGCACATCCACACAGACTTAATAATTAACTAGTTCTTAAACTTTAAGCGCGGTGTGTTAGCGCACCTATGAAGTAAAAAACAGTTTCCTTTGCTGATTCGATCAGTCCTGTCTACACATGGGGGATAATATAATCTAATTTATTAATGGAGTTGTGTAATGTCCATAAATACTCTCTCTCAATTTGGAGAAGCTTATTTATAGATCCTGCTGCTGTTTGGTGCTATAGTTATAAAGACTTATAAAGACAGCTGCAAGCAACTCCTTTCATCTCCTTGTCAGAACTCTTTATTTTTATTACCGGTGAGTCTCGTTAATTCGACCGGTCACTTTCTTCACTGTGGTGAAAACCATCACAGAGCTTTCAGACATTTCAGTCTGGAAGAGGTGCAGAATGTAAAGTGACTAAAGAGAAATTTAAAGTCCACAAAAGGTGTTTCGCTGCCACGTTTGCCTCCATCAGCTGGAGTAAAAACGTTGATGGCACACGACGACCATCTCCTGTCTGTGCTCAGTTTTACAGATGATCCGTTGAAACAGTCTGACAGTCAGGTCCCATTAGCAGAAAAACACTTAATCAACATATATACATGTTTTATGATAAAGGAGCAGCTTTGAAGCTGAAAATGAGTTTGAGCAGACTGCAGCTCTGAGACAGAGACTATTGGGCTACTTTGTCATTTGTTGAGCGATCAGTTCGACTGAAATGTGACTTGTTAAATAGCTCGACAGATTTACATACAAGTGAATTAAAAGGACCAGAATCAGGAAAGCTCTGTTCCTTATGATGGTCCAGTTTGCAGGTTGTTCTGGCCCAGTTTAACCAGTGGCTCTACCAGGTCAAAAATGTGTAATAGGGCGATCGTGGCTCAAGAGTTGGGCGTTCGTCTTGTAACCGGAAGGTTGCCGGTTCGAGCCCCGGCTCGGACAGTCTCGGTCGTTGTGTCCTTGGGCAAGACACTTCACCTACCGCCTACTGGTGTTGGCCAGAGGGGCCGATATCGCAGCCTCGCCTCTGTCAGTCTGCCCCAGGGCAGCTGTGGCTACACCTGTAGCTGCCTCCACCAGTGTGTGAATGTGAGAGTGAATAAATAGTGGAAAAGCGCTATATAAATGTGTTTGATCATTGATTTGAGCTTTGTCTCTCTTTTTAAAGTATTCAAAGTGAACCCAGCTGTGTGAGGCTTTTGGCAGATGTCTCTACAAACATGCACCAATAATTAAAAGTCTTTACTTTTTTAGCTTTAGCATTAACTTTACTAACAATAAGTCTTATTTGTACTTGACACAGAGTTGGCAGAAACTCACTGTGTGAAGAATGTTTAATTACTTGTAAACAGCAATTAAAAATGAGAGAGTAACTCTCTCAGAGCGACCTTGATGAAAACTGTGTTAATATTGTTTTTTAAAAAAAACTTTTATTCCACAATGACTAAAATAAATAAATAAATAAAAGCTTTAACATTTCTTCCAGCTTTTTGTAATATACTTTCACGACATTGCCAAGGAATCAAGGAATTATGGAGCTTCATTCTCTTGTTTTCCTGTTTTTCCTCTTTTATTTATCCTCCATATTCCTTCAGGGATGACAGCTAAGTATTTGCAATGAAGGCTTCTCAAAAAGAACTAAGCAAAACATGACAATAACTCTCTATAATACGATAAGTAGCTTAGCTAACCACTTTGCTGCCACACAACCTCTAAACTGGTCTCCCAAATCTGTGGCTTCAACTTCAGGGCTTCTTGTGTCAAATCAAATTCTGGCATTAACAGGCAGAGGTTTGATATTAAAGCCCCCGGGTGATGCAAGATTGGGTTTGAAAAATGTTTGCAATTAATGTGTGCAAAAGCATAGCTAGTGTTGCCTTGTAATTCAGTCCAGTGCTTAATTTAATACACTGGGGCTGCTTTCAGTATTGGTGTTGGCAATCTAACTTTCGGTTCATCGGGCTGTGGATAGCACAGCTACTAATCAACACGTTGGCCTGTGGCAGTGGGGCTGTGCAGAAACCGGGCCAACCATTAAGTACAGTGACTCATTTAAACCAAAGACAGAGCAGCTCATGAACAGCGCAACACACACGATTGTTCACTGCCTGATTTTACATGATACATGATACGACTACATGTTCAAATGTAGCCTGCTGTGTTATCTGATGTAACATATAGCCAGAGTCCGCCCTATTCTCTCTCGGGCAAACACGGAGATGCTGATGCATGCTTTTATTACCAGTCGCATTGATTACTGTGATGCCCTGCTCTCTGGTCTTCCTAAGAAGAATATTTCAACTTTACAACTTTTACAAAACTCTGCAGCTCGTGTGCTGACAAAGACCAGAGGGCGGGCCCACATTACACCGGTTTTAGAATCGCTGCATTGGCTCCCCGTGTGTTTCAGGATCGATTTTAAAGTTCTGTTATTGGTTTTTAAATGTCTTAATGGTCTTGGGCCTTCTTATCTCTCAGATCTGCTTTTACCATATGAACCCTCGCGGACCCTGAGGTCCTCTGGTACTGGCCTTTTGATTGTCCCTAAACTCAGGACACATACTCACGGAGAGGCAGCTTTTCAGTGGTACGGTCCTCGTCTGTGGAACAGCCTGCCGGAGGAGCTCAGGGCCGCAGAGAACGTACATGTTTTTAAGAACAGGCTCAAGACCCACCTTTTTAATTTAGATTTTACTTAACGTTTATTTATTTTATGCTTATTTATTCTATCCTGTTATTCTATTATTAATTTAGGCTTTACCTAATATTTACTGATTTTATTCTTATTCATTTTATAATCTTCTTACTCTATTTATATTTATATTTATATTTATATTTATATTTATATTTATATTTATATTTATATTTATATTGTATCCCGTTCTTATTTATTTTTTTATTCTGTATATACTCTTATTAGGTCATATCTCCAGTGTTTCCTTGGAGGGGGCTCTCTGCACTGGGGCTGTGATCGACCGTGGCTGCTGGGGCTCTGGGGGTCCTCTCAGCCTGGCTGGGGGGCTTCTTTGCCTCCCTCCTGCTGTGTGCCCAGCCTGGAGGCTGCGGTCTGTGACCGGCTCCCGGTGCAGACGGCTCCCTGTGATAGTGTTTCCTCACCTGGCTCATGCGTACCCAGCCCAATTTTACTCTTTAAGTGTGTGTGTGTGTGTGGTGGTGGGGGGGGGGGGGGGGGGGGGGATATGTGTGTATTCACATTGTTTATGTTAATGAGAGTGTGGGGAGTGAGTTGGAGGGTGGGGTGGGCTGCTTTTAACCATGTAAAGCACTTTGTGCTACATTTTTTTGTATGAAAAGTGCTTTATAAATAAAGATTGATTGATTGATTGATTGATTGATTGATTGATTGATGTATATTGTGACCAAATTATGTGATGCATTTGAATCCAGTGTTTTTTAAAAATGTTAATCCTGAACTAGTAAATCATTTCCCCTCATTAAAAAAAATAAGAGCACTTTAGGAAATAATAGCCGGATTCACAAACCACAGGAATGGCAACGATACACAAAATGCTCTGATTCTCAGCCCTGTCGCTTTTGAATTTCCTGATTTGATAGCTGCACTGTGGCTTATTTCTAAATTACTGCCACAATGTTAGCATTCATTTCCTCCGTGGGAACCCAATCCACTGGTGCATGAAGTCAACAGGCACTGATTGGACTGAACAAAGTGCAAAGCAGAAGACAGAGCGTGAGTGCGGCAGCGGCCCAGCCGCCAAGGAGTTCAGCAGTTTCTGAAAAAAGCAAATTGCCTGAATCAGACCATGACCACGCTGTGTGGATAATTCACTTAGTGTGAACCAGGAATGCAGATCATTACAAAAATATATAATTAGATTCAATACAGCATATAATTGTAAACTTTTCAATTAAATAATAATAAAAATGTTTGGGGCAGGCTGGGTTTTTAATAACACGTTACAAACTTTTTGCCAGTGCAGGTGCAGCACGTCCACACGAGTCACACGTTCAGTTTAGCTTTAACATTTCAAGTATCCAGCTGAATGTGGATTTAGCTGTATATTAAAGTGAATGCAGCACATTATTATTATTTTAAAATTAAACAGTTTCCTTTGTTTGATGGTCTCAGGTATAAGAAAATTCAGTGTCAGTGACATTTTCTACTTTCCTCCCGCAGGAACTGGATTGATTGAAGTGCTGGACTGCCAAAGTCATATTCACAGCCAGCGCCTCCTCAGGCTCCAGCTATCATCATTTATTTAATGTGTCAATACACGGTCAGCGAATGATCACACAGTGCTGGCAATAACCTACTTTACTGTATGTTTCTGCTGTCTGAGGACTGCACGTACATTTAGTCAGGCACATACGTTTTAAACAGTTGCACCTTTTCTTTGACTTTAAATCCTGTGATGATGCTGCAGAGGCAGAATTACAAACAATCGAGATGAATTATTTCAACTACATTATTTCACTTTTCATTACACAATGTAATTGATGTCACCATGAAAGTGCTTTTCAGAGAATTGCCTTTGAAACTGAGGCCTGTTGTATAAAAACGTTCTAAACAGTTGATGCAATATTACTGTCGAACCCCTTGAATTAAAGCTGAAAGTCTGCACTTCACTCACATATTGATCGTATGATTTGAAATCCACAGAGCTGGTCCACAGAAGCAAAATTACAAAAAATGTGTCACTGTGCAAAAACTCACAGATCTGTGAAACTGATATGATTTTGATAAGCAGTGAAGAAACCGAGGCAGGAACTGCAGCCTGGGCGGCTGGATATTACACACAGGGTACGCTGACATAAGCTAACAATGATCAACCTTGAGCAACTGTAGCTGTCTACACTCAGTGTAATTTAACGTAACCAGCTAAACACAGTGGAAATGTTTTGGTGAAGTCTCGTTGTTTGGAATGATCATAAGTACATAAACGTGTGACCATCGTCAGAGTTGTTGTCCCAGCATCATGATTGACTTCATTCCTGAAACCTTCGTTTTCTTCTGTCTCTAATCTCAGCACGCTGCTATCCTTCTACACTCCTCCCCTTTATCCCCCCGCTGACCATGACCACCACCGTCATTCATTCTCAACATTCACGTATGCTCACACTGGTTACTGGTAGGTTACTGGTTCAGGTACCAGCTTCAGGACACTGATGTAGCCTCTGTTATAGCGCGTACACTGGTCACTATTATAGTCAGCTCAGAGCGCTACGCTTCCACTACTGTAGATCTATTCATAGCACTGTGTGTTTGCCACACACCGGTACATCTGTATATATGTAGCACATCTGTATATTTGCTGTCTGTATAACAATATTAACATCTGTATACTTAACTTATTTGTGCATAACTATTCCTACCTTCTATTCTACCCCTGTCTGTATATAATCTGCTCCTATTGCAATTCTAATCAGTTGCAAACTGTATTTCGTTACCCTGCATTTATACATGTTTAATGACAATAAAGTTGAGCCCAAAACAATGATGGTGTTGTTGAACAGGTAGTGAGTAAAAGAAATGACAGGTCCAAGTAAGGTCCAAACTTCAAGTCAACACTTAGTGACGTAGCCAAAAAAACAAAGTAAGAAATAGGAAGAAGACTCCAACCTTCTCTGACTAACGACCTCCATCTCTGTTTGGTTATCACTTTTTCTGTGACCTCAGTAGAAAATGTTGCGAGGTCATGGGAAGGTGTGGAGGAAAAGTGAAGAGTGGTGAGCAGAGAATCCGACTACATCAGATTTCTTAACAAACGTGAGAGAGGATGTCAGCGGTGTGGGGGCGATCAAATCATTTCTTCTTTTTCCTGCTATTTTGAGTAAAAATCCACTCTGTCCATCACTTATCCCCACAGAGCTGAACTAAAAATGAATTCATGACGACCCTCAAGGCTGGCAATATAAAAACAAACATTAGTCTTGTAAACGACATGATACAGAACCTTAAACGCACTTTGATCAATAAATACAGCTCATAATGTTGATTTAGAGCGCTTCTATAAATCTGCATTCTTCAGGCAATTCGATACCTTAACAAGAAGCTGATTTTATTAGAGCACAGTAATGTTCATAGTTCCACCGTGGCTTTAACAGCCTGCTGTTGAATATTCACAACGGATCAGCAACTCTCACATCAAACATTCACATGGGCCAGTTTGTCATGGTGATCGTTTTCCTGAAATTCCAGCTGATGCATTCCTATCAAAGATGGCGTTAGCACCCCTACCTTTGCTAAAGGAAGCAATAAAGGAAGGAATGAAGCACTTTTCCTTGGTAAGTGAAGAATTCACACAGTTCTCACTAAACTCAGTTGGATATCTTCCAAACCAAAGCTGAATGTTTGAGCACTAAGCTTTCTTGGCTTTGCCACGAGTCATTTCAAAATAAAAGAATCAAATGATGCTGAATCCAGTTAATGGCAAAAAACAGCAAATGGCAAAGAACACTTAGCCGAGGGGCTTGATGTGGGATTTAGGGCTCTACAGTCTGCATAAGCAAGAAACCAAAAGGTCAGAGGACATAACAAAGTGAGTTAAAACAAAAGCACATGAAAGTGTTTATAACCAGCAGTTTAGAATATTATATTTAAACAAGAACCACTCAGAGAGTGGAAAGCTCCGCCAAGGCAGCTCACTCTCCGGGCAGTATTTACCTTTAAAGTAATAGGACTGTATTCTGTATATTATTATTACTGTATAATTTAGCCTTTACTTTAACAAGTTTGTAGTGCAGTGAAAAGATGTTTACCCTGATTACACAAACATTAGAGTAGGTAATGGATAATAGGTAGTGATTTTTAAATAACTGGACAGGAACAATAAAAGATTATTAAATATTCTATTACTCCTGACAGTAATTTCTTTACAGATATGCCACGTTTTGGGGCTAATTTGAAGGAAAAGCAGATGTGAATTGTAAAAATGAGATTAGAAGTCTGGATGCAAACTATAATGTGATTTAATATCACAGGCAGTAGGATTTTCAGTTTAACTTTTATTTTGAGCATGATAAATCTACACAGTCTATAATACCTCTGTGAAATATTATTAGTTCAATCTATTGACATTCAAGGAGAGGTCAGAGGTCAGATGTGACATGATACGGTGCTTTCTATGTTAACAATACACATCACAGTTGTGAGAATCATAGTTTCTAAGCCCCGCCCCCTTGATCGTTGCATGACGGTGTGAAAATCATGCGCCGTTTATTTGTTTTTTGTTTTGCTTTTATTTGTTGTTTTTTGTATTTTAATTTATTAGAATCTATTTGAATCTATTGTTTTATTGATATCTTTTTCTCTTTTTCTCTTTATTTGACACAAAATGTGTCAATAATGGGGGGTTTTGGGTTTAATTTGAAATAAGGAGCTTTATGATCATTTTATGACTTTTTGGGTGTTTGATCATTTAGCTACGGTAAAACTTACGCATGAGTAATTGCTTATATTCTTAAGCTTAACTGATTGAATCATGTATATATCTATCTATATCTACTTAGCACTTTTAATTCTTATTCTCATTTTTATTTTCATGTCTATTTAAGCTTAATTTATAACAGTATGTTTGCACTGAAGCACCGCAGCAATTTCCTAATGTTGTAAACCCGCTCAACATTTGGCAATAAAACCCTTTCTGATTCTGATTCTGATTGAAAATGTTTGTTTCCTCTTTGATCTCTTTTTATTAGAATAAGCAGTTATAATCATTTTCTTATACATATTGCAACGTGTGCTCATAAAGAGTTGTTAAGCACTCAGCCCTACGAAGGTCAAAAGCTTCGTTCAGCGTGACTGTCTGAGCTGATATATTGCAGGGACGGCGTGGAGTGTAGGAAACGTGTGGGGGGGTGAGACGGTTGAAACAAAAATGTTGCAGATAAAACTTGTCTAACGGTCATTAACTGTAACTTTTGCACGTCATGTATCTGCTTGAAGCAAAAAGGGGCGTAAACCCTGATAGACAAAAAATTTGGAGTGTGCTTTGTAGCGGAGAGTTATGCTGATATGGTGATGGTGTATATCTGACCCTGGGTGGGTTTAATAAAATTAAAAGTGTTGCTCACACACATAAAGAACATTGAGATTAAGTAAAGATTAAGTAACGTTAATATGAATGATAGAGCCCAGAACATGAGATTTTGAACCCACTTTGAATAATTAAGGGAACAATAGATGAACACAGTAGATTATCGAGGCGTAGCAGAGAGAGGCCTTTTGTTTTCTATCCTTTACATGAGAAGATTTCAGGACCACAGCGACCACAGGGGTGGCGAGAATCCTGGAGGGAACCCGAAAAAGAAGCACAGAGCACCATAGCTCCAGAAAATGTGTTGATCCGGATATGCGCTACCCGTTAAAGGGGGCGAAGAGACCAGGACTAAGTTTTAAAGATGAAACGGGTTAACTCTATAGAGGATGTTTCCAAAGGTTGACAAAATAATCGAGGACCTTTTACCAGAAAAAGCTAATTGTATCTGTTCGGAGGTTACAGTGAGCACTGAGGGAAGTCAGGAGTGGGTTTAAACTGGGATTCTGGGTAAAAAAGGGGGTGCAGGAAGTAGATTTAGGGCATTTCCCATTTCACAGGTGCTGTCTTAGAGTTTGATTTATTTGTTGTGGTTAGAAGTAATTATGACAAAATAATAAGGAAACCTTGAAAACATACAACCCGTTGAGGGGACAGACAGGGTTGGGCAATTGAAAGGTTTCGTTTTGTTTATCAGAATCTCTTTTGTTATATTTTAGCTTTTAACATGCAAATAAACTTAATGGGATAAATTAGGAATTATGTCGTGTTTCTTAGGAAACACGGAAAGGGGGAGAACTGTCATGTGATTAATATATTCTTAGTGCTTATTTTCTTTATTATATTGTTTTATGTACTTTAGTAATGAAGGTTTGCAAAGCAAGGCCACTTTTGACTCACAAACTAAGTGCTCAGCCAGACTGCAAAACAGGAAGTTAGTGTAGAGCTATACAAGTATATTAATAAATACAGGAAGCCAGACAGAAAAGAGGAACTTGTATCATATAAGGAGTTGTTGAAACTGTGTGACGTGTAAAGTACCAAAATAACACCTATATGAGACACATTTTATGATGTGCAGAGCTCTCGCTTCCAGAAGATGATTGAATAAAGAATTATAAATGTTTGACCACTAAGAGTCGGGTTTCCTCTGTTCTATCATGGGGATCAAAGAATCGGGTTCTAATAAACGTGACCTTGGGTTTTTGAAAGGCGCCCTCAAATAAAATGTATAATTATTATTATTACTACCATTCATTCATGCATTTCGCTCATTCCCGCAGCTACCTAAGAGAAACATTAACACTCGTTCCCATCATTTCAGATTCCCACAGAGAAACCCTGTTAACATCCTCAGTAACACATTTTGCATTCACTTCACTCCCGCGTCGGTGAATCCGCTGCTTCGGCCCGACCTGATACTCCTCGGCAGAGGCAACAATGGGTTAGTGGCTGCTGCTTCGGTTCCAGCCAGAGACACAAATCCCCTTTGTGGGCGTGTCAGGAAGGACATGCGGTGTAAAACCAAG
Organism: Simochromis diagramma; assembly: GCF_900408965.1. Classification (NCBI taxonomy): domain Eukaryota; kingdom Metazoa; phylum Chordata; class Actinopteri; order Cichliformes; family Cichlidae; genus Simochromis; species Simochromis diagramma. The sequence goes on along the minus strand of NW_024386801.1, from coordinate 1,125,325 downwards.
CATGCAGAGGTAGCTTTTATTTAAACACTGACAAGAGAACAAGTCAAAACAGATGCATCTACGTACAAATGTAAAATAAATGAACTCTTTGGTCTACTGGCTCCTGGTCTTACCCTTTTGTTATTATTTCTTGGTATTATCCATCATTTGTTGATGTTTCCCAGATGCTGGACGCTTTCATCTCAGTGCAATCTGTGGATATGTGTGATGCCCACACTCATATTTTTCCACATCCAGCAGAGACAAATTCCCTTAAAACGAGAGATGTTTTCCTTCTTCAGTCCTGATTTAAGTAGTACTAGTTGCAACCATGTGATCTGAATTAGCAATGCTAACAAGTTGTATCATTGTTTACAGGTCAGTGAGTGCAGGGCATGCAGTTTACAGCATTACAGTTTACTCTCTCCAGCATTCAGAGTGAGCAGTGCTACCGTCATGTCCTTTAGTTTCAAACTGAACAATGATAATGGAGAGAGCTCAGAGCAGGCCACATGAGAACTGGAACTGTTGTGGAGATCTGAACCAACACGCTGAACTCAGTTCTACTTAATTTTATTTATTTATAAACTGCTTTTACTTCTATCTTCCTGTTCAGTGAGAGAAATGTATTAATGTGATGCATTAAAGTCCAATTCAGTCTCTGGGGTGACAGTGGACAGGTGCTCGTCACTGTAAGAACATCAGTGTGTGATGTGATAAACTTCACGACTGAGAGAGTTTGTTCATAAAGGGAGAGCCTACGAGAACCAACGTCTTCTCCTTATGTGTTGAAAATGCTCCTCTTCCACAGAAGAATAGAAATCCAACAGACTACAGACATCAGTGGATCAAAACTCAATTTATTGCTCTTTTAACAAGTTACAAGATCAACAACATGGTCATTTTTAGCACTCATAATGCGATGGGAAATTACTATTTAATAATTTCACAAACTTTATCTTGCATCCGCTTCCAAAACCCAACATTTTTCCCTTTGGACAGCCATTGGTTGCAACATCTGCCAATTTGTCCCATTTCATCCCAAGCCTTTCCAAGCATGTACTTACCTGCATGAACAAATCACTCACTGCTGTAGTCCCTATAATTCATTGCTGCCGGCTCCTCTGTCATTTCAAACACTTTCATTATCCCACGTAAAAGATGAGTAACTGAGCCGCGTCACGCACATCACGACTCTCGCCCAGAGAAAAAGTTTCCTGCAATGTCCTTGATCCATCTTGTTGTGGTTTGCACAGTGCATCAGATGCTTCTTTTTTCCTCGGGGCATGTTGGCACAGCAGAGTGGACCAAACACGTGGATAATCAGAAAACAACTGACTGTGTTTTCTCTTTATGTTTAATCTTGTAACAGCGATTCAAACGTTAGTTCTTACACAAACTAAGCACCATTTCCTGCTGCAATCTTCTTATTAATGTTAGCTTACAAGCTACCAGATCTCATAAACGTCGCTTCCAGTGCATTTGGGAGGGAATCTGCATTTTCCTTTGACCTCACGTGGGTCTGTCAGGGACTGTTGGGTGGTTTCGGTGGGCCGTAAAATGCCGCGGCATGCTTTAGGGTGTATTTAAGTATGACCATTGTTTGGGCTACAACATTATATAATAATGCATGATTGTAATCTAGTTCCACAACACTGCCCATAAACATCAACAGCCACACCCCTACTTGCTTTAAATTCAGAAGATTTCCACTTTAAGGTTATGTCTGTTGTTTCAAGAAAGTTATATACTGGCTCCTGACACTTCCTACTTTCATCTCCGTAATATTGACCGTCTTCGTCCCTCGCTCACACCACACAGTACTGCCATACTTGTCAATGCTCTTGTCACATCTCGTCTGGATTACTGTAATTCTCTTCTCTATGGTCTACCTCATGAATCCCTCCATAAGCTGCAGTTGGTTCAAAATACAGCTGCTCGTATTATTTCCAGAACTAGATCCACTGAACATATAACACCTGTTCTTAAACAGCTCCACTGGCTCCCAGTTCACCTCCGTGTCAAGATCCTGCTTCTCACTTTCAAAGCACTTCATAACCTCGCTCCTCCATATCTATCCGATCTTCTCCATACATACTCGCCCCTTCGTACACTCCGCTCTTCTTCAGCTTCCCTTCTGTCAGTTCCACCTGCTCGCCTGACTACCATTGGACTCAGAGCCTTTAGTTGTTCTGCCTGAGACTTTGGATGCACTTCCACTTGCTCTACAGACCACACACTGTTTCACCACTTTTAAATCACTACTCAAAACCCATCTGTTTAGAATTGCATACAGCTGATCTGTCTTAGGTCATTTTTACCTTGCTCAGTTTTTATATTTGCTTTTATACTTTTATGACTGTTTATGTCTAAATTTTATCTACCACGTTTGCTATATATACATTTGGTAAATGGTAAATGGCCTGCATTTGTATAGCGCTTTTCTAGTCCCTAAGGACCCCAAAGCACTTCACACTACATTCAGTCATTCACCCACATTCACACACTGGTGATGGCAGCTACATTGTAGCCACAGCTGCCCTGGGGCGCACTGACAGAGGCGAGGCTGCCGGACACTGGCGCCACCGGGCCCTCTGACCACCATCAGTAGGCAAACATGGGGTTAGTATCTTGCCCAAGGATATTTGGGCATTTTTCTTATGTTTTTTATGGTATTGTTTTTGTGCTACTGTAAGGTGACCTTGAGGGTCTGAAAGGCGCCTATAAATAAAATGTATTGTTATAATTACTTGTGCATCTCAAAGTATAAACCGGATCTTCATGTAGAGCATAATAACTTGTGATGAAAGCTAGCTCTGCAAAACAACTGTGTAAAACACCACAATATCTAAGCCTGTTTGTTAGCTAACAGATTGCAATGGTTGCCCATATACATTTCGAAAGGTGGTCAAACTTAAACTCCAAAGACGGACTGTTGACCTTCAAAATTGCACCTTTTAAATTATGTTGGCTCCAGTATTTATTTTCCTGACAACATTTTACTTCTACTCCCTCTATTTTTACACAAATTTCTGTACTTTCTACTTTCTAGGCTTGTTACTCTTGGTTCAGAGGGGTAACTGAAGGCGTTTATACTCGGGGGTGTGAGTACAAGAAAATAATTATTATAATATGATGTGTTAAATTTGTTTAGATCAGAGGAATAAGGAAGGATTTATCTGTGTTTTAGTTTGGCTTAGCTGTAGCCTGAGAGTGTGTGTAATTGTTTAGAGGGAAAGGAATTTATGGACACTGGGGGTCTGCTGTCATAAAAGGAGACAGGAAGCTACAGTTGGGGGTTGCTGATGCTTGTACCTTTAATAAAACTCATAATTGTTATAAACTTAGAAGTAGGTTTGTAGGAGACTCTCCACCTTATCTGTAAATGTAAGACAAGAGTGGGGGTCTCAGTGTTTGTAATATGTTAACTGTGTTTTCTATGTTGTGTAGAGGAAGTTGGTGTAGCTTGGGTGAGGAGATTACTTTTATGACCGTCAGGAAGTCACGTACACATCCACACGCACACTCACTCACTCACGTGCACTCACACATGCACACAGGTACGTGCATACATTCACTCACGTGCACTCACATAGACATACGGGTACGCGCACACACAGGAACTCACATGCTCGTGCAGACACACACAGACACAGAGTTTGCAGCACACCGTGGGGGTTTTATGATGGGGTCACTTCTACAAAACTGTGTTTCACAGACAAAGGAGTGAAGATCTGCAGAGGGACACCGGCCTTGCACATCTCCCCTTCTAGAAGATGAATAAAGGTTTTGTGAAAATGACTACTGAGTCCGGTGCCGTCTCTGGATGCCTGAGGAATAAAAAGAACCGGGGTGAAACTGATTTCGTAACACAGGTTAAGTGGGGTGGAGTGCAGGGTACTGGACAAGGTGGTGTGCCGTGTGATTTTTCTAATACGTGCCGTGGCTGAGGTTGGGAAACACTGCGCTACACTTCCATCATTCCCTTTTTTTTGGGCGGTGATTTTCATTTTGACATGTTCTTCTTGGCTGTTTGTCTGTGCGTATATATGTGGTAAATGGTAAATGGCCTATATTTGTATAGCGCTTTACACATCCACCCATTCACGCACACATTCACACACTGGTGATGGCAGCTACATTGTAGCCACAGCCACCCTGGGGCGCACTGACAGAGGCGAGGCTGCCGGACACTGGCGCCACCGGGCCCTCTGACCACCACCAGTAGGCAACGGGTGAAGTGTCTTGCCCAAGGACACAACGACCGAGACTGTCCAAGCCGGGGCTCGAACCGGCAACCTTCCGATTACAAGGCGAACTCCCAACTCTTGAGCCCCGGCCGAAAGCAAACCACCAGTGTTGGTATTTATAAGGTATTTCTTGAAGAGGGCAGTACAGTGTTTCAGTGGTTAGGGATGTTAGCTCACAGCAAGAAGAGTCTGAGTCTGAATCCAGCATCCTGCTGGGACCTTTCTGTGTGAGGTTTTTCCACCTTCTCAGAACAGAGAACAGAGGAGAAAAGGCACAGCTTGCAGGTACTCTGGCTTCCTCTCACAGTCCAAAGACTTGGTTAGGTTAACTGGCAATTCTAAATAGGTTATATCTGTGAATGTGAGTGTGAATGCTTGTCTGTCTCTCAGTGTTAGCCCAGTGATAGACCGGTGACACATGCACTACCCTGCTTTTTACCCTATAAGCCTGCCCCTATGAGGATAGGCTACAGCGCCCCGTGACCCTGAGTTGGGACGAGTGGATACATTGTATCACAAAAGTTACATAATTATATTTTGAGGAATTTGTTACAACTTGGCTGCATGTAACATCACATGACACAGTTACTACTACTGATGTTGGAAGTGTAGCAGAGTTTTAAATACAGTTTGTGTTTTATTGCAGCTGAACATGGGTGCATGAGAGCAAATGTACAGGCTTTATGTTTTAATATTCACCTACAGGGATTTTATTGCCCGTATGAGGATAGAATATTCATCCCTCTCTTTTGTTAATCCAAATATTTTTTTTATCTCTAATTCAAATTGACTTTACTCGAACAACTTAACTACAAAGCCTTTGTAAATGGGGCTAATTGAGTTTGATGAGCTACATGTACAAATACAGTTTTCGGCAGTGAACAGTTACATAGACAAATCACAAAACTTATACCTGTCAGAAACTCTCTTCTGTCATGTTTCCAAAATGTTTCTGTTCCTCATTTTTCCTACAGAAGCTGAAAAATAACGCATTGTGCTGCTTTGTGAGGAATGCATTCTCAAAACAGAGCAACTGTTCTTCACTTTTTACAGTTATCGATAGTAATGCCTGACTGCTCAGCATGCGTTACGAGTGACTCAGATTCATATATTATGCAATTTAAAAGCAGAGGGAGGGACAGGCGCCTGCAGAGGTAGAACTGGATGCCTCGCACTCACAGACAGGAGGTGGTTAGATCTTTTCATGGATGTGGTGTTGAAATCTACCAACCTAGTTTTTGTTAAATGATTCTCACTTCATCAGGAGTGATGTAGTGCTCTGAAGTGTTACAGTAATTACTGAAATGTATGTAAAGCTGCCTTAGTGTAAGTTTTTCCAGGGAGTGAACGTGTAGAATCCATCTGCTGAATTTTATAGTCAACAGTAGAAAAATCACAGCCTTCAAGACTGCAAAGCAACATTAGTCCAACAGTGAAAACAACTTGGTAACCGAGGGAGTGCTGAGACCTCCTTTTTTTCTACCCAAGGATGACTTAATAAAAGATTTCAGCCACATCAGTCAATCTTAGTACACATATTTAAGGTATAAAAATGAAGAAAACCCTCATGCTAATCATACATCTCATATCATGTTGTAAAACCTTGTAAAGGTCAAGCTGAAATTTATAACGCTAATGGAGTTCTTCATGCTGAAACGCTAACAACACTGGCTCTGTCACGAGAAGTGTGGAGCAGGAGAGGAGGGGCCAGTATGCAGACTCCAGGAGGCGAAACGTGTACTCCAAAATTGCTGACAGGCATTGCTGAGACCCAGTCTAACTAAACTGAAAACTGACAGGCAGGCTGGCACACAGTAGAGGACAAACATGAGGGTAGATCGCGACGCAGACAAAGGAAAAAACAGAGGGAGCAATCAGGGAATGGGAGACCGGAGGGAAACGCAGATGGGACAAATCAGGGCCAACGAGACAGGGGAAGCAAAATCAGATACATTAACATGAGACACGGACTTTCAAAGTAAAACAGAACACAGAGACGCAGACTTGACAAGGGGACACAGCTGACAGGGGAGACAGAACCAGTGTTGGGTAAGTTACTTTAAATTAGTAACGTAGTTACATTACTAGTTACTTCTATCAAAAGTAACTCAGTTACTTCAAGTTACTTGTTACTTTCAAAGTAACTAGTTACTAGGGAAAGTAACTTTGGTTTTACTCAGAATTCTCTTGTTAATGTGTTGCTTCCCTAACTGGATGCCCAGCAAGGATGCCAGTCTTCTAGCTTACTTGCATGTTAGCACTATCCTGCCACACGTGCACTGTGCCACCTACCAACAGAAAGGAAAAGATAACGTGCATATTTCCACGAGAGAAATCCCACGCCTGGACCGGCGTTGACTGCCGCCATGATTCTAGCCTACGTCACAGCGTCATGTGCGCTTTTTACATCCAACAGGAAAACTGCAGTCGTGGTGCTTTCGATTGTACTCAGAACTCAGAAATTCTGCCTTCTGAATAGGAAGATGTAGGTAACTCCAGACTGCAGATGAGCTGCGTACAGGGCTGGACTGGGACAAAAAAATCGGCCCACCATTATAGGAAAAATCATAAAGCCTTTGAATGAAAATAAGCACTGTTGTGATAGTGATGTACACTGTCTTGTTGGTATATGCATCAATCTAATAAACTTAAACCTCCACCATCCTCCCTATTCTGGTATTCTAAACAGTACTTAGCTGAAACACCAAGACTGCTTGGTCCAGTTAACCTCCTGAACTATCTACAACACATGGTGGAAACCTGAAATTAAGACAGAGAAGACTAGAGGTGAGACATGATCATTACTGAATATTAACATTGATAAATGACAGATTTAGTGATATTTTCATAAACTATTTATTTACCACATCAATAAACAGGCTAACAAGGCTAACCAGAACGCTCGGATGAGCTTTCCAAAGTTCTACAAGTTGTGCCTCCATCGCTTGTGTCCAGATCACACGCTGGACTGCCGACATTTATGTGTTTGCGTGTGCGCAGTGTGAGAAGCTGCGGTGACGCCCTCACGACGACCAAGCGATTGATGATCGGGAGCTGGTCGTGAGGTGTTAATCGCTTCCCACGTATACTACACGATGCACGACACACGATGAAGGCCAAAATCGGGCCGATCACCAAAACGGTCGCACAACTCAAAAATTGGCTCAAAATGGGCCAAAAATCACACAGTGTGAGCCCAGCTTAACAGGTAGAGCCTCCATTATTTTACCTTGGAATTGGCTGGGCGGCGCTATGAGTCCTGGGATAGGTTGGGACACGAAGGATACACTCGACCCATCCTTCAAATCCAGGGAAAGGAGGACACATTTGGAGCAGCCTTCGAACTGGGACAGCGTTCGTCGCCTGGTTGTGACATAATTGGCCTTCAAATGTGGCCTCCGAAGGATGCGACCTATGAATTGGGACGCAGCTATGGTGTGTTAAAATACACTAGCAGAGGTGCTGTGTTCACTTTTGTACATTCAAAGTTGACACCACTCCTTGGTTGCTAAAACCTCTAAAGAATGTAAAACAGCTTAAAGATAAATCCTCTGAGGCAACACGATATTAGCTTTAATGCAATTATTGGCCCCAAAGCCATGAAGACAAAAACAACTTTAGCTGCTGCACCTGAGATGAATATAAACTGTCTATTTTTTATTACACCGCACTGGTAATGAGTTGAACAATATACTATTATTATTATTATATTTTTAACCATAAATAGGCAATGTCTGTTGGCATTGTACACCGACTTCTACAACCTCGAACTTTATGTTGTCGCTTTATTATCGAAACCTTTCAATACTGCAATACAACACAGAAAAGGAGAGAAAGTTACATTAGAAACCTTGAAATATATCAAAGACAAACTAAAAGAACGATAAGGAAGAGCTTTTGTATTTATGTGGACTTTATAAAATGGATATTTAAATTAGAGAGGTTATTAAGAGCCTTATTTACAGTTAAACACACATTCAAAGACATTTGCATAAGCAAACCTTGATCCTGTTCAGTCACTGACAAAGATGAGATACTTGACCTCAAATACGAGGAAAATTAAGGCACATTCAGCTGTAATAGATGTGATATTAATCTGTAGAAGAGGTAAATACATCGTTATCATTCAAAGTTATTACTGCTCCTGTGAGCAAAAAGACTTTCTGGATAATTATCCTTCAGTCTGTTACACCAGCTTGCTGCGATTTTGCCATTTCTTCATTGTTCTTCGGTGTTTGCTGTCCCTTTACATTTCTCCACAGGGTTTCAGTGGGATTTAATTTGTGCTTTTCAAAGAGCCTCCCAGCCAACTTCTTCTTTCTCAGCCATTCCTTTGGGTATTTGCTGGTGTAGTTGGGATCCTACTGAAAAGTTGCGTAGCTTGTTGCGTAACTTCAGCTTTTGCACAGATTGTCTCACATTATTTTCAAGCAGTTGAATTGTGGATTGCAAGCTGCATGGCTGCAGAGAAAGTGGAGCAAACGCAAACCATAACATTTCTAGAATAATGCTGCAAAGTAGGGAATGATCTTCTAATTCTCAAAAGATTATTTTGGTCTGTATCAAACACTTACACTTACTGCTGCAGATTAAATTTGTGCTATCTCAGAAGAGAGACATACACTTTGAAATAAAAAGTACAAGTTATCTACAGATCCCACGATAAAGCTCTGGGCTTCTTAGGGACTGATTACTGTTCGCTACAGCAAACAGTCTTCAAACAGTTGTTCTGTCTTAGTGGCCTTGGCCCTGCTGTGTAGCAGTACATATAAATACATATACATATGTAGCAATAAACCCGTCTTACTGCAAATACAAGCTCTGCAATAAAAACAGCATCTGTATTCCTACATCTGTCTCCTTCACGAGGAACTAGTGCAATTCCCTGTACCTATATTGAGAGTGCACACCATCTCTGCAGCTGGAACAAAATGCTCCTTAAATGATATAGAAAAAGCTATTACACACGTACTAGCGTTTGCATCTGAACACTTACAATATAAGTTCCAGAAAGCTGAGCTAGAGCCTGTGCAGCTGCTCCAGCAGCGTCACAGCAGCACAATAACACCTTGTGCGCTGTTAGATGGCCCTTCTGGAACAATCAACCTTGCATCCATTATGCTAGTTGTGCCACTGCAGTCTTTAGTTCATATTTACAGTTACATTTACTTTTGGAACGTTAAATGTCAAACTCACCTCAACCGGCCGCAGCAGATGGCCCCGCCCCTCCCTGACCTTGGTTCTGCTGGAGGTTTCTTCCTGTTAAAAGGGAGTTTTTCCTTCCCACTGTCACCAAAGTGCTGTTGTGATTTGGCGCTGTATAAATTGAAATTGAACTGAATTAAATTAAAAGCACTGGTTGACCCAGGTTAAGATGTCTGATTCTCTGGGTGCTGGTTGATTGTTGAGCACCTGGGACCCCGTTCTCGACTGGTACCACGGTGGCCGGCCTCTAGCGGTGTCGACTGCCTACTGCCTCTGATCCTCTGGGACTCTCACCCTTTGGCCGTGGGCACATCATGTAGGGCCTCTCTTCTTCTCCTGCTAGGATTGGCGTGCAGTTGTTGCTGAAACGTGTGGCCTCAGGTCTTTGGTAGTCTCAGAGGCTGCAGATGGCATGATTGTCCTGGTTCCATCTCTGTCTGCCTCTGGCTCCTGGGTGGCATTATTTTGGCTTCCCACCCTTGTTTGGAAAAGCAGAATGGGTTTTGTACCACACTGCATTTAAATCACAATTCTGATTCCAAACGGACAGGATTTTTATTTTAAATAGTTAAATGTCCTACGTCACTTCACAAAAGATCCTGTGGTAATACGTTTCATTGGGTTAAGAATAAGAAACAGCTTTTTCATCAAGTATTGCCAAATGGGATGCATGGCCAGTGATTGTTGACCATTTACTAAGAAAAATGTAGTTTGTTGATGAATAACCCAGGCGGTGACTGATCATGTATCCACATAGAAAGAAAAGCCTGGATTGCAAAAGAATAAGAAAACGGAAAACAAAACAAAAGCAAAACGAGCTTCTTATTGCAGACCTGTGATCAAAAACGTTACAGATAAAAGCTGTAGGGAAGTACCCTCATCTCAGTGCAGATCAAGGTCAGTGTAGTCTTGTTCTCTATGTGCCTCCTTTATCTGGAGGGTGTAGTACAGCTTGACTCGTATATCCATGCCCTTGATAGTAGCATCCTTCTGTGTCAAGGCTGATAACACAGCAGTGATTATATTTAAAGAACACGTTTGGTGCACATTTACAGGGAGATAATAGAAAGCTGTTATTATTCTTTGTATTAATATCATTGCTATTATTTTGTTTCACGTTCAGATTTTAAAAATTGGCAAAAAACCCCCAAATAACCATTTAGTTTACTTTGTCATCATGCTGGCGCTTGTGAATGACCAATAACACAAAAGCTGAGGCGAAGGGCAATGTCAGAGTTTTAAGAGTCACTGAGTGCTACTGTCAGGAAACCATGAGAGGGCATAAATGTTTTAATCTGTTTGAATGCAAGATGTGGTGGGACCAGGATAATGATTTGAGTGCCACGTTTTGAACTTGACTGTGGGTATATGTGTCACCGCTGTTAAGGTTCGGGGTGACATGGCCATCAGATTAAAGTGGGTACGCTACATTATCAGAGCGAGGAGCGAAGGAAAATACCAGCTGATGGATGGGGCAAATAATAAAGTGACCCTGTGGGCCGGCTCGAATATATCGGTACTGTAATTACCACCAATATCTGTCAATGGCCCATTCAGCATTTGTCACAGGTTCAGGGCGTTACTTAACCTTGCTAAGCCAAAGTAGAATGAGAGTGAAATGATAATCATGCAGTCATTACAGATGAGGATCTTGTGTTAATAGGTGCTAAATGATCATCTAGGAGGGAATAAATGAGTCTGAATTGCTGAGTGGGAGATGGCGGATGAAGGATATTAGTACCATTATTACGGGATAGTATGGTTGCTATTGGCATTTCTAGAATGAAACGTATAGATCCTACACACCTGCAACGCTATTAAGCAGCAACCTTGGAATTTGGACGCAAAATGAAAACAACCAATGGATGGCTTTGTTTTTAAAACGAGGAGGCAGAGGAAAAGTCACTTTGACTTCACTCCATATGAATCTCATAGGCTGTATCCCAATTCAGGGTCTGCAGCCTTAAAGTACGCAGCCTAAACGGTCCTCAAGGGCCGCGTACTCAAAGACCACTAAGGCCGGAAGTGCGAGGCTTGTGAAATGGGGCGGTCTAGCCTCCGTCGCGCTGCCCAGGTTGCCTAGCAACCATGATACTAACAGCTGGAAACGTGTCATACAGCTGTGTTTGACAGAAATGAAGGAGAAAATCTTTTGTTCATTTGTTTGTTTGTTTCTACATGAGCTTTGATCATTCTCTGTAAGATTAAGCTCAGCTATTGAACGGCGTGTATTTTAAAGTAAAGGCTTTAAAACCAAGTTAGTACAAACGTCACTAATGTCACATAACTTTGCCGACATGTGGCCAACAGTAATGTTTTAATGTTCTTCGTTATTAAACATTTGCACATAAATAAGTGACATAATATTCAGTACTTAAAGTTTACTCTTCGGCAGCCCCTCATCCGCTGTTTTTTTTCTGCAAAATTATCCACACCCACCGCCGCGCTATGCATTCTGGGATATGTTGGGCCACGAAGTCTACACTGCCACAGCCTTAAAATTCAGGGAAATGAAGGACGCATCTGAGGGCCGCATTTCGAGCAGCCTTCGAATTGGGACAGCCTTCGTCGCGTCGCTGTGACGTAATCGGCCTTAAAATGCGGCGTTTAAGGCTGCAGACCCTGAGTTGGGATACAGCCATAGTTTGTTTTTCAAATATTCAACTTCCTGTTTGTCCTTCACCTCGTCCCTCATTGTCAAATCACGTGTCTCAGAAAAAACACCTGCTTTTCACCGCACGAGTGTGCGACATGAAACACAAAAATAAAACATGGCACACGAATCCGTCAGCCTCCAGCTAATGAGCATATGGAGCATATGTGCCAATGCATCACACGCAGTATTCTGCATATGGCTGTAAATTAAGGCTATAAGTAAGTAGCTGCAATGTTTTGTTTTGTTAAATGAACGCCTCGCCCATCATTTTCTCAACTTCTCAACACAAGCAGCATTTTGTGCAGATACGCACCGGCGTATGCGTAGCTTCAAGACGGTTTTGCATGAACAAGGCAGATTTTATTAAAATGTGTGACAGTAAAGTTGTGAGTAGGCTGTTTGCTATAAAGTGTTAGGACAAGATAACAACAGGAAATGAGTTTTTGTAGTGTGGTCTGTTATTTTGACTTGCTTAGCAGTAAAGTAGAGCTGCAGTAACAGCTGCACACAGCTGCTCCGAGTCCTGTCAGTTTAGAGCACAGACAGTGAAACATATGTAAGTTACATTTTCTTTACCACCTGAACCATTTTGCTTAGATATCATTATGATTATGTCCAACGCAAAAAACCTGAAAAAAATTAATATAACACAGGAACAACACATTAAGATTTTTTCTACAGTAAAGTCATCCAGTAATTACTTCTAATGGTTCAATTTTGCCAGAATGGAAACTATTACAGTCTCTGTATGTGCAAGACTTAACCTGTAATTTACAACATTAAACTATACGTGAACGTACATTTTAAAAGCATGCTGGCTAAGTCGATGCTTTTGCAAGTTCCCATCTCTTCCTAAAGTCAAGTCTTTGAGTCTGAAAAGGCTCAATAGAAGGCAGTTTGGCTCAAATAATAGTTTCTCTTTATAAGAATAATCGCTGATCAACACAGACAGGTTGCCTGCGAAATGTTCACATGTATATGTCACAGTGAGGGATCAGAGATTTCATTGTAAAAGCAGATTTTCTAAAAATATATAAAATAATCAGAGTGACAAAGTGACTCGCGACTAATAAAGCGAGACGTCAGGGTTGTTAGGCCTCACTGTTTGTTAAAATAAGGAGAGCTGACAGCTACGCGTTTAGGACGCATACATCAGTGAAGACATTACACACTGTGTCGTGTCTCTTTGTCGCTGAAAACTCAGAGTGTAAAAATCTACAAGTGCGAATGAATAAAACTTTGTGTTTTGATTTAAGGATTTAACATCCAAGTGACGCTGAGGTTTTGTTGCAGCGCTAAAGAGATAAAATGGCCATCGTTATCTCCTCACCATCGCTCCAGCTGGTGTCAGCATACATCAGAGGAAACGTACCCTTTTAACCTCTCTGGATAAAAGTCACTTTGTTGGCTTAGTGTTCAGCACCTGTCAAAAAATGAATAAAGAGCGATAGAGGAGGAGCATAGACTTTCTTATTGTGTCTGCTTCTGTGAGTCCCTCTATTTGCTTATTCTCTTACCCTATACATATTTTATATATGTATAGGGTAAGAGCCGATATTCAGCATGCTGTAAACTGGTGATGACTTTTAATAACAGTTTATTTATCAACCACTGTTGTCTGTATAAAACACCGATGTTAGTCGTCACAGTTACAAACGCTCAATTAGACACATTCTAACCATTTTTCATTGTTGTTCAGCTTATGAAACAGAAGCAAAAACATACGTACCAAACTGTCTGACAGTGACTTTAAGGGTTCCTACCAAAGCTTTGGTTCTTTCCTCTGCACTGAGTCCTTTTGAGTGTTGCCACTATGGATCATCTGCCTCCGTCTCACCCCACCCGTAGCATCCTCTTCTGTCACTCTGTAAACCTTCTCTGTGGTCTTCCTCTTTTCCTTTTGCCAGCCAGCTCCATCAAACCATCTCAACCTCCTTGCCTCTCCAGCTTTATCTCCAAACCGCACAACCTGAGCTGTCTCTCTGAATTACTCATTTCCTAATCCTGTTCATCCTAGTCGCTCCCATTAAAACTCATCTTCAGCTTTACCACCTTTTTCACTGCCTCCTGTCTTTTTGTCAATACTGCTGTCTCTGAGCCACACATGATAGGAGGTCTCACTAGTCTTATAAAGCTTCCCTTCCACTCTTGCTCCTGTCTTCCAGTCACAAATCACTCTGCTCACCTCCACCTGTTCCACCCCTGCCTACACGCTCTTCTTCTCCTGGGCATTGTCCGTTGCTTGGGATGGTTGACCCCAGGAATTTCAGCTCATCCACCTTCACCACACCCATCTCCTTCTTGCCTCTACCTTCATTCCTCTTTTCTCCAGAGCATTAGGGATGGGTACCATTTCGGTGCTTTATTTCGGTGCTTTTTTTTCCTGAGCTGTGATACACTTTAGATTCTAGCCAATCATTTTACGTTTCCGAGGATAGTAGGCGGGCCCAGATAGTACGTTCTTTTAGAGCAGAGCTACAGATTAAAAATGCCCAAGGCGAAGCGGTCAAAAGTCTGGCTGTACTTCACAGCAAAAGATGCAAACTCAGCAGCCTGCAACAAGTGCTTTAAGCTGATACTGTGATACTGTCAAAGGAGGTAACACCTCGAATCTAATGAAACACCTGGCGACGCATAGCGTTTTTTTTAAAAGCTGAGAAATGCGCCGTATTTGATAGCTTGCTGCGAGACCTCACACCGAGCACATCTACTGCGGGTGTGGTGCCTGTTATCGGACCCGGAGTTAGCAACATCCCCCAAAAACCCGAAGAGGAGAGTCCTGGCCCCTAGCCCTGCCAGTGTAGCAGAAATGATGAGGATGATGATGCAGCAGCAGCCGTTCTTCTCTGAGTGAGTAGCTTAATGTTGTTCGTGTGTAATTTACGTTCAGTAGGCTAACCACGTTATTACATTAATGCATGTAAGGTGAACTAGCAAACATCATCATAGCTACATGCGGCTGTCTTCTTGTTTGATGGCAGATACTCCCTTCACCCTGGCCAAAAAGGCTAAAATGACCAAAGAAAAAGTGGAAAACAGTTAAACATGAGAGGTTTTTGGACAAAGTTTGTGTTTTTTCCATTGTTTAAGCACTGCTTTCAGCCAAGAGTGATACCATATATGCCCCATAGCTGCAGAAAAGGCTAACATTGTTATCTTTTTACAAAAAAACAGCTGAACATGAGAGGTTTTTGGACCAATTTTCTGTTCTCCATTCTTTAAGCACCGGTTTGAGCACCGTTTAAGCACCAGCACCGTTTCAAAAGTACCGGTTTGGCACCGGTATCGGATAAAACCTAAACGATACCCATCCCTACAGAGCATACCTCCACCTCTGCACCACCTCCCTACTCCCACTACAAATGAAAATGTCGTCAGCAAATGTGCTCGTCCACAGAGACTCCTGCCTGACCTCATCTGCCAACCTATCCATCACGAGCGCAAACAAAAGTTCTGCAAACAGAACTGATTCCTGATAATCTCCACCTTGAACCATTCTGTCACTCGTCCTGCACGCCTCACCACTGCCCGGCTGTCCTCATACATGTCCTGCACCACCCTCACATACCTCTATACTACTCCTGACTACTGCTACCATATGAGCTTGTCTATACTTTTCCATCAACACTTTCAACATTTAATCTGAGGTGCTCTTTCTTGGCATTGAGCCATACTGCTGCTCGCTGCATTATGTTCCCAAGCCAACCACAAGTTGAACCTGCAATCTTTCCATTTACAGTCACAGGTATTCACTGCCCATTTGCTATTTTACTGTAAGAGTGCAGAATGTAACAGGGATCATAGGTGGAATGGAGAGAACAGTAGTTTAATACACAGCTGACACTACAGGCAGCAAAATCACTTTTTGCAGTGACTAAGCTGTTTGCACTGTATTACTTCTCTGTAGCATCAAACGCCAGTACATTTGAAGCATAAATTAATGCCCGATCTTAGAATATCCAATTCAGGTGTCACTATTTAATTTTTATTTAGCAAAATCTGTTGAGTTGTTGCCCTGATTCTTTCCTTTGACCCCAAAACCCCCCAAAAGCAAAGGAAAATGAGAGCGGTACACGCAGCACATTACCAGGAATTTCACTAAGACTGGAAAAGTAAATGAGCTCTTCCACATATCCTACAGGTCAACCATAGTACACAGATTTCATACGATGGACTTATTTTTTAATAATGAAGATCTTCTCTGTATAAATCTGCACTTACACTCTTTTGCTTTTGCAAGAAGATTATCAGGTCTTTTTAAAATGAGTTATTTTTAAGATGAAGCGGTGTCCATCCATGTTCATAAATGAGCAATAGTTAGTAATTATAGTAATTCTGACCCTAAAATAAAAACAGGCTAACTTTCATTTTTGTTGAACGAGCTAACAGCGTGTTCTCCAAAGGAGTAAAAAAAGATTTTCAGGAAAAACACAATTTCCAAAATAACATTGTGGGAATTTCAGTAAACGGCTTTATTAAATTAGTGCAAAAGACAGACATAACTCATTCAAAATGTCATCTTTTTCTTTACGGTGGTCTTCCAAACGGACCCACACACGCTAAGTTCTTTAGATGAGCGCAAGAGATAAAAGCAGAACTATCCAGCGAAACCACAGCCTTTGTTTTCGTACACGTCTTCTTGTGTCTTGTAATGAGAGACAGAGGGCGAACAGGAGAGGACAGAACTGACTGGAGACAGAATCGAACCTAAACACAAATGCAGTCTTATAAACACGACTCCTGATTCTGCAATTAATCACAGATTTTAAAATAAGGAACAAAAAAAGGAAAGAAATGAAAAAAAGATGTTACAATAAAATAGTCAACACATCAATAGCATTAGAAATAGTGCCTAAAATCACAGAAAATGTTTCCTCTTTTTTTTATTTAACCACCGTGTGGGCGACCGAAGAACTTGCAATCAAAGTACATAAGTTAATCAATAGTATATATTTATACAATGGTAAAAAATAAAATATTTATAATAGTACTTTTTTGTTTTTAAGGTTTACACCGTTACTATAAAGATAGACTGTTTTCCACTCCATGACAACTAATGCAATAAAAACAGAAGCAAATCGAAGAAACGACTCCAGAGAGTTTCTGACTTTGAAGGCTTATGGCTACCACCTCGTCCTAAAAGACAACAACCACTGCAGACAAAGGAAACAGGCTTTGTTCTGTCTGCTTAAAGAGTGAAACAAGATCAAACACAGTCTGTGACCAGAAAAGAAAGAAACACATCAAAAAGTCAATGCTCTTCCCCGACCAGGACAGTAGCTCAGCTTTTGCAATGTCTCCTGGTCCAGTGAGAGACAGAGAGAGGTCAATAGATAGACGAGGAGGCAGGAGAGGAGTCGCTGATAGATATCGGAGCGATTTTTCTATTCGTGGGTGGGTGAGGAAAAACAAGGGAAAAGAAAACAGAGAGAGCAATGATCGGGAAAGAGGGTGAAAACAAAAGCTTACCAGATTTCAAATGAGCAGAGGTTTAAGGTGTGGTTCAACATGAATTGGATTTGTTTATCTTTTGTTTTTGTTACAATATCAATATACATGTTGTTTCAAGTATCTCCTACGGATGTGGCATGTTGCCACAAATGCTCCCAACACGCAGTGTTTGGCTGCCAGAGCGGGAGAGAGGTGCCAAAATGGAATACAATGGAAACTGTAGAAAGAAATGGAATAATCAATAGTGGATGAAGTACAGGAGGGAGATGATCGAGGAGAAGAGAGAAGACTGATACAGGAAAGGACAGATGCAACGAGAAAAGCACATATGAGGAGAAGGAGAAGGATAAGTGAGTTAAAAAAGCCAGCAAACCAAAAAAAACCACAGTGGTGTTGTACAGCGCTGGGCCGATGGGGATTTCCAGTATTTTCTTGTTTGATTTGTCGTGGTTTATAAGACCTCTTCTCGTTCCTTCTTCTTCCTCTTATTTGTCTTCTTTTTCTTCTCTCCTAAGCCCGGGTTGCGTGGGGGAGATAAGTCGTTGCTTTTCGGTGTTGCAAAAATGACTACAGGAGGTTTCAGCAGGATCTACAGGCCTGGTGGGAGAAGGGATGAACGAGAGGAGGAAATAAGGCAGAGAGAGGGGAGAGAGGAAGGGAAAAGAGAGGAGACACGGTAAAAGTCAAGGTCATCGCCGAACCAGATCAGCTGCAATCAATTACACAGGACAGGTGATGCTATCGCATTATTAAAAATTCAATAAGAAAAGAAGAGAGAAGTTCGAGCTGTTCGCTCTTAGGCGCCTTTAGGCACCATCAACCACGTTATTGTCTTTAATGTGAACGTCCACACTAAAACGGTGTCAGCGTGTAGCTTCTTTAGCATTCTGGACAGGTCGATCAATACAAGCAGCTCTCCCTAACGTAAGAGCACGGACTAGTACACCGAGCTTTTGATTTGCCTTAAGAGGCAGTTTCTAGAGCGGCTGCTGCTAAGATTAATTGGGCACTGATGTGTATCTGTACAATACTTAAAAGTTACTTCAGATCGGAGTACTGAGGACTGCCCTGAGGCCAAAAATATGATGTTCAACCGCGCCAAGCCCGAACATCATGGTGGGAACCTCAAAGGTCATATGTTGGGTTTGGGCAGGGGGGGGGGGGGGGGGGGGGTAGTCGGGTACATTTTCTAGTAATGTGACAGCTTGTCTCATCAGTCTGGCACAACTGCTTTCAGTGAGGTAGTTTCAAATTTGATACAGCAACGCATATAGTCACATAAATACACACAGCTGGCACACGCACGCAGCACACAGACACTGCAGCATGAAATGTGAAAGTTTATTGATTGCCTCTCTGGCAGCCATCTCCGCATAGTCTGCCTTCTATTTCTGATATGTCTGGAGACGGCTGAGGGTTGGACAGAAACCCTTACTCCTGTTTGCCATTTTCATTATCCTGCCGCCTCTTTTTTCCATTACCTCCATTTTTATCTCTTCTCTGATATGAGTGATTACATGTTGGATACGGCACGTTTTGGACAGTCTTAGTTACACACCCGTGCTTTTTGAGTCCATTCATCAGCACGTTATTGAATTAAATGGAATTACAAGTTAATAATACTAAACATAACTTTTACTGTTAAGACCTGC